>NC_048298.1:134642578-134733464 GCF_013100865.1 Trachemys scripta elegans
TCTAGGTTGGATATTAGGAAACACTATTTCACTAGGAGGGTGGTGAAGCACAGAAATGCGTTACCTAGGGAGGTGGTGGAGTCTCCTTTTTTGGAGGTTTTTAAGGCCCGGCTTGACAAAGCCCTGGCTGGGATGATTTAGTTGGGAATTGGTCCTGTTTTGAGCAGGGGGTTGGACTAGATGACCTCTTGAGGTCCCTTCCAACCCTCATATTGTATGATTCTATGATTCTATGAAAAGGTCATTTAGTCAAGTTACCTGCACTGAGGCAGGTCCAAACATACCTAGATCATCCCTGACCGGTGTTTGTGTAAACAGTTTTTAAAAACCTCCAAAGATGAGGATTCCACAACCTCCCTTGTAAGTCTATTGCAGTCCTTAAAAATCCTTATACCTGGAAAGTTTCTTTCTAACTCTAACCCTAACCAAATTCTCCCTTGTTGTAGATTAACTTGATTACTTCTTGTCACCTCTCAGGCTTCTCTTCTCTACTCTAAGCATGCACAGTCTTGTCAACTTTCCTCATATGTCATATTATCATTTTTGATGCTGTCCTCTGGACTCCCTCCAATATGTCCACATCTTTCCTAAATGTGGCACCCAGAAATTGACACAAGACTCAAGCTCAGGTCGCACCAGTGCTGAATACAGAGGGACAGTTACCTCTGATGCCTTACATATGACACATGTTAATACATCAAAAATTATATGAAAATTATTTTGTAACTCCATCACACTGGGGTTTCATATTCAATTTTTGATCCACTATAAACTCCAGATCCTTTTCAGCAGTATCACTGCCTAGCCAGCTATTCTCCATTCTGTAGTTGTACATTTAATTTTTCTTTCCTAAGTGTAGTACTTTGCACTTTTCTTTAGTGATTTTCATCTTGTTGATTTCAGACCAATTCTCTAATTTGTCAAGATCATTTTGCATACTAAACCTGTCCTCCAACATGCTAACAACCCCTCCCAGCTTGGTGTTATCCACAAATTTTATAAGCATGCTTTTTACTCCATTATCTACATCACTAATGAAAACATTGAATATACTGGACCCAGGACCCTGGTAACTAATCTTTAAGTAAGGTCTTTCCCCCCGTTTTATACCCACCGTATATAATTTCATATACACTATATTACCTTAGCTTGCTTATCATAATGTCATGTCAGACTGTGTCAAAAGACTTACTAAAACCAAGATATATAATGTGTATAGCTTCTCTTCTATCCACTGGATCTGTAGCCATGTCAAAGAAGGAAATTAAGTTGGTTTGGCATGATTTTTTCTTGATCAATCTACGTTGTCTCAAAGATATTTCCTAATGGTTCTGAGATTGCTTTAGTTAGTTCCTTAAGTACTTTAGAGTGAATGTCCTCAGGCTCTGCTCACTTGAACACATGTCACTTATCTAACTATTATTTATCCTGTTCTTTTCCTGTTTTGGCTTGTGTTTCTTCCCCCTTGCTGTTAGTATTAATTGTATTTAAATATTTGGTACAATTACCTATTTATTAAAGGCATTAAACACTTCACCCTTCTTGATATAATTCGTCATTAGCTGTCCTTTGGGCTAAGTCAAGGACCTGCACTTTCCTTCACCTTTCTGTAGCACCTGATGCATTTACAGACACACTTTTTATTAACTTGTATGGCTCTTGCTATTTGCTCATTTGGTGCCTTGCCGTTTCTGATTTTGTTCCTACATGCTTGTGCCATTCTTTTGTACTCATCCTTCACAGATTGTCCACGTTCCACTTCTTGTTGGATTCCTCCTTGATATTCAATTTGTTAAAGAGCTCTTGATAGGGCCATACTGGCCTCTAACCCCACATTGAGCACAGGCAGAAGGGGGAGGGGAGCCTCTCCTGCCAAGAGGCAAGCAGCCTGGCCACACCCCTCATGCAGCTGCCACAACTGCCAGTCATTGAGTCAGGGACCCTCAGCTGCAACCAACAGAGGTAACAGGGCCTGCTATAAAAAGAGAGAGTTCAACTAAGGAAGGGAGGCCTGAGTCAGCAAAGGGGTGACATCCCTGCACCTGGCTGTCTCCAGAAACACAGCCCACAGGGGCTGAAGCAGAGCACTAAGCCTAATTAGAGCCATGGGCCAAGCATTGTTGTGACCAGAGGGAGGGATAGCTCAGTGGTTTGAGCATTAGCCGGCCAAACCGAGGCTTGTGAGCTCAATCCTTGAGGGGGCCACTTAGGGATTGGGGCAAAATCAGTACTTGGTCCTGCTAGTGAAGGCAGGGGGCTGGACACAATGACCTTTCAAGGTCCTTTCCAGTTCTAGGCGATACCAAAGAAAACCAGTCAGGGGGCAATAGAGATCTCCTGAAAGTCCATAGAAAGAAGTGGTGATACCTTCACATCATAATAATTTGCTCTTGTGCCTTTGAATATTGTCTCTTTGACAAACTGCCAGCTTTCCTAAACTCCCTGTTCCTTCAGATTTTCTTCCCATGGTGTCTTACCTACTCTTTTAAGAAGCTGTAAGATAAACTAGTCAACCTCCCACTTCAATGTTTTCCATCTCATCTCTGGTGCTTCTCAGCATGTAGGTTTCACCAGCTTAGATTCCCTGATACTTGCAGATCAGTAAGTGAGTGATAAATGGAGTCTAACTCTGCATGAAGAAGCCTCACTTACAGATCCTCACTGAATTTTACCCATTGTGCAAGAATCCTGCTCAATAATTACTAACAAAGAACCAGCCAATTAATTACACTAGCACTCACACTGGATGTATATAATCCAAAAAATACACAAAGTTCCTCTAGGGGGAAAACAAACAAACATGATTTGTGTATAAAAGGAAAGTGATGTTGGCATAGCAATAATTATTTTATTTGCTATAGCACAAGAGTTCTCATGCCAGCATCAAAATACAAACAACCATGTCAATGCTTGTGAATCTCAAGATGGTTTGTGATGCACTTGACTCAAAATCAAACTACAAGAGAAAATCTATTATTACAAATTGAACTTAATACTTCTAATAAAAGAACATCTAGAGGCCCCAATCAGGTATGGGCCTCCGTTATATTAGATGTTGTAAAAACACACCATAAGAGATAGCTGCTATGTGAGAGAGATGACAAACTTAATACAGACAAAGCACATTAAGTGGATGAAACAGTCAAGTGGAGGAAATGTGGGAGGGAGGACAAGTGTAACAGCAACAGAAGAAACATAAACTGTATTTCTTTTTAAGGGTGGAAGTTTCTTTGCCCAGAAAATTGGTTTCCCCATGGAGAGAAATGTTACCACTTTTCTACTGAATCCAAACCTTGGCTGGAGAGTCAAAAGGCCTGCTCTTCTCCTGGCTCCAGACTCCTCCTTATAGAAAACAAAGAAGAGCTGGTAGAGTACCTTTCTCTTTGGAGAGTTGCATATTCAAAACAGCCAATAAAAGATTTGTCAGTGAAAAGAGGATTGTGGAAAATGAGATTTGGCTTCATTTGGTAACTTGCTTTATGATGGCTTTTTTTTTCTTGAAGGCTAATTACCTCACACCTCCTCTTCTCTCCCCAGCATTAGAGCCATAACTGAACCATAAATTAAATTAAAAGGCACCTGATGAAAGGCAAAACCCCAATGTCACCAGTACTTTTCATATTCAAGCTACATCTATTACTGTAGTATAAGAAAAACCTGTACATCACTCTGGGCATTTTTCTCTGTCTCAGAAGTGATCTAGGGGAGGTATTGCCCTCTAGACAAGAGAGTGAATAGAGATTAACCAACAAAGAATGTTGTCACAATTTCTACAGCAAACACTTGTGAATGAAATGATCAGGTTGGTTAATGGGGTTGATCAACCATGAGTAGGGCCCTACCAAATTCACGGTCCATTTCAGTCAATTTCATGGTCATAAGATTTTAAAAATCATACATTTAATTATTATAGCTATTTAAGTCTAAAATTACATGGTGGTGTAATTGTAGGGGCCCTGACCCAAAAAGGAGTTGTGTGTGTGTGTGTGTTGGGGAGGGGGTCAAAAGGTTATTGTAGGGGGGGATTGTGGTACTGCTACCCTTACTTCTGTGCTGCTGCTGGCAGCAGCACTGCCTTAAGAGCTGGGCAGCTGGAGAATGGTGACTGCTGGCTGAGATCCAAGCTCTGAAGGCAGAACTGTCGCCAGCAGCCGAGCAAAAGTAAAGATGGCATAGTATGGTATTGCCACCTTTACTTCTGAGCCGCTGCCTGCAGAGCTGGGCCCTCAGTCAGCAGCCGCCATTCTCCTGACCCCCAATGCTGAATGCAGCAGTGCAGAAGTAAGGGTGGCATGGTATGGTATTGCCACCATTACTTCTGCACTGCTGCTGGCGCGGTGCTGACTTCAGAGCTGGGCGCCTGGCCAACAACCGCCACTCTCTGGCCACCTAGCTCTGAAAGCAGAGCAGAAGTAAGGGCAGCAATACCGTGACCCACCTAACATAACTTTGTGACCCCCTTGCAGCTCTCTTTTGGGTCAGGACCCCCAGTATGAGAAAAGTTCATATACCCTGTGATATCTGTATAGTATAGGGTAAAAGCACACACACAAAAAAAACAGATTTCAAGACAGGGAGACCAGATTTCATGGTCTATGACGCATTTTCATGGCCATGAATTTGGTAGGGTCCTAACCATGAAGCTACCTCAGGACATAGGGATCTGTTAACCACACCACTGTACCTGATATCCATACAGTTGTGAAACGAGCAAATACCTGATGCACGTACATCCATGAAATGAGCAGGGAAAGGAATGAACTGGCTTTGTCTTTGTACAGGATTTTATAAGCCCCCTGGCAACTTCTCACTGGATAGGATTGTCACGTGAGAAGACCGACAGATTGTGGATGTGGGTGAACGGTACAGCTTTTTCCACTGACTGGTAAGTTCCAGACACAACTAGAAACTTCTCATTTCAATGAAGTGAATTGACAGTGCTATGACAGAGAGAAACCCAAGCTTCAGTAAAAAGGAGTACAATATGTCATCACTGAAATGTATTTTTAAATTCTATGGGGCAGCAAAGGATGGTACAAGTCAAGGTTGAGGTGTATTGATCAAAAAGCTGGATGAAACATCAAAGGTGGAGGGGAAGCCGGTGCTGCAGGTCAAGAAGAAGTGCATTGGCAATGAACTGAGGGCAGTAAGAATTCAAGAAAAAAAAAGAATAGAGAGGAGGTTGTGTCATGGCTGAAATGCACTGGCAGTTAAGTGAAAAATTTGCACAGATACACTACAGAAGCTCCCCGACTTACACAACGCGTTCCATTCCGGAATGCCTTGCGTAAGTCGAATTTTGTGTAAGTCGGAAATGTATCTCCAACAATTACGGTGGGGGGGGGGAGAACTTATGGAACTTTTTCCATAAGTCCAGATTTCCGTAAGTCGGGTTTGCATAACCCGTGGAGCATCTGCACTCCTGACTCTAGCCAATGCAATTATTCCCTCACATTCATAAATACCAAATTTACTGATGATTTTTTTAATAATGGCCCCTCTGCTTCTCCTCAATTGTTTTCTTCTTATTAAAATTATTTGTTTTTGCCACGTTTAAATTATAGACATTTTAACCTTTGAAAAAATAAGGTAGTAATAGAGATATAACTAGAAAGATTTTAAGTAACATTTTATTCTATCATAGGTTTGCAATAAATAAAGGATACATTGATGGGAACTGTGCACTTGTCACAGGTGGAGAACTCTCCTCTGGTCCATGCAAAGATGAAAAGCGCTATATTTGTGAGCAGCTGGTTCTTTGGCCAAAGCCTGACATATCAGCATGAAATGGACCATGGAAATCATAAAATCTGGGGCATCCCAAACACAATGACAAATATATCCCAATAAATACTACCACTTTCAACTTTCCCTCTTCAGAGGCTACATTTATGCTGTAAAATTGTAACACACTTTACTGTGTGTGGCGACGAAAAAGGAAGGAGACAGAGCGCCAGGTCGTGGTAGCCGAAAAAGCCTCCCAGGGACTTTTCACTGGGGTTTTTATTATCTTACTTCTTTAGTTACAACACTTATAAGTGGTTGAATTTCTGCGCATAGGAGGAGCATACAATACTCATCAACATGACTTAACAAGGTCATATCTTGTGCACGTGAAAGCGAGCAGCGAGGGTGATGATTAGGTCAGCCAATAAATTTTTTTAATCACAGGCGTGGGGGTGTAGGCCGCTCCGGCCTTGCAGCCACGGGCGCAGTGTGCTGCAGCCGTGAACTAACAATTCTGGAGTTGTGTGTCTCTACAACTGTGACCACATATTGTTCATGAGTCTGTGTCAAAAGAAGCTGGGAATGGCCACTTAGAGTAAAAAGCAGATAGTTAAATCTGATAAACCATATATCTTTTGGATAATTGGAGCCAGTCAGAGCCCTCCCACAAGCTGAACCTGGTCTCTTTTTCATTTTCCAGCTCATTGATAGTTTATTTTAAAATAGTAATTAGTTCATTTCTGGTTCAAATACTTTTCTTTCAGTAAATTGGTAAAAATATCTGATTTAGATGCCATCTTTTATATTTTTTTACTTTGTTGCATTTCATTTAGTCACAGAAAAAATGCTGTAATGATGCAATACTAATACAAGGACAACATTGATCAAACTCGCAAGTACCTTTTGGGGAAAATAGTTTGAAGGTGTTCTTTAAGAGTATCGTGGGATGAACTGAGATGGATGTGAGGGGCAATCAATATCCATGTCCATGGGGCCAACACAGCAAAGGAAAATTCACCTGCCCCACTCACTCCCCACCACCCCTAACCTCCAGCTTCTCAAATCACTGAGCAAACCTACAAGTGCATCATAAACAAGATGAGAGTAACAGAGAAGCCCTGCTGTGAGCTGTTGTAGTCACCAGAGAAGAGGTTCTCATTCACATCATTGCTGTTACACAAAGTACACAGTTCAGGAGAGGATCCCACTTCTGTACCATATTCCATGGACTGGGCATGGTCAAAAGGGACGTCCCTTAACTTCACCACCTCAAGCCCTGTAAGCTCTGCTTGGTGCCAAGGTATCCTTACACCTCATGACCCAGTCAGTTCCTCTCCCCATTGGAGAAATGTTCCATTCCAAGAACACTATGGTCACCCTAGCCCACTTGTTACAAACCTCATGTCCGCTTACCAAAGTGATCCCAATGGTTTACATTTATGCCTACTGCTATTGAGAATAGACTTTCTTTCAACCGCGTTAAATGCCATGTGGTCCCAAACCATCCCAATTTGAATGATTTTAGAATCACTGTGGACGAGCTATGGGTCAAGAAGCCCTCCCAATAATTTCCGTTACAGGAGAGTTGCCTTTCAAATTTTTCCAGAATCCTCTGCTTCTCAATATTGTGCTGGGAAAGATGGGATAGGTACCTATAAGGCACTGCAACATACAGAATTTAGAGCAGTGGTCCTGGAGATGCAGGAGAAACCTGCAAACAGGCAGCAGCAGCATGAATGTAGTGGAGATGCTGAACCATTTGTGTTTAAACCATTTCAACCCTACCCATTTGATAACTAATGGCTCAATTCCAAAGTGTAAACATCCTGTATTTTTGTGAAATATTGTCTATGCATAATGGAGCTGATCCTCTCTGTTATTGCTGTTGTGGTGCCTCTGGTTTTCTGTAAGGTACAGTGACCAGATTAGCAGATTCAGTTACAGTGTGAAGCTCTGCACAGTGGAAATAGCTATAAACGACTATGTTGGAAGTATTGGTTGGTTGTTTTTTGTCTGATTTGGGTTAGAGTATATGAAGAATCAGAATCTGAGAAATGCAGAAAACACTGCAGAAGGGCCCTTCAAACTGATTTTTTTGCACCTTCCACTTTCTAATGTTTACTGTTGCACTTACACAAACACATACACATTAAAATGTTGAATTGGTTTTGTAAACAAATATGAGTTAATGTGGAGATAAAAGTTTAGAATTTTACTTTTCTTCACCTTCTTATTTGTATCTTGTTCTGAGTGTGCTGGTCAGGGTGTAGAGCTTCTGATGGATACTTCCTATGTGACATAACTGGATGCCTTCAAACAGCATTCTTGTTTCTACTGCTGGTATTGACGACACTAGAAAAAGAGGAGTCGATGGCTTCTCTCCCCTGGGTACTTAAATACAAGGAAGGAGTAGTGGAGCAGAACCAGAATTGTTTGCAGCTTGAGAGAGAGACAACATATGTTCACTTTGATCTCTTTCCTTTTTCAATTTGCTCACCAAAAATTAGCTGAAATATAACAATTTTGCAGCATGATGAGGCAAACATTCGTTCTCTGTTTAAAACTTCAGGCTTTTTCTTTTGTTAAGATTATCTGTGGAGTGGATCCACATCCCTCCTGGATAGTGAAAGTTAGTTGGAGCTCACAGTTCTAATACTGAGGAAAGTTCTCAATGCCTCAGTCTGAGAGAGAAGGACCCCACCATCATTATGTGTGGGAAGGTTTGTCTTAATATAACCTTCTCTTCATATGAACAACTTGACTGAGTACCAGTTTGCCTTAAACCTCCCCTTTGTGGGATAGGCAATAAGACCTTCATCTACTCTCAACATGCTCCTGGGATTCACTGTTCTTTCATTTGTACTGAGCATGATTCCTAGCTTCATACATCTTGAACACCAGACAGGACACCGAAACAGCATTTTCATTAATGAATTGGATGATGGAGTGGAGAGCGTGCTTATTAATTTGTGGATAACACCAACGGGTTGCAAGCATCTTAGAGGACAGGCTTAGAATTCAAATTAACTTCAGAAATTGGAGAATTAGTATGAATCAACAAGATGAAATTTGATGTTAGTACTGCAGAAAAGGATCTTGAGGTTGTAATCAATCACAAATTGAATATGAGTCAGCAATGTGATGCAGTTGAGAAAAAGCCTGCTATCATTCTGGGTGTATTAACAGGGGTGCTATATGTAAGGCATGGGAAGTAATCATCCTGCTGTACTTGGCACTCAGGAGGCTGGAATAATGTGTTGAGTTTTGGGTGCCACACTCTAAGAACATGTTGACAAATTGGAGAAAGTTCAGAGGAAAATGACAAACATTATACAAGTTTAGAAAACCTGAGCTATGAGGAAAGGTTAAAATAACTGGGTATCTTTACTCTTGAGAAAAGAAGACTGAGGGGGGACCTCATAAGATTCTTCAAATATGTTAAGGGCTGTTGGACTTTGACCAGTTTTTCTCCTTGTCCTTTGAAGATAGGACAAGAAATAATGGGCCTAATCTGGAGTAAGGGAGGTTTAGGTTAGATATTGGGGAAAACTTTCCGAGTACAAGGACAGTCATGGGAGATTTTTAAGACCAGCTTAGACAAATACCTGTCAGGGATGGTCCAGGTGTACTTGGTCCTGCCTCAGATTCTTCCACTGTATTAAGATGAAAGGCAACAATTGCTAGCGACTCCATATTAAGAAGAGTTGTCAGAGAATTCAGCAAAGGGTCTCAGAGACAGCAGGATGGTGTGCTGTCTCCCTGGAACGAAGACACAAGATTTATCTACAAGATTGGACAGGATTCTGAATTCATCTGGCAAATCTCCACTGCTGATGGACATTGGAACCAACAACATGACATCATATGGAACTACCCAGATTATAAAATATTTCAGGAATTTTGGAAGGGAGTTAAAGGAGAGGAAAGTCCAAGTGATTTCAGAGGTGCTACTGGTCCAGTGAATGAGAGAAAGCAGCAGACAAAATATACTAGAGGTGAACTGTTGGCTGCTCAACTGGTGTGAAGCTGAATTTTAGTTTTGTGGAACACTGGGTCACATTCCAGTGCAAGAGGAGACTGCATGAATGAGACTGTTGCATCTCAGATGAAGTGGGGCTGAACTTGGTTGGAGACTAGGTCAAGCTGCCAGGAGAGAATTAAATTAATAAAGTAAGCAGAAGATACTCAGGGTGCATATGTTGTAGAAAGTCAAAACTAACTAGAACCAAATCTTGCAGAACCCCATTAGAACCGCCCATGTTCAGGGATGATTCCCCCTAACAACTACTTTTTTGAGAAATGTCAGTTATCTAGGTCTTAATTCATTTAGCTTATGCTTTATTGGTACGCTATAGTGCTTTATTGGTACTCTATAGTGCTTTATCAGAATGTTATAGGGCAGTAAGTCAAACACCCTAAAAATGTCTGGCCCAGATCCTCAAATGTAGTTAGTCACCTAAATATCTTTGCGATTTTGGCCTAAGTGCCTACTTCCCTTGTGTGCTTTTGAAAATTTAACCTACAGTGTTTAAATACATAATCACAATTTATTTTACATGTCTCTGGCTTCATTCAGTGTGCAGGTGGTACATACTTTGAGGCAGCAGGTTGTAAGAAGAGAGAAGATTTGCTCTTGTGAGTAAGAGACTCTGGATTGGGACCCAGGATATCTGAGTGCTAGTCCTGGATCTACCACAGATTTCCTATATGGAATTGGGTAAAACTGTGTCATAATGCACATGTGCAATGGGGCCAGATTTCCACAGGCAACCTTAATTGGCACCTTTCCTAATACTTGAGTGCTTGACATTGCAACCATAATATTTTTAGCATGGTTTATTTTATTTTAATATGTATATACAAGACTCTGTGTGCTCCATGTTTCTTTGGCTGTTTCATATGGTCTGGAATCTACACCTTCCCTGCCCTTTGCTGCTGAACTCTGGGTTATGCAGATAACCTTGTAACTGTGTGGTGACTGTATCCACTTTAATGTTATCTTCCTGAACTAGCAGGCTACCTTCAACAATAGTTCTAAGAGGTGTTAACTGCCCCATTCATTTCAGTGGGCTGTTGACTCTGAATCCTAACATGGGAATTGGGGTGGTTGAAAAATTCCCATTGAAATTTTTTTCAGACAGGAAATTTAGTAATCACTGAAACAAATATTTTTGTTGACAGTTCCTGCTTTTCTTGAGAAGTTTTGATTTTTCATCAGAAAACCTAATTCCCCAAAACTGAATATTTTCAGCTGAAAATCAAGATTTTTTTCCATTTTTGTCTATTTTTGTATCTTAGACACAGATGCTTAAAATAGTGATTCAAGCATTTGAAAGTCCTAAACATCAGACTTTGTAATTAACATGTTAGGCCTTATTATTGCCACCTAACCCATCAAGATGAAAGATCATTTGCTCAAAGTGTAGGGGCCATTAATATGAGAACTTCTTGTGTGATTTCAGCAAGAATATCGTGGAGTGAATCACTGTCTCTCAACTCACCCTGATCCTCTTTAACGGGGGAATCAGAGTATTTTTCCCTATCTCCTTCCTGCTCAGAAATTTAGGTAGAACAAGATTTAATACACCTTTTCACATTCTGTTCCACCGCTCCAGCTGATAGACCTCAACACACCAGCACAGATATCATTATTGGGGACTTTGATGATTACATACATTGTTATACTCTCATCTAATTCAGCAAAGGAGTGAGAAAAGTATTTTGAAAGATCTTATATACAACTATAACTATTACATTTTTTTATTTGTCTTGTACAATTTAGTACAAGTATCAAAACTAAGGCTACATTTTAGTCATGGGTATTTTTAGTAAAAGTCATGAACAGTGTTACAGCATGGATCACAGAAAACCCCTTGGGAAATGCCAACTGATGTGCTGAGACTACTTCTAACCCATTTTCCCTGCCAGCTTGGGACTTCAGAACCTTACCTGTTTGAGCCAGACACGCTAGCCTGTTACAAACCCAGACCCAGGTCTGAACCACGTACCCTAAATGTTGCAGGCTTAACTGAAAACAGCTTAAGAAGTGTTCCTGTCTCCAACACTCAGATACCCAGCTCCCATTGGGGTCCAAACCCCAAATAAATCCATTTTATCCTGTATAAAGCTTATACAGCATAAACTCATAAATTGTTCACCCTCTATAACACTGATAGAGAGATATGTAGAGCTGTTCCACCCCTCCCCCCCACACACAGGTATTAATACATACTCTGGGTTAATTAATAAGTAAAAAGTGATTTTATTAAATACAAAAAGTAGGTTCCAAGTAAGTGGTTCCAAGTAATAACAGACAGAACAAAGTGAATTACCAAGTAAAATAAAATAAAACATGCAAGTCGAAACCTAATACAGTAAGAAAGTGATTACAGATGAAATCTCACCCTCAGAGATGTTCCAGCAAGCTTCTTTTACAGACTAGCCTCCTTCTAGTCTGGGTCCAGCAATCTCTCACACCCCATGGTTACTGTCCTTTGTTCCAGTTTCTTTCAGGTATCCTTTGGGGGTGGAGAGGATCTCTCAAAATGGAGGGGTTTCCAGGGGCTTAAATAGACTTCCTCTTGTGGGTGGACACCCTTCCCTCCCCCTGCATAGAATCCCAGCTACAAGATGGAGTTTTGGAGTCACATGGGCAAGTCTCATGTCCATGCATGACTCAGTTCCTTACAAGTGGCAGCAATTGTTTACATGCTACCTTGAACATCCTCAGGTAGACTTCTCATGTGGATTGGAGTCTTCCAAGATCCATTGTCCGTTAAGTGTTTCTTGACTGGATAATTTGCAAACTCCTTTCTAAAGAAGCTGCCCAAATGCCTTACTAAGGCTACTTAAAATAAAACAAGTATACAGCCAATATTCATAACTTCGAATACAAATATGATATATACATACGAATAGGATGAATATATTCAGTAGATCATAACCTTTGCAGAGGTACGTTACATGGCATATGTAGAATGAAACATATTCCAGTTATGTCATATTTACATTCATAAGCATATTTCCATAAAGTATTATGGGATGCATCATTACAAACAGGTCACGGGCAGTAAACAAAAATTCACGGTCCGTGACCTGTCCATGACTTGTATTATATATAGGGTTACCAACTTTGGTTGGACGAATTCCTGAAGGTTTCATCACATGAGATTATTTTAAATTAAAGATCAATCTTTAATTCCTGGAGACTCCAGGACAGTTCTGGAGGTTTGGCAACCCTAACTATATACCCCTGACTAAAACTTGGGTGCTCTGAGGTGGGGCGGTGGCCCGGGGGCACTGTGGGTACTTGGGGAGGGGCAGCCCAGGGCACCACGGGTGCTCTAGGGGGATGGCCTGGGGGCAACACAGGTGCTCTAGGGGGAGAGAGGGAGTGGCACATGGCCCAGGATCCCCGCTGGTGCTGGGGGGGGGCGTGGTTGATAGGGCTGGCAGGTTCCCTAATTGGCTCTGCGCAGCTCCCTGGAAGCAGTGACATGTTGTCCCTCCCTCAGCTCCTAGGATCAGGGGCTCTGCGTGCTGCCTCTGCCTCAAGTGCTGGCTCTGCAGCTCCTATTGGCCAGGAACTGTGGCCAATGGGAGCTGCGGGGGAATGCCTGCAGATGGAGGCAGTGCACAGAGCTGCCTGGCCACGCCTCCACCTAGGAGCTGAGGGAGGGACATGTTGCCACTTCCGGGGAGCCCCCTGAGGTAAGCGCAACCCAGAGCCCTCACCCCTCCCGTGCTCCAACTCCCAGCCCATCCCCACACCCAAACTCCTGCTGCGGCTGGGGGTAAGAGAGTGCGTTGTCCCCAGACTGCCCCAGCAATGGCCAGTGCGGCTGACCTGAGGGCTTTCCGAATTGATCAGGTGGCACCCAGGCCAGCTGCACCAGTCGCTGCAGAAGACAAACTCGCAGCCTTAATCAAACCACATATATGCCATCCATTATTTAGTGTTGATGCTGTAGCATATGATTTCTGCATTTGTAGCGGTGGTGCTTTATATCAGTATATAAAGATTATCACTAATGAGGGAATGCAGTAGATAGGTTACGTCTTGGTATTAGTAAAGTATTTGGTACAAAGTCTCAAGAGGTATTATTGGAAATATTGTTCCTAATTGGCTTAGAAGTAAGCATAGTCTTTTTGACTGAAAATTATCTGAGGCACCATAAACAAAGGGTAATCATAAACATCAAAGTATTGAATCAAATATTTGTATTTGGTCAGGTGCTGTGGGGATTCAGGCACCTTCTTATAGTGGATCCACATGAAAAGTTTCTTCCATTTTTAAATATTCTACTTGTCTGAGAGACCATATTTCCAAATGGAAGCCTCTCTTTTTAAGTGTGACCATTGTACTTAATATTTGCATTTATGATCTGGAAGCGATTGTAAGCAACATGTTAATAAAATTTTGAAATGATTCTAAATTGTTCTGAATCCTAGAAAAGTGAGGGTAACAATTCAAAAGGACAGAGAAATATTAGCAATATGCATGGGCAATAACCAAATGAAATCTAGACAAATATATAACCCTTCTGCAACACAGCCACAGCTGAGATCAGCTGCATTCAGTCTGTTGATGGTATCTAGATATAATCTCTTGGGCACTCTGGGCAGGCCAATTTCAATAGAGGGTCCACAGCTCTTAGTTGTTTCCCTTGTTATTCTGCTAGAGCCTGAGTTCATTGACCATCAGAGCATGGTGCACAGCTAAATTTATCACTCTCGGTTTAGCTTGAAGGGAGTCTTCTGCAAGAATGGGCTTCCAACAGTGTTTCTAAATTATTTCTATCAAACCATTGCAAGGAATAAAGCTGTTTCAAAATGGGAGAAACTTTGCTAAAATTTTTGTAACAAATTTGAAAATTAGAATTTTTTCAACTACATCTATAAATGGCAATAAGTAAATAAATATATTTCATAAATTTTATGATTATATTTTCTTGAAAAAATTGTCCCTGTTTTTCACAGACATATTGCAAAATTTGAATTGTTTTGACTGGCTCTGGAAATTATATTTACTACCGGGAGAAATTGGTAATGCGAACTGCAAGTGAGCTATTTTTATTATTTGTGTCTTCATTGGGTTTCCAGTGTTACCAATTAGAACTTAATAAACAATTCTGTTCATGATACTTAAAAAGAAAGAAAAATATAGATAATTCCTTGTGGCACCCTTGTGGAGGCTCCACAGTCCTACCACACCCCACCCCAGGTAAGGAGTAGTGAAGGTGGACCTCCAGGCCTGCCTACAGAGGCTGCGTAGAAGCATCCAATCAGAGCCTGGCAGGCTCAGATAAAAGGAACTGCAGGGCCTAAGCAGATCAGTTCCTGCTTGGGATCAGAAGGGTGAGGAAGGGCTGGAGGAGAGAGAAACTCTCCAGGCAAAGAGGTCTGGAACAGATAGTGAGAAGATGATGGGACTGAGTGGGAAGCAGCCCAGGGATTGCAGCAGCAACTATTAAGGGAAGCAGTGTGGCTACTGCTATCAGGGTCCCTGGGTTGGGACCTGGAATAGTGAATTGGCTTGTGTCCCTTGTGAGGACTGACAATTTGTAGAATGCTGTTACCCCAGAAGGGGTTCATACATTCAACTATTAACTGTGTGACATAGCCAGAGGGCTGATCCACTGAAGTTCCACTTAGTGAGGTCAACAACTTACCAGTGTTGGGTCTCAAGAAATGGGGAAAAGGAGATTACAGCATCACACACAGCTGACAGGAGGCACTCATGAGAGGTGAGTGGTCCCTGCCCCTCATCACACTTTCTCTTAGTTGTGTTGGTGCTGCAGGGCAAATGGTAGTAAAGAACAATAGTAACTTATTTTTTGCAATAACATTAACATATCTATGCGAGTCATATATGCTGCATAGGAAGCCATCTTTCCACTGTCATCTTTTATATATTTAAAATTGATTGGCGAATATTCTCACTGCAGGTAAAATTGTTGGGTTTTTTAAATTTTTCCCTAATATTATAAAATCCTACCTTTCTATAGTTCACTTTCATACAATTTTATTCCTTTAAGTTTATTTGTTCTTTTTCCCCCCTCAATGTACTGATACATAATTATAACCTTAATTCAAATTTAGTTAGGCCTCAGACTGGCTTCTTTAGTTCATCCTATTATGCCATAAAACAGGTCATGATGTATAAGTTTATCGGATTCCATCATCCACATTGCAGCTTTTCACTGGATAGGATCATCATGTGACAAGATCTACAGGCCCTGGATATGGGGGAAAGGCACAACTCTCTCCACTTACTGGTGATTTCTAGACATGGCTAGGAAGTTCTAATTTCTATGAGGATTAGTTTATAACATTTCTGTGGTGCCAAACATAAAGCCTAAGGAAAGCAGATCCCATGATCCTGAGCTCAGATATGTTTGCAATAATGTGAGTCCGAAATCGAGTATGAACCAAATTACCCCTTATTCAAACCAGTGTCCAGTGGCACCAATGAATGAAAAATACTATACAGTATAAAGATAAAATTGTACTGCTGTCTCACTTATGGATGTAATCTAGATTTTCCTTCCCTTCATACATTGTTACAACTGGCCATTTACATGCAGACTGGATCTTTGGTTTCTCAGGATTCATCTGCTACTGAAACTTAATTTTGATTTTCAAGAAGTCAATGTGAGTTTGTTAATTGTTAATTGTCTTATTCCACATTAGTCAGCATCTCAAAACTAATGTAAAATTTGGTATGACTGGCTGATTGGAATAGTAAGGGGTGATGGCAGTCTTGTATATACCTTGCTAGCTATTTAAGCATTTATACCACTCCCATCATCATGGTGTGGGTGTACATGGAGGTCTGACTGAAGTTCATTGACAGTACAGGCTAGGAGAGAAACCTAGGAGTGCAGCTAGTCATAACTGAACTGTATTTTTTGAACTCCAGGAGGAGCCCAAGATAGCAGAAGATGGTGCAAATATAAACTGAGATGCACTCGTTTAAATCCATAGGAAATGCAACACCAGAAATGGAATAGCAGAGGATGCTGCAGATCAGGAATAAGGCACTTTGACAGAGCTGAGAGTGGAGTGGGACTCAGGACTGAAAAATGGAGACATGAGGTTTTGTGTGATGGCAGAGGTGCAATTCTAGAGTTATATAGAAAGTTTATACAGTATCTGCTGTACTACTCCTGCCTAGACAATGCAGTTATTCCCTCATATTCATAGCCAGCAAACTTACTAATAAATCTTTGAATAATGTTCTCTCTGCTTCTCTATAGTTCTCTTATTAATAAAAAGGTTTGGCATTCCCATACTCCATGTCACTTAGATTCCAGAGTGATTAGGTTCCTTAGAAAAAACTAAAATAGTGAAGTTGATACATCTACAATGGTGGGAAGCAACCTTTTTTATTTTTCCCTGTTATAAATTTCCAGTAAAGAAAGATACACTGATGGGCGCTGTGCAGTTATCAGCAGTGGGGAGTTCTTCTCAAGTTACTGCAAAGATGTAAAGCGCTATATTTGTGAGTAGCCAGCTTTTTGGTGAAACCTGACACATCAGCACAAGATGGAACTTGGAAAGCATGAGAATTTTATCCTGGGCAATCGCAAACACAGCAATAAATATCCTTTTATAAATGCTACTGCTCTTGACTCTTCACAGGCTGTGTTTATATTGTAACATTTCAATATATTTTGTTGTGATCACATGGTGATCATGAGTCAGTGCCAGAAGGAGCTGGGACTCAGCCACTTACAGTAAATACAAGATAACAGTTATGGAGAAGCCCTGCTGTGTTCTCATAAGGACAAACTGTTGTTGTCATAGTAGGATAAGTAAAGGTGCACGTGTGCAAATTGCAAAACTGTGTGTAGTGGGCGAAGGAAAAACTACTTATGTAACATGTTTAATGTAAAGTTCTCCCTGGGCATAGTCAAAAGTGATACATTTCGTAACCCCACCTCTGAATGACCCCTCTTGTAATATGTGGCAGATGGGAAGTAAAAGCATAAGGGCAACCTGCCCACTACCAAGAATTCCAATAATTTCCCTGATACATGCATCTGGGAAGGACCCCAGGCTTAAGGCTGAGCTTTTAGGATCCACTGTGAGGAATTTGTCTAGTACTCTAACCCTAGCAGTCTGTGGTTGGGACAAAGATGTTCTTGCACAACAAGGTGATCCTGCTGCTCACAACCCTTATCTACAGTGGAGAAATATATCATGGTAGGAACCCTGTGGTCCCACTAGTACGTGTATTATCTTGTGTCCACTCACAAAAGCACACCAAATGCATGAAAATACCATTTGGGGTAGACTTGCTTTCAGCTGTGTGGTTCTCTTAATCCATTTTCATCTGAACTGTTTTAGTGTCAGTGTGAATGGAAGTGGTTCAACCATTCCTCAGTGGTGGCATTTCAGAAATCCACTGCTTTTGCGAGTTGGACTGGGTGAGGTACCAAGAAACCACTGTAACTGAAAGGGTATAAAACAGTGCTGAAATGGCTCTTAACATGAATTAGCATGGCTAGAGAGGATACTTTTAATCATTCCTAGCCTGCTCATTCAGTAACAGTTCAGTTCTCTAGTGTGGGGAAAAAAGCCCGCTGTAAGTTTGAGAAGCCTGAAATTTTTGAGACGTTGCATATGAGTAACTGAGCTGTTACACTCAGTTGTTGATATTTGACCACAGCCAGTTTCCTGCAAGGTGAGGTAAACAGATTAGCAGCATCATTTGCTTTGTGAAAGTGCTGCACCATGGAAAAAGATATAAACTACTCAAGTGGGGCTCTCCTGTGTTAGGTTGCTGTGTGTTTTTTCTATGAAGGCTGAGAATCTAAAGAAGCAGAGAAAAGTCTGCACAAAGCTCCCAGAAACTGAGGGCTTCTGATCTTTTTAACTCTTCCAGATTTGTAGTGGCTGCATGCGTGTGCACACACACACACAAATTAACTTTGCAAACATAAATTAATCTAGAAGAAAAATATTAGAATTTTACTCTTTTTATCTGACACTCTTTAACTCAAAAAGTTTCCATGTTCTGAATTCTTTTGTCAGGTGCAGGGTTTCTCACTAGCAATGTGACCCTGATGCTTCCAGTGTGGTACAGGCCAGTGCCTTCAATAGACATTCATATTTCCTCTGCTGGCTGCTATTGACCCTTTAATATAAGGGTAGCCAGAGAGCCACATTTAACAGGAAAGAGTAGCCACATATAAATAAATAGTTTGCCAGCTAATATGGAGTCAGCATTTGTTGCCTGTGACATTTTTCCCTGTTCAAACTTATTATCAAAGATCTGTTTGGAGAACATGGTCCTCACCTTCCTAACAGTGTTGCCATGTAGTGGGACACCCAAGCTCTTGTGGTTGAATTTAACACTGTTTCTCAAGCATGCCTGGGAAGTATTTGCTGCTCTCAGATCCCACAGCAGTACCTGTGGAGTGGATCCATATCCCTTGAGGAGGGTTCAAAGCAGTGGGGAGATCCTATCTCATATGAACAACCTGATTAATGACCAACCAGCCTTTAACCTTCATGTTGTGGGGGACAGGAATTAGTAAGTAGTCAGTGGGTGGCTTCAGACACACCAGGACTTGATGGGCTTCTTTGCACCTTTACACTCTCTCTTGCATTGGTTAATGTGGCTGACAATCTGTGCTGGGGATGCACTATAATTAAAACTGTACAAATAATTGCTTTTTTTGGTTCAGTGGCGAGAATGATAACATGGAAACAAAGTTAGTTCAGGCTTTTTTTTTTTCTTTACAGCAAAACAATAAAGTAAGAAACGAAAACCCCCTTTTGTTTTTGAGGGGGTTAATCTTTTACATGGGTTTTGTTTAATGAAATTGAGGAAAGTTCTGAAACAAATTCAAAACATTTTTAAAAAAAGTCAAAATGAAGGATTTCAAAATTTTCAGAAATGTATTTTTATTCAACAAAACCAGTTCCCTGAAACTGACTGAAATTCACATCTGCATTTTTCTGTAAAATAAATATATAAAATAGTTTGCAAGAACACTTTTGCCCAGCTCTAATATTAATGAATTGTCTGTCACACTGTAGTGGCTCATGACTGTGCATGCCTACCTCTGGGCAGACTGTCAAACACAAGGCAGACACCCTAAACTAGTGATAGTCTCTAATTAGATTTCACCAACCCAGTACTAAATGTGAACTCCTGGATCACTATAACAGTCTCAGCATGGACTCAGACATTCTCCCTAGACTCTCCAGTCACCCAAGCAAACTGGATTTAGCAATAAATGGTCACTTACACCACAAACAAAAGATTCAGGTTGCTTCCAATTCTGAGAGACCAGTTACTTATTGCAGATCAATTGGTACCCTAGATCTTACACCAAAGACAACACCTGTAGCCAATTCTGTAATATGCTATCTAAAGACTTATCAACTAGGAAAGAGGAATGAGAGAGTTGCTTACAGGTTAAAGCAAGCGGACATATACACAAATGAGTTATAGTGATCTGTCACTTCAAAGTGTCTTTCAGGGTGGCCTCAGCAGGTAACCCGAGAAGACCTCTGGCTCCAGCTTGGTGTCTCTGGTCCTGTAAAAGTTAAAAAAGCAAAGAGATGGGAAAATTTCTTGTCTTCCTTACATGTAGACTTTTCAGGCTGCAATAGGGCCATTATCCAGTCCTTTGTATTGTGATGTTCCTTGATGGCCCATATCATGTTGGTAGTTCTTCCAGATGGGCAAAAAGGTGGGCAGACACTCTCCATCTGGTTCACAAGTTTAAGGCAAATGTTATGAAGCAAAACTTAACTATTTCCTTATAGTGTGGAATACAGACATTACAGATAAGATTAATGCATGCAGTAATTTACAAACATTCAATAGTATCTAAACACTAAATACATTCTTATAAGACTAATACCTATTTTGAACAAAAGTGAACTGGTCTGGTCTCCAGCTAGGAGTTTGTCAGTTCTTAGCTAATGCCTTCAGCTTTGGGAAGAGCTGGCATCTGGATTGCCCACATCACGTTCTTCTCTCTCATTAATATAATCCCAAAGAAAATCAGGAAAAGTTCAAACTCCTAACATCTTCAGATCAGGCTGTAAAATAAAGCTCTTCCCTACCAGTGTTCCCCAGAAAGCCAAGGCAGAAGAAAAATCTGCCAGTGAATTCAAAGATAAATGAAACCAGCAACTGATCCTTGGATAGATTTGACTGCTTTTCTGTATTCCCTGTGTATAGTCTAGATACTGTGATGGATACTTTATTTAGTGACATCTCCAGATAGGAATAAAAGGCTCAGTGATGGATCCAATAACCCCCCCTGACTGCAAACCTGGCTCTGAACATAGTATGGTTTCACCATAGGTAACAATCATAATCCCTGTCAAACCCATAATTATTTCTTTACTTGATAAGGTCATGCCTTTTGTGAACTTGGATTGGCAATTTCCAAGTAAAACCTGGTACTGTGGGAATTGTTGTTGGTCATTCAGCAGTGGACATTTTTCCTCTGGATCAGTTCTGACCCTCGTTGCCCTACTTTGCAGTGAGAGGAGCTGTGCTGGTTTAATGTCCTTTTTTTGTGGCCCTAACCATGTGTAGTCATTATATTGACCATGTGGGACACAGGGTAAAATAAGCTGAACTGAATATCAAAATATAACGTGGAGACATTGCACTTAATGGTTTTTGTATTTTTCTTCATTACACACCTTTGTAGTATACATTTCTATGAAGCTGCCCCAGAATGCCAGAACTGAGCAATCAAGAGCTGACCTACACAAATCTGACATGTCATGTTCCTTCCAAGAAACAGAAAAACCAAGTCGTAGGACACAACGAGCAAAGGTACTGTCTTCATAAATGGCTGACTTCGTACTTTCTTTTGCTGACCATCATCAAAACTCTTCCTCCTTTCACTGCCCAGCATTAGATATTTGGAATGGTAAAGTAAAAATGTTCCTCTCTGTGTCACACAGCACCCTGTAATGGGGGGGGAGGTAGATGGGTAATAGCACCTAGAACCAAATAGGGTTGACATACATGGAGGTTTGAAGATAGGGACTCATAGGTACTTGTCATGCTTGCCCAAGCTATTTCCTCCAAGAATTCTCACTAACTGCCACAGTTCCTTAGGCCCAGATCCTCAAGGGCATTTAGATGCCAAGCTCCCACTGAAATCAATGTGAGTTAGGAACCTAAATACCTTTGAAGATGGGGGACTGAGTGTCATACTGATGACAGTTATATTGGGGATGGTTATTAGACAAGGTCAGGTGAGTCCTGGCTTTGGGATCCAAGTGCTGCCCAGATAAACTAAAGTCTGACCCCAGATTCTCAGGATGGGTTCACTCTGCCCAACTTTATATTGATTTTCTTCCTGTTTGACTCTTCAGCTCCAGCTCCTCCCTGGCGGATCATTGCAGAGATTCTCTGCCTGGTGTCACTGGGAGCAGCAGTAGTGGCCTTAGCTGCCAAGGGTAAAGTATTTTCAGGAAAGACACCAAGAGCAAAATTCTGATATTAATGTCACTGGTCTCAATACAGACTGATGCTACTGAAAATAAGGGAGTTACAGCAGCTTTATGGTAGTGACTGAGAGCAGCATCTTGCCCTAGGGATCTGCTCTAAACTATTAGAAATAATTTGAAGTAACCATTCTCTTTATCAGTACACTCAATTCTTTTACTGAGACATGTAAATGCAGTTTTTGTCCTGTTTTTCCCCCAGTGCAGGGATGGGTGCAGAAAGGAGAGGCAGAGCACGTCAGATGAGGAATGTACAAACAGCTCCCGTGAAAGCCCCCAGTAAAGGTTGCTGTGAGTCTTGACATTGACACATGGTGTCTTTGATGTGTTGGGTACCCATTAATTTGCATGTCATGTCCAGAGTGGAATTTGAACACTGTCTGGAGTAAGGTGAAATAGGGAAAAGGCCCAGAATTACCTGGTGAGACAGAAGCAAGCCCAGGTGGAGCTTTGCTGTGATTTATGAAGGACAAACAGGAACAGTAGCAACAGTTCCAGGAGCATCTACTTCAAAGTCACATGAGAGGTTAGCTAGGCTGCAATGACCAGTCTGCCAATAGATCCTTGCACTTCCTTCCTTGTCCCAAATGGGATTGGAAGATTATCCACCAGGTTACTTTTGAGCTGGTAGTTACTGTAGCCCAGTGAGAAGGAATCCTGAGCTATTAGGTTGGTTCTATTTTTGATAGGAGAGAAGCAAACTGTGCAGTGGGCCTAGGATACTACTACAGATGATAAGGCTGTACAGGCTGCTAATGCAGGGCCTCTGCAGAAAAATATTGGCAGCCATTGTGGAATGAGCCATACTCCTTGGGAATGCAGCTACATGCCATTGTACCACTCTGGTATCTGCTGGACAAGGTTGAGACCCAGATGCTGTTGCAATTAATGTATTGATATTGGAGCAGATTTCAACAGTTTCTCAGTGAAGGTGCTCACGTGGATGCACTGGTACCAGCCGTCCACATTGCCTGAGGCTGTACAGTAAAAGGCAATTCTGAAGGCAGAGCTGACCCATAAGCCATCATGAATTTGGCCTCACTAGCACTGGAAGGCAGTCGGAATGGGTCAAAGATGGCCCACTGAAGAGAAGAAAGAAAATCCAATGTATTTTCTAAGGGAAGGAACAAAAGGGAAAATAAGCCTCACTCAGAATCCTGAGAGGCCCACCAGCCCCTCCTGTCATCTGTTCCAGTGTGGATGATGGGAGCATTTAAAAAAACTTCTTTAGAGAATGTGACTGCAGGGAGATGTATGGTCCTACAAAGGCCACGAGTCAGGTCTCTCAGGATTCCCAGGAGTAGCCTTGTTACAGTGGGGGAGGGAGCATTCTTTCTTTTGAATCTACAGCGCTCCTTGAAATCCTCTGGGATGAAAGAAGAGAAGTACAAGATACATTTATGATCCCTTTACAGGTCACTCCTGTATGGAGTGGGTGGCTTTAAGAGGTGGCTTTTTCTCCAGACCAGAAAAGAACTGGAATTCCAGCCAGGAATCTTGTTCTGCAGAAGGATCACATCTATTAGTAATCAGTGATGCCAAGGAAATGATAAATGCCTGTGCACTGTGATTTGTGACCTGACACTGTTTCAATACCATTGGAAAAGGTGAAGGTTCTCAGCCTTGTAAGATTACAGGAAAATGGGCATCTGTCCAGGAGTTCTGTAGGAATACGGGAAAATCTACATCTGTCGCAACAGTGGTTAGCCCCTTTCACTTGTAAAATTTGCAGACATATAAAGAGAAACAAGTTGTCAGGACACACCCATGATCCTCGTGCATCCTGCAGATGTGATGACTTCTCTATCCTTCATCACAAGAAAGGTTGCAACCTGTCTCTAAATTCCCAGTTCTTCACTGATCTCCCCGACAAGCTCCATCAGTCACTGGACTATTAAAGAGGCTGAAATCATCCGTCTCACAGAGCAAGTCCCAGGAATAAGGAAGCCCTAGTAACCCCAGTGGATGTTTTTCAATGCTGAACTATTTCACTCTGAAATTTGTTGGCTCTGTTTGCCCATCAGGATTTCAATACTCAGCCTGATCTGTTTAGTTCCCTTGACTCTTCTGTCCCTCCCAACCCCCATCTGCGATCTGTTCCTGGTGATCTGCACACTGGATTGGATTGAGGAATAGCACCAGCTCTTCGTGGGCCTGGGAACAGGGCTGAGGAGTCAATGCTATAAAGTTAGTTTGACATTAGATGGGCTTTTCTTTTTGTGGTTTTAAAAAACAAAAATAGGTCAGATCTTGTGAGCCTTAGTGTGATTAGTCCGTTCTTATACTCTCACCATTCCCACTGAAGTCAGGGAAAGTTTAGTCAGAATAAACTCAGGGTTAAAGACTGACGAGGGACTCAAGGATTTTGCCCAGTGGCTTTATGACAATGATATACCACTTCTTTAGTGCCTTCCATGTGAAGATATTGAAACATGTTACAAATGCTAGTTAATGAAGTTGCAAATCACTTTGTTGGAAGGTCATTATTATGATTCTTTTAGAGGGGTAGCTGTGTTAGTCTGATCAGCAGAAACAATGAGGAGTCCTTGTGGCACCTTGGAGACTAACAAATTTATTTGGGCATAAGCTTTTCTGGGCTATAACTCACTTCATCAGATGCATGGAGTGGAAAATACAGTAGGCAGGTATAAATATACAGCACATGAAAAGATGGGAGTTGCCTTACCAAGTGGGGGTCAGTGCTAAATTTTGAGCTTTTCTTCATCCTATTTTGGCAGAGAATCTCACTAATTCCCCTCACTGTGCATGCCCTCTTCATGTCTTTTGCAGTGTAATCTCCACCAGCACTGTGGAGTCCTGTTCAGTGGTGCTCTCCAGGCCTCCAGCTATGAAGTTCTTGCCCCATGGATCTGTGACAGATCTGCACTTTCCCAGAAAATGTCCATTGTTCATGCTTGCGGGATCCTGACTGCTTAGTAAGGACACTCCTAAAGCTAAGATGGTGGAAGGCAGTGCCAGCAAAACACTTCTCCATGGAATAGTAGTGCATAATAAGGTACACTGTGGCGTGAAGCAAAGATACAGCTGTAGATATTAAATAGTTTTATTTCAGACCCACTGGAAGGATTAATTTACAAGAAACTGAGACCAAGACAGAGCAGGTGCAGCCTCTTATATGGTCTGTCTTTTAGCATGATGCCCTCTAGATAAAGCTTTTCTTAGATAGGTGTCCAGGCAGAGTGTGCTTCTCCCTGGACTCTGCAAATGGATCACATCTACTGGTGACCAGTGCTGCCCAGGAAATGGTAAGTGCCTGTGCATTTTGATCTGTGACCTGACATTGCAGCAATACCATTAGTAGATGTGAAAGTTCTGAGCCCTGTAGGGTAACAGGGAAACAGGATTATTGTAAAATTTGCACATGGCACAACAGTGATTAGCCCCTTTCACTTGTAAAATTAGCAGACATAACAGAAACAACAGGTTGTCAGGAAATCCACACTCCAAACATTTCCTTTAATAGTCTGCCTCAATTAACAGACCCAGCTCTTACCCCTCCATCCAGGACGGACAGCTTGTGCACTCCCGTTAGGGCAGTTATCTTTCCTGCCCTACAAGGAATCACAGTAACTCCTTCCTCTCATTTCTGAGGACACAGAGGGCATATTCACCCCACCTCACTCCCTCAGAATCCTACATCATTTTAGCCTCTATGGTAAGAGGGCAAGGTTCCTGATTCATCCCATGTCACTTTTAAGCACCATGACCCATTGATCTGTCTCAGAGACTGACACTGTTTCCAGTCTCCTGGACTCTGGCACTGCACCACCTGGGCAAAGAGGAATGAAGATGATGGTGTTGGGGTTGGCAATATTGATGATGTCTTGGTTTTGCTCGAGCTGCTGGTGCTCTTGTCAGTGGAAATGAAGCTGTTAGTGCTGAGTCAGGTGATCAGACAGTCAGAGAAGTTAGAAATGAGAGATTTTTAGATTCCCCCAGCTCATTTCCTGGGGCCAATGCAGGGTGTTTCCCTGTAGCACTTTCCTAGTGCCATCCTGCCATTTTAAATGTCCAAAACTCTGCAACATCAAGTACTTCCCTTGCAGATCCTGTTCCAAGAGGCTGAGGTCCTATGAGAAGAAAGTGTTACAAACGCTTTGGCCTGACTACTGTGCATGTCATAGGTACTGCTGCTTATTAACTTCAGCATTTAAATAGCTGTGCCTAAACTTTGAAGGCCTAGTCAGCATCACCCTAACTCAAAGATGAAAGCTCCTTTATTCTGAGCCCTTTGGACTGGGGGAGGTCTTCTGAAATTAGCAGCCAATGAATTTCCTGTGCGGTTTCACATAGAACATCACAAAGCGACTAAACCTTCCTCCTTTGGCTTGGGCTCTCCATCTTCGGTCAGGACAGACAAAGGGACAGATATTTTCTCTCTGGGATTTGACATATACAGGACCCGATCAGACACAGCACAGAAAAGTACATTCCGGCTCTCCTGGCTCTTCCCAAATAACTACAGGTACAAACAAAGGTATCATGACCAAATGTTTCTGGGACTTTTAATATTGGAGTAGAAAATTAATGTATGCAAAATGTATTTGTGTTTTCTAATTCAAGAAATGAGTGTTTACCATGAAAGATATTATATAGATGTATAACTTTGATTTTATTTTTCTCTGTTTATAGTTTAGTACAAGTGGTACTGATGGTGTATTTAAAGATTTACTGGTGAGACAGTCCAGGTGATGTGTCGTTTTCGGTTTATAGTTCTGTGCTCTACTCCTTCTTGGGATAACATGCATTAGATATAGAGATGTCTGATCTAAATTCCTGGGTCTCAACAACTTTGAACTTTAGGGAAATCATTTGGCCCCATCTCTAGTTATTTTGCCTTTTAAAGACAAAAATCTACTAGTTCAGCATCTGACAAAGAAATTGGTAGATTCAATATACAGGGATAATAGGAAACATTTGATATAGACTCTCAAGAAAATATGTTTGAGACAACAGTTTACATTAGCTTGGCTATGAATTAAGTCATTTATTCTGAAAACTGTTGAAGGCTGTTTCGACAGGGCATGGTCCCACACCTGTCTCTTTTCTAACTTGGAGACCATCTTCTGGTCAAAACACCTTGTGTAATTAATTTACATTGCTCTTTCCCACCACCTTTACAGACACACAGTTCTGTATTTACAATAGCATACTAACCTTAAGGAGACAGAAGTTATCTTCCCCCTGAGACATTGTTCCTGGCACTGACTCTGAAGAGCCTAACACTCTCTTTTCCCCTCAAGTACTTTCTCCATGTGCCTTTCTACTTTCAGGGCTAATGGCTTAATTAGCCTTGTAGTTCTCTCCATTCCATCCACAAACTATTGATTAGGCACAGCTTTGCCCCTCAGGTTTACTCTGGGGTGATTTAATTGGTGCTCCTGTGATCAGAATGCTGGTACAGCTGCTGTTGCCCAGCCTTGTCACAGTTGTAAATGAAGGGAGAAGGTAAATGATAACATATGCACTTGTTTGTGAAGATGGTGTTTAGTTGAGTACCATAGAGGACTGTATAGTCTCTGGATTTACTTATGTATTTTTTCATGATCTGTAAAAATGGGTGAATAACACAGTAATGAAACATTACATGGGAAAGTGCACATTAAGGACTCTGCAACCTAGAATATTTAGAAACATTGACAGGAAATAAAGTGAGAACCAAGCCAGACAAAATGAATCTGGGGAAAATATTCATAGAATATCAGGGTTAGAAGAGACCTCAGAAGGTTATCTACTCCAATCCCCTGCTCAAAGCAGGACCAATCCCCAACTAAATCATCCCAGCCAGGGCTTTGTCAAGCCTGGCCTTAAAAACCTCTATGGAAGGAGATTCCATATTCTAAAACAATGAGATTTAATAGTACAAAAGACATTTTAGAGATCTAATAGACATATAGGGTAAAAATGAACAGAATAATATAGCAGCCAATAACTAATTTAGATTTGTTTAAACAGAAATAGCTTGTCACAGAGCAGGATGCCATACCTAGAATTCTGCATTCTCCATATGAAAAATATGTAGTCAAATCTGAATATTCAGAGGAGGAATAAAAACAGTGATTAAGGGCTAGATTGATTTTATTAATGAGGTCCAAGGGAAGCTAAAAAGAAGGGAGTAGGTATAGGCTATGGTTGCTAACTAATGACAAAATAAAAGAGTTTAGAGAGCATGAAACAGTCTACAAATATTGGGAGATGTAAATACAAAGGACAGAGAAAGAGATTATGTTCTGGAATATCCAGAACAATTTGAAATAATGGTATAGCATTAAGAAAAATTTACACTAGACAATACAAGCATTTTGCAACAGTGAGTGACTGTGCAATAGCTTCCCAAAGGAACGGTGAGAATGCAATCACTTGAGTTATTTAAAAATGGAACGGTCAAGTGGATTTAGGGTCTGCTTCAGCAAGAGGCTGAGTGCCCTCAGATCCTATTAATGTCATAGATGCTCAGCAAATTGCAGGAGAAAACCAACAGTGTGCAGAACAGGCCTGTACTGGTATTAAATGGATCTAGGAATATTGACTTGGTTTGTATTAATGAAAATGAACACATTACACCAAGGATAAAAGAATACAGAACTAAAAGTAATATTGCTACCATAACCATAAACTCTTGTTCTAAGTGTTATAGACAGTTGGAGTTGAAGATTACTTTTCTGTGTATTAGTCAATATCTATTAGAGGTAGTGAATACAGGTGATCCCGTTCCACGATTTCTTATTATCAAATAGCTTTAATGAAATCTAGAAATCAAAAGCAGAAAAGACCTTGAATGACAAGGCCATCTTGTCCATTATCCCTTTCACACTTACACATATCCCTCTGACTATTGAATTGTTCCCAAGAGTAGGATTTTTCAAGTCAATTTTTAAAAGGACTTATGGGAATGTTTTTTCCAGCCTCAATTTTTTTTATCCTGTATCCTTTTGACTGTCTCCTCCAAGCCTCTTATAACCTGAATCTATCTAGTAATGATAGCCCCTCGTTTCTCTGTAGATGGGTAGCACTTTGGAGAGCAAAATGCTGCATATAGAATTACTATGATTATTATTTGTATGAAAGTACAGCCTAGAGGCTGCAACCGAGATCAGGGAATCATTGTACTAGATAATGTATGAACACATAGTGAGAGACAGTCCCAGCCCTGAAAGTTTGCAATCTAAACCACTGTATAAAATATTAAAGGGGGGTTAGGTTGTTCCATTTTAACATCAGTTTCTGTGAGGCTCAGAGGTAGCCAAAATATATTTTAATTGTTCATATGTTTAAATAGAGGGCAGATAACAACACAAAAAAATAAAATGCATGTGCTGTACTTACATACTACATTATGCCATTTCCTCTCGCATTTCTGTTCCTTTTAATACAGATTATTGTAATGTAGTTATTAAAACCAATCATTGCAATGTCCTGAGATTTCTTACCTGATGTGATGAATGTCTTATAGATCTATTAGTTGTTCATTAAATGTCATCATCCTGAAGAAGAGCTCTGTGTAGCTCGAAAGCTTGTGTCTCTCACCAGTGGAAGTTGGTCCAGTCAAAGATATTACTTCACCCATCTTGTTTCTCTAATATCCTGGGACAGAAACATCTGTAACTACACTGCATATTATCCATCATCATCCACTAACTCAGAGTCTACATTTCCACACTTACAGTCCTCCAGGAATGAATGAACAGGAAGTCATTTGCACAGAACTGAAATATCACACTCCTCCTGAACATCAGAGGAGTCAAAGACCTAGGAACTCTGAGAGTAAAGGTATTGCGTGTTAACATGATGCTAACAGATTTTCTGTTTTATGTTTATAATCAAACCTCTACTCCTCCACCCCTGGAAACTGACGGTAGACTTTTGGAATTGTAAAGTAAGAATGTTCCTCTGTTATGTTACCCAATGCGATGCTACTTAGAAGTTAACCCACAGTTATTACCAAATAAGGGTCACGGTCACTGAGGTTTGAAAATAGGACTCACAGCTCTGGCAGTCATGAAATGTACCCAACTGCTCAAGCAACATGCAATGGCGGTTAGATTGAAGCTGGCTTTCAGACCTGATCTGGTGGGTAGCTTTGGGGTCCAGGTGCTGCCCGAACTGTAGTCAGACTCCAGATTCTCGGGACAGGTGCTCACTCTGACCATATTTATGTTCATTCTCTTCCTGTTTAACTCTTTAGCTCCAACCTTTCTTTGGCGGATCATTGCAGTGATTCTGGGGATCCTCTTCTTGGTGTTACTGGGAGCAGCAGTGGCCTTAGCTGCCAAGGGTAAGTATTTTCAGGAAAGACACTAGGAGCAAAATTCTGATATTAATGTCATTGGTCTAAATACAGACTGACACCACTGAAAATAGGGGGGTTATTCTAGATTTACAATTGTGACTGAGAGCAGGATCTGGCCCTAGGAATCTGCTCTGAACCATTAGAAATAATTTCAAGTAACCATTCTTCTTATCAATGCACTTAATTATCTTTTCCTGTGATGTCTAAATGCACATTTTCTCCTGGTTTTCCGTGGCCTGGGAAGGAGTGCACAAGGGAAGGGCAAAGCACATCAGATGGGGAATGTACAAACAGCCTCTCCCATTGTCTGTGAAAGCTCCCAGTCAAGGTCATTGAAAATCTGGACTTTGACACAAGGTGCCTATGCTGTGTTGGGTGCCCATCCATTTGCATGTCATGTCCAGAGTGCAATTTGAACACTGTCTGGAGTAAGGTGAAATGGGGAAAAGACCCAGAATTGCCTGGTGAGACAGAAACAAGCCCAGGTGGAGCTTTGCTGTGATTTATGAAGGACAAACAGGAACAGCAGCAACAGTTCCAGGAGCATCTACTTCAAAGTCACATGAGAGATTAACTAGTGCATGGCTGCACTGACCAGTCTGCCAATAGATCCTTGCACTTCCTTGCCCCAAATGGGATTGGAAGATTATCCACCTGGTTACTTTTGAGCTGGTGGTTACTGTAGCCCAGTGAGAAGGAATCCTGAGCTATTAGATTGGTTCCATTTTTGATAGGAGAGGAGCAAACTGTGCAATGGGCCTAGGATATTACTGCAGATGACAAGGCTGAACAGGCTGCTATTGTGGAGAGATGGGGGTCACTGCAGAAAAGTATTGGCAGAGATTGTGGAATAAGCCGCACTCCTTGGGAGCACAGCCACATGCCTTTGTCCAGCAAGTATTAGATTGATACAAGGCTGAGCCTCAGATGGCTGTGGAATCAATTAGTGTATTGGTACTGGAGCAGATTTCAAAAGTTTCCTAGCAAAGGTGCAGATGTGGGTGCATTGGCACCAGTTTCCACATTGCCCAAGGCTGTACAGCAAATGGGAGACTTCCTACCAGTAGAGCTGACCCATAAGCCATCGTGATTTTGGCTGCACCCTAGCACTGAAAGGCAGGTTGGTTGAAGATGGACCACTGAAGAGAAGAAAGAACATACATTGGATTCTAAGGAAATGAACAAAATGGACAAGAATCCTCTCCCAGAATCCTGAGGAGCCCACCAGCCCTCCTGTCATTTGTTCCAGTGTGGAGGATGGGAGCATTTTAAATAGTTCTTTAGGGAATGTTACTGCAAAGAGAGAGGTGGTTTTACAGAGGCCACATGAATCATGATTCCTTGGTGTTCCGAGGACTAGCCATGTTACAGTGAGTAAGGGAGCATTCTCTTTATTTAATCTACAGCACACTTTGCTACCCTCTAGGATGAAAAGAGTAATGTATAAGATACATTTATGATCTCTTTGCAGGTTACTTCTCTCCAGGCTGCCCTGATCAGTGGGTGGCTTACAGACACAGCTGTTACTTATTCTCCAGGACAAAAAAGGATTGGCTTTCTAGCCAGGAATCCTGTTCTGCAAAGGGATCACATCTACTGGTGATCAGTGATGCCCAGGAAATGGTAAATAGCTGTGTACTTTGATTTGTGACCTGACATTACAACAGTACCATTGGCAGTTGTGAAGATTCTGAGCCCTTTATGTTTATGGGGAAAATGGACATCTGTCCTGGAGACCTGTAGGATTATGGGAAAATCGATATCTGGCACAGTAGTGATTCATTTGTAACATTGACAGATATGTAAAGAACAACAACAGGGTGTTGGGACACACCTGTGATCCTCATGTGTCCTGCAGATGCAAGGACTTCTCTTACTTCCACCACAAGAGGGGTTACAACCTGTCTCTAAATTCCCAGTTCTTCACTGGTCTATCCCACAAGACCCAGAATTCACTGGACTATTAAAGAGGCTGAAATTATCTGTCTCACAGGGCTGGTCCAAATATAAGGGATGGCCTATTGGATGTTTGAAAATGTACTATTTCTCTCCCTGGCATTAGATTGCTCCGTTTGCCCATCGGGATTTGAATCTTCAGGCTGCTCCCATTTAGATTCTTTGTCTCTTCTGTCTCTCTGAAAACTATTCTAGGACCTGTTTGCGGTGATCCACACAGAAGCCCACTGGATTGGATTGAGGAACAGCACTGGCTCTGGGTGGGCCTGGGAAGATGGCTCAGGAGTCAATGATATGAAGTCAGTTTGATATTAGTTATTAATGGTGGTGGGGATTTTGTGGTTTAAAAAATGGCTCAAGTCTTGAGATCCTTAGTGTTTAGTGTTGTGTTAATTTAGATAGGAAAATATATATATGCCAAACATGTTACCAAAAGCAAATCACTGACCAACTTTAAACAATGTTAAACAATATTGGGTCTTTGGTGTACAGAGACCTGATCCAGCTTACTATCATGGCAAATACATAATTAAAAATCCTTTAAACCTTTTATTAAAGATCCAAAAAAGAAAGAAAAACAGATAAAGCATTTGAAATGTAAAGTAAAAGTATGATTTTATTTTACAACATGCCTTCTTCCCTTTCCCTTTAGCTGGAGAGAGTTTTAGAAGGAAACCTCCCCTTGTCTGACAGTCTTAGGGTACATCTAGCATAGCAATCGATTTATCCGGGATCGATATATCGCATCTCGTTAAGACACGATATATCGATCCCCGAACGTGCTCACCGTCGACTCCGGAACTCCACCGGAGTGAGTGGTGGTAGCGCAGTTGACGGAGGAGCCGCGGCCATCGATCCCGTGCCATGTGAACCCCAGGTAATTCGATCTTAGATACTTCGCATTCAACTACGCTATTCACGTAGCTGAAGTTGAGTATCTTAGATCGATCTTCCCCCCTCCCCCTCCCCCAGTGTAGACCAGCCCTTAGAGGGTATCAAAGATGATAGTAACTGGCCTTTTGGGGAAAAGAAAATAAGTTAGTTGAGATTGCTGCTGCTGTTAAAGTTCAATCCTATTTCAGCCCAGGTGGTTTGGGGGATTCAGCTGGAGCTCGTAGGGGTGGCAATGTCATCTGGAGCCCTCTCTCTGGCCCTGTTTGGTCAGGACATTTCTAAGGATCAATATCATCAAGGGCTGGGGTCCTAGAAAACTGTGGGGGTAGCAGCCAGGATGGTGAAGCTTGCTCTAGTAGCCTTCATCTTTTCTCCCCAAAGTATTTTTTTCTTTAAGGAACCACAAAGGGAATGGTGGCAATTATCCCATCCCCACATTGTTGAACTAAATAATTACACCTATTTTCTTATACGCCAATTTTGGTTTATTAATTTCTGGTTGCACATATTCTGTTTTCATCAAGCATGATTTCAATATAATCTTTGAACCATATTAGTAGGCCTTTTTGTTGACACTAATTCAGCCTTTCTATCACATCTTTCCCCTTCAACATTTGTTACAAAACATTGTCTCATAAATACATTTCCAGAAATACATTTCACATATTTTTACAGTTGAGCTCCCAGTTAGGGTTAATTTGTAAGGCCAATTTTCGAAACAATAATCAGTCCTCATACACGCAATGGTCCCATTGAAATCATGGAAAAGTTAGCCAGAATAAACACAAGGTTAAAAACTGATTAAGGACTCCGGGATTTTGACCAATGGTTTTGATGATGATGATGATAATAATAATAATATAACACTTCTCTAGCATGCTCCTTCTGAAGATATCCAAACACTTTACCAACATTAATTAATGAAGCTGCAAATTACCTTGGTGGAACGTTAGTATTATTATGAGTTTTATTGGTGGGGAATTGATGGATATGCAAAGTAAATGACTTGCCTAAATTCACACAGTAGGTGGAGTCACAGTTCAGGTCTCAGGATCCCAGTACAATGCATTGAAGCACTGGAATGGGTTACCTAAGGAGGTGATGGATTCTCCTTCCCTAGAGGTTTTTAAGATCAGGCTTGACAAAGCCCTGGCTGGGATGATTTAGTTGAGAATTGGTCCTGCTTTGAGCAGGGGGTTGGACTAGATGACCTCCTGAGGTCCCTTTCAACCCTGATATTCTATGATTCTTCGATTGTATGATTGACCACTACACCATGCACCCTCTAATTCTGCCTCTGTTTATGCTGGATTTACCCACTTTATTTTCTCTGAGTAAAGAGATCATCTCCCCCTGAGGAGGAGGCCTCCAGTATTGCCACTTTTATACCAGGCTCCCAAACTGGCTGTCTGTGAAAACCAAGTAAATTATATACTACCAAATTTGACATGATAATCTGTGTCTAAGGCAAGGTGTTAGTGTTAATGTAGTCCGTGGAAGATTACACTATTTATCCATTGTCTGACTGTCCACTTCAGATTCAATCACCCCTGTCACATGCCATGGAGCTGCTTCTCTCTTACCACCAAGTTTTGAGTTTTTCTTCCTCCTATTTTGGCAGCGAATCTCCTGCTAATTCACCTGTGTGTGTGTGTGCATTCTATGCATTTATTTTTCAGGGTAATCTCTAACAGCCCTGTGCAGCGCTGTGTCGTCCTGTTGAATGGTTCTCTCCGGGCTTCCAGCTGTGAAATTCCCTCACCATGGATATGTGAGAGAGACCTGAAATAATCTACTGCTGAGCTTTCCTAGAAAATGTCCATTGTTCATGGCTGCAGGATCCTGATCACCCAGCAAGGACACCCCTAAAGCTTCTTCATAGTGGGCAAAATCTGCTAGTACTTCAAAGGAGTTAGTAGCTGAGACTGCCAGGATTCCAGAAATCCTATAGGTATTTGAATGGAATTGTATCTGAGGCCCTAGAAAGAGCAGCATTGTTTTGATGTGCATGAAGGCAAATTATTCATAAATTAAAATATTGCTGATGTTTGTATTCCAGCTGTTTAACATGATTGTACTGTAAGACTACTGGAAATGGCAAAAAGTAAAAGCTGATTTTATGATATTTTTTACTTTATTACATTTCATTCAATCACAGAAAAATATTCAGATATGAGGATAACATTGGTCAGACTAAAAATACCTTTTTGGGGAAAATAGTTTAAAGGTGTTCTTTCAAGGTATAGTGAGGCCACATATAGAGTATTGTGTCCAGTTTTGAGGCCCCGACTACAGAAAGGATGTGGATAAATTGGAGAGAACTGGGGCACATCACTTATGAGGAGAGCTGAGGGAACTGGGCTTATTTAGTCTGCAGAAGAGAGAAGAGTGAGGGAGGATTTGATGCTGCTTTCAACTACCTGAAACAGGGTTCCAAAGAGGATGGAGCTCTGCTGTTCTCAGTTATGGCAGATGACAGAACAAGGAACAATGGTCTCAAGTTGCAGTGGGGGAGGTCTAGGTTGGATATTAGGAAAACCTATTTCACTTGGAGAGTGGCGAAGCACCTAGGGAGGTGGTGGAATCTCCATCCTTAGAGGTTTTTAAGCCCGGCTTGACAAAGCCCTGGCTGGGATGATTTAGTTGGGGTTGGTCCTGCTTTGACGAGGGGATTGAACTAGACGACCTTCTGAGGTCTCTTCCAACCCTAATCTTCTATGATAAAGAAATTATAAGTGAGATTAATGCATGCAAGAATTTACAAGAATTTTATAAAGTCTAAACACATTGTTATAAGTCCAATATCCATCTTCACCATACTAACAGGTGAAACAGACTGGTTTCCATCAATGAATTTGTCAGTGGCCTAAAGTCTTGGCAAGAGCTGGCAGCTGGACTGAGTCATACATTCATCTATGCTGAGTATGTTCCTGGGATCCTACTGACTTTTCATCTGCCTTGAGCATGCTTCCTGACCTCATACATCTTGAGCTCCAGACAGATGCAGCTGCTGCTGCCTAGTACTAGTCAACATTTTCATTAATGACTTGGTTGGTGGAATGGAGAGTAGGCTTCTAAATTTGCAAATGACACCAAGATGAGAGGGGTTACAAACACCTTGGAAGACCTGCACAATTATCATCACTTGCTGGGACTTTGATCATTACTGTACATTAAAGGATTACCTCACTTGTCACACCTTTCCTGAATTAGACAAATTTATATATTTCAAAAGATCTCATTCAATTATAACTTTTGTACTAGATGCTACAAAACAAATAAAAATACACGTGTCAAACCAGATATTTGCAATCCATTATTTAGTGTTTTATACTGTAGCATACAGTTCTACATGTGTAACTGAGTCTGCTTTTCATCATTATGTCTAACAAGATAATCACTAATGAGGGAAGGCAGAAGATGGGATTAAACTTGACAATGAAGAGTCCGGTAGCACCTTAAAGAGTGGGGATATGTCTTCACTACTGGCCAGATTGGGGGGAAGCGATCAATCCAGTGGGGATCGATTTATCGTGTCTAGTCTAGACGTGATAAATCAATCCCTCAAGCACTCTCCCATCGACTCCTGTACTCCAGAGCGGCGAGAGGTGCAGGCAGAGTCGACGGGAGAGTGGCAACAGTTGACTCACCGTAGTAAAGACACCGTGGTAAATAGATCTAAGTACGTCGACTTCAGCTACATTAGTCATGTAGCTGAAGTTGCGTAACTTAGATCAATCTCCCCCCTCGCCCCCCTCCCCAGTGTAGACCAGGCCTAACAGATTTATTTGGGCACAAGCTTTCATGGGTAAAAAAACCCACTTCTTCACATAGAAGTGGTGTTCTACTCATGAAAGCTTACGCCCAAATAAATCCGTTAGTCTTTAAGGTGCCACCAGACTCCTTGTTGTTTTTGTGGATACAGTCTAACACGGTTACCCCTCTGATACTTGATATTAGTAAAGTATCTGGTACAAAGTCTCGAGGTATTATTGGAAATAATGTTCCTAATTGGCTTAGAAGTGAGCATAATCTTTCTGACTGAAAATTATCTGAGGCACCATAAGCAAAAGATAATCATAAATATCAAAGATTTGCATTTGGTCAGGTGCTGTAGGATTCAGGCACCTTCTTATAGAATCACAGGACTGGAAGGGATCTCGAGAGGTCATCTAGTTCAGTCCCCTGCACTTATGGCAGGACTAAGTATTATCTATTCTAGACCATCCCTGACAGGTGTTTGTCTAATATGCTCTTAAAAACCTCCAATGATGGAGATTCCAGAACCTCTCAAGGCAGTTTATTCCAGTGCTTAACCACCATGAAATGTCCAACTTAAACCTCCCATTGCTTCTTGTCCTAGCCTCACAGGTTAAGAAGAACAATTCTTCTCCCTCCTCCTTGTAACAACCTTTTGTGAACTTGAAACTGTTATCATGTCCCCTCTCAGTCTTATCTTTTCCAGACTAAACAACCCCAGTTTTTTTCAATCTTTCCTCATATGTCATGTTTTCTAGAACTTTAATAATTTTTGTTGCTATTCTCTGGACTTTCTCCAATTTGTCCACCTATTTCCTGAAATGTGGAGCCCAGAACTGGCCACAATACTCCAGTTGAGGCCTAATCAATACAGAGTACAGCAGAAGAATTACCTCTCGTGTCTACACTCCTGCTAATACATCCCAGAATTATTTTCGCTTTTTTTGCAACAGTGTTACACTGTTGACTCATATTTAGCTTGTGGTCCACTATGATGCCCAAATCCCTTTCCGCAGTACTTCTTCCTAGGCAGTCATTTCCCATTTTGTATGTGTGCATTTACATGAAAAGATTCTTCCATTTTTAAATATGCTACTGGTTTGAGCGACCATATTTCCAAATGGAAGACTCTTTTTAAGTGTGACCACTGTACTTAACATAGAATCATAGAATATTAGGGTTGGAAGAAACCTCAGGAGGACATCTAGTCCAGTCCCCTGCTCAAAGCAGGACCAACACCAACTAAATCATCCCAGCCAAGGCTTTGTCAAGCCAGGTCTTAAAAACCTCGAAGGATGGAGATTCCAACACCTCTCTAGGTAACCCATTCCAGTGCTTCACCACCATCCCAATAAAATAGTGTTTCCTGATATCCAATCTAGACCTCCCCTACTGCAACTTGAGACCATTGCTTCTTGTTCTGTCATCTGCCACCACTGAAAAAAGCCTAACCCATCCTCTTTGGAACCCCTCCCCCCTTCTGGTAGTTGAAGGGTGTTATCAAATCCCCCCTCACTCTTTTCTGCAGACTTAATAACCCCAGTTTCCTCAGCCGTTCCTCGTAAGTCATGTGCCCCAGCCCCCTAATCATTTTCGTTGCCCTCCGCTGGACTCTCTCCAATTTCTCTACATCCCTTCTGGAGTGGGCGGGACCAAAACTGGATGCCATACTCCAAGTGTGGCCTCACCAGTGCCGAATAGAGGGGGATAATAACTTCCCTCAATCTGCTGGCAATGCTCCTACTAATACAGCCCAATATGTCATTGGCCTTCTTGGCAATAAGGGCACACTGCTGACTTATATCCAGCTTCTCGTCCACTGTAATCCCCAGGTCCTTTTCTGCAGAACTGCTGCTTAGCCTGTTCGTCTCCAGCCTGTAGCATTCCATGAGATTCTTCCTTCCTACGTGCAGAACTCTTCACTTGTCCTTGTTGAACTTCATCAGATTTCTTTTGCACTTATGATCTGGAAGCGAGTGTAAGCAACATGTTAATAAAATTTGAAATGATTCTTAATAGTTCTGAATCCTAGCAAAGTGAGGGAAATAATTCAAAAGGACAGAAAGATGTTAGCAATATACATGGGTAATAACCAAATGAAATGTAGACAAATGCATCATCCTTATGCAACATGCCCATAGCTCAGATCAGTTGCATTCAATCTGTTAATGGTATTTAGATACAATCTCCTGGGAACACTAGGCAGGCCAATTTCAGTAGAGGGTCCTTGTTGTTCTGCTAGAGCCTGAGTTTATTGACCACTGGGGCATGGTGCAGAGCTAATTTTGTTACTCGTGTTTTAGCTTGAGGGGAGTCTTCTACAAGAAAGGGCCTGAGACAGTGTTTCTCTCTATTGCACCACTGTGAGGAATAAAGCTGTCTCAAAATGGGGAAATTTTTGCTTAAACTTTCATAATACGTTTGTTATTTTTGGGGTGACAAAAGTGAAAATTTGCAGCCACATCTGTGTTTTTTTTAAACCCACTGCTTTAACAAGTACATTTTACTGAAAAAAAAATCTGTTTTTCATAGAAAAATCAAACATTTGAATATTTGACTGTCTCTAGATATTAGTTAGTTGAGAAAGGAATTGTCTATTGGTACTGCCAGCTGCAAGGATATTTTTATGTTGTTTGTCTTTATTGGGTTTGCAGTATAACCAATTAGAACTTAATAAACAATTCTGATGATGATGAAGAAGAAGAAAATATTCAGACCACCCATTCTTAGTTGTATCAGCACTATAGTGCAAACAGAACTAAAGCACAATAAGAATTGATTTTAGCCAATAAGGTTAAATATTAGGACTTTGACTATCGAGTGCAATCATGTATGCTATGCAGGAAGCAGCATCACTGAGGAGTTGTAATAGAGGTTTATAAAACAATGAATGGGACAGGGGAGGCCATTCTACAGTTCCTAATTACCCTTTCCTTGGAAACAAAAAAATGGGGGTTCACAGGGAAATTAAAAATGCAATAAATTGTAAATGGATAAAATTAAATATTCCATGACATAACATAAAATTAACCTGTGGAACTCAGCACTCCATGATATTCTTTGGTAATCCACTGCTGAGAAGTAACCCCTCTAGCTCACTGAGATTCAAATGAGCATTAGATATTTATGGGCTAATTCTCCTCTCATTTACACTGACCTAGGCAGAGTTTTTCTTAGTCAGGGATCCAGGCAGAGCACGCTTCTCTCTAGACAGAGGGGTCTTTCCCATACTCCAAACATGTCCTTTTAAAAGGCTTAACTCTCTAAAGAGTCCCAGCTCATACCCTTCCATCCAGAACTGACAGCTCATGCACTTCATTTAGGGCAGAGCAGGCACTTTTCCTTCCCTACAAGAAGTGCAGTAACTCCTGGAGCTATGATATTATATAGATATGTGATCATGATTTTATCTTTTTGCTGTTTATAGCTCAGTACAAGCAGTAGGAATGGTGTATTTAAAGATTTACAGGTGACACAGTCCAGGTGACATGTATTTCTCTGTTAATAATTCTGTGATCTACTCCTCCTTTGGGGTAAAATGCATTAGATATAGAGCAGAGGTGGGTCCAATCTAAAATTCATCCCATCATGCTCCCCCAGAGTCCTGCATCATATTAAGTTCTATGATAACAGGACAAAGTTACTGCTTCACTCCATGTCACGTTTAAGCTATGCCTGCGCCACAAGGTCGGTGTATGACTCTCCTGCTTGTGTACACATACTCGCAATGGCACTCATCAACCTAGCACAAGTGTAAATAGCAGTGTAGCTGCAATAGCAAGGATAGCAGCAGTGTAGGGATGGCTTAACTGTGCTGAATACGTACCCACTGGTATGTACTCGTACTGGTATTTCAGGTGGCTGTGTGCTTGGCATAGCTAAGCCAGGCCTCTGCTGCCACTCTCCATGCTACCATGGCTACACTCACACCCCAGCTCACAGTGTAGACGTAGCCTTAGGCACCGTGACCCTAAAACTGTCCATTGATCTGCCTCAGAGGTTGACTCTCTTCTCTCTGTTCCCATTCTCCTTGACTCTGGTGTCACATGATCTGGGCAAAGAAGACTGAAGATGATGATGGGGTTAGTATTGGGCCTACTGGTGCGGTGATGTTTTGCTGGGGCTGCTGGTACACCTGTTGGTGACACTGAAGCGGCTAGTGCTGAGCCTGGTGATCAGACAGTCGGAGAAGTTAGAAATGAGACAATCTTGGAACTTCAGCCTATATCCCAGGGGGCAATGCAGGATGTTTCCCTGTAGCACTTTCCTAGTTCTGTCCTGTCACTTTAAATGTCCCAAAGTCTGAGGCTTCAAGTACTTCCCTAGTGGAGACTGTTACAAGAGACTGAGAACCTAGGAGCACAAAGTGTAACACATTGTTTGGCCTAGCTACTGTGTGTGTCATAGAGACTGTTGCTTACTAACTTCAGCATTTAAAAAACTGTAAATTAACTTTGAATTTAACACCATGGGCCTAGTCACATCATTGTAACTCAGGATGAAAGTCCCTTTATTCTGAGCACTTTGGACTGGGGGAGGTCTTCTCAAATCAGCAGCCAATGAATTTCCTGTGCGGTTTCAGACAGAACATCATAAAGTAACTAAAACTTCCTCTTTTGGCTTGCATTCTCCATCTTCTGTCAGGACAGCCAGAGGGACACATAATTACTTCTGGATATTCATATATAGAGGACCAGATCAGACACAGAACAGAAAAGTCTATTCCAGCTCTCCTGTGTCTTCTCAAACAACTACAGGTACAAAAAAAAAAAAAAAAAGATATCATGGCCAAATGATTCTGGGTCTATTTTTATTAGAATAGAACATAAATGTACATAAAATTCATTTGTGTTTACTAATTCAAGAAATGAGTGAAAGTGTTTACCATGAAAGATATTATATAGATGTGTAACTTTGATTTTATTTTTTCTTTCATTATAGTTCAGTACAAACAGTAGAGATGGTGTATTTAAAGACTGACTGGTGAGACAGTCCAGATGACATATAGTTCTATGTTTATAATTCAGTGATCTACTCCTCCTTGAAGTAACATGCATTAGATATAAAGTAGAGAAAAGTCTGATCTAAAATTCTGGATTTGTATCCCATTTCTAGTTATTTTTACCATGAAAACCAAAAGCTACAAGCTCAGCATCAGACACAAAAGGTGATAGATGGGATATAAATAGTTGAAAGCATTTGATATAGTCTCTCAAGAAAACATACTTGAAAAAAGAGTTCACTTTAGCTTGGCTTGGAGTGAAATCATTTGTCCTGAAAACTGTTGAAGACTGTCACCAAAGGGGAAAGATAAAAGACAATAATATGAACTTGTGAAGGAGGTGATCGGTGGGGTATCACAAAGGACTTTGTTAGATCTGGGTTTACCTAACGTATTTATTCTTAATTTGTAAATAACACAATATTGAAATATTAAATCCCCAGCTTTGGTAAATTTTGGCTCCACTACAATGCACAAACACCCCTGCCAACTCCTGTAGGAACCTAAACTCACTCAGCAATTATATTTTTGCAAGAAAAGTTTCCTAGGCACCTATATTTGTGCCTTTGGGCATGCACACTGCTGCCTCCCTGTCAGCGTCTGGGTACCTATCTCCTGCCTAAACTCCAGAGTGATTCACAAACCTGGGGGAGACAGGTATTCATCTTCAGGGCCTGATCTGCTAGGTGTGTTATGGTTTGCCTAACGCCACACAAAACAGTTGGGGTGGGGGCGGAGGGGAAAGAGCATGACTTCTCATGAATTTTAACCCAGTGGTTGGAGTACCTATAGGTGCTGGAACTAGGGGTTCTGGGGGTGCTGCCACACCCCCAGTTTGAAATGGTTTCCATCAGGGTTTACAGTTTGGTTCAATGGCTCTCAGGACCCCCACTATACAAATTGTTCCAGCATCTCTGAGGGTACTCACCTGGGATGTAGGAGACTCCCAGTTCAAGCCCTTCCCCACCCTCCACCTGAGGTAGCGAAGAGGTTTGAACTGGGACCTGCCATCTCTCAGGAGCATGCTTTAACAATTGGACTGCAGGACATTCAGATGTGGGGCTCACTCAGACTCTCCTGTTGAAGCTGTTGCACTCTGGATGAATATTTAGTCATTGGATCCGGGAGACTGGATCCGGGGGTTCCACGTCTCTGAGTGCTCTAACCACAAAGCTATACAGTCATCCTCATGTTTGTGTTCTCACTCTTGGTTTCTCTATTTCTCAGGCCCAAATGAGCCTTTAAGAGACAGAGAAAAGGAGAGAGAACACAGTCATGATGGCTCTATACCCTGGTGGTTAGAGCATTCAGAGACATGGGCATCCAGTCCCCCTACTCCAATGCTCATTATTTATCCAGAGTGCAACAGCTTCAACAGGAGAGATTGAAGGAGCCCCACATCAGACTATGCCATAGCCTAGTGGTTAGAGCACTCCTCTGAGTGACAGAATTTGAACAGCTGAACTGAAGCTCAGCAAAGAGAAACTGCTAAGCTTCAGTTCATCTGCAAATTTGACACCATCAGCTCAGGATTAAACAAAGACTGTGAATGGCTAGCCAACTGCAAAAGCAGTTTCTCCTCCCTTGGTGTTCACACCTCTACTGGTAGAAGAGGGCCTCATCCTCCCTGAGTGAACTAACTTCGTTATCTCTAGCCTTACTCACTCTTGCTTGCATATTTATACCTGCCCCTGGAAATTTCCACTACATGCATCCAAAGAAGTGGGTATTCACCCACGAAAGCTCATGCTCCTATACGTCTGTTAGTCTATAAGGTGCCACAGGACTCTTTGCTGCTTTTACAGAGCCAGACTAACATGGCTACCCCTTTGATACTATACACAGAATAGTGCATTCTGTTCTGAATACCTCCATACTAACCACATGCATTAAATCTGAGGGTATTCAGAGAAGGGAAACACTAGTGAGTAAAAGGCTAGAACAATTGTCTAATGAGGGATGAGGTAAAATGAAAAGAAGGGAACAGGTATGGGCTAAGGTTGCTAACTAGTGATGAAAGAAGAGCGCAGTTTGAAGAGCTTGGCACAGACTACAAATATTTGAGAGATGTAAACACAAAGGACAGAAGAAGAGTTTGTTTCAGATAATTCCAAATATAATATGGAATAATGGTATAGAATTAAGAAAAATAAAATTTAAGCTAGATACTAGAAACAGTTTCTATCAGGGAGTGACTATGCAATAGCTTTCTGAAGGAGTTGCTGAGAACACAATCACTTGAGATATTTAAAAATGGAAAGGATGAGTCCTGATATCTCAAAAGATTGAGTGACCTCAAATTCTATTAATATCAATGGTACTCAGTAATATAAAAAAAGTTACTTAGCAAATTGTAGGAGCAAGCAGAACAGAACTGTACTGGCATTATATTGATCTCTGAATAGTGACTTGGTCTGCTTCGGTGAAAAGGAACGCATTATGCAAAAGAAAAAAGAATACCAACCTCTAACTAATATTGCTAAAAAGGCCAAACATTCTTGGTCTAAGTGCAATAGACAACAGGAGGTGAAATTTTTCCCTTTTTTTCTATATATTAGTCAGTATCTTTTACAGAGCAAATGTGAATGAGGTCTTTTATTGGACCAACTTCTGTTGGTGAGAGAGACAAGCTTTCAAGCTTACACTGAGCTCTTCCGACCTGCAAGTGCGCTTGTCTCTCTCCCCATTGGAAGTTGGCCCAATAAAAATTATTACCTCTCCCAGCTTGTCTCTCTAATATCCTGGGACCAACACAACTACAATGACACTGCATAATGTCTTTTAGAGACAGACAATGCAGGTGATGCTTTTATATTATCATTAATTAACTTTATTGAAATACAGAAATGAGAAAAGACCTACAGGACAAGGCTATCTTGACCATTATCCCTTGCACACATAAACACATCCCTCAGACTACTGGATTGCTCGCCCAAAGTAATTTTTTTTTACAGTCCATGTTAAACAGACTCATGCAATGGGGTTTCCAGCACCAATTTTTTTATCCAGTATCATTTTGACTGTCTCCTTCAAGCCTCTTATAACCTGAATCTAACAAGTAATAATAGCCTCTCACTTCTTCTGCTGATGGGTAGCACTTTGGAGAGCAAAATATTAGGTTTAGAATCATTATGACCATTTAATATTTGTATTACAGTAGAGCTTGGAGGCAACATACAAGCTATGGGTGCCATTGTGCTAGATATTGTGTGAACACACAGTGAGAGACAGTTCCAGCCCTGAAGTGTTTGCAATCTAAACCACTGTGAATAGTATTAAAGGTGGTCTTGGTTGATCCATTTTAATATCCAGTTTTCTGAGACTCAGAGGTAACCAGAATATATTGTGATCACATAGTTAAATAGAGGGCAGATAATAAAAAAAGATGATAGGATGTATGTACTGAACTCAGTATGCTGTTTAATCCTGCATTTCTGTTCCTCTTACTACAGACTATTGTAATGCAGTAAATTAAAACCAATTGTTGCAATATCCAGTTATTTTTTACCTGATACTTCTAGGTCCATTGGTTTTTCATCAAATGCCATCTTCCATCACAGGCCACTAAAGAAAAGTCTACAGTTTCCACACTCACCATCCTCTAGAAATGAGTGAGCAGGAAGTGACTTACACAGAAGTGAAATGTCACACATCTGAGCAGCAGAGGAGACAAAGACCTAGGAACTCTGAGAGCAAAGGTATTGTATGTTAACTAGCTGGTAACATCTTTTCTGTTTTACTATCCATGATCAAACCTCTATCCCTATCCTCGGAAACTGACACTAGATTTTTGGAATACTAAAGTTAGAATGTTTGTTTGTTTATGTTGCCCAATGCCATGCTACTAAGATGATAACAGCATCTACAACCAATCAGGATGATGGTCATTGAGATTTGAGAAAGAGGCTCACAGCTCTGGCAGTCATGAACAGTACCCATGAGCGCAAGCACCTGGCAATGGCAGTTATAGAGGTGCTGGTTTTCAGATTGCTCTGGTGGATAGCTTTGGAGTTGCTCCGTAACTCAATTAAGAGTAGAGTTGGGCATGAAACATTTTCCTTTCTTGTGAGAATTTTTGAGATAAAAAAAAATTCTTTCCCAAATCAGGATGGAAAGTCAAAATCTCTAATATTTTCCCTCACCAAATATCTGGGAAAAATTGATCAGGTCAATGGAAATGTTTGATTTAGCTTTTGACCTATTTAAATATTTAATTGTATTATGCTACAATTATTAACTTAAATTTCAAAACAAAAAGTAATTTGACAACTATTCCATTGGAAAAAACTTTTTTTCACAGTTCTTTCAAAATGGAAAATTTGTTGAAACTGACTCTTTCCTGTGAACAGTTTTAGGTGTGATGACTTGACATTTTCCAACCAAAAATGTTTTGATGAAAAATTCCCAACCTACTCTAATTAAGAGTCCAAAGTGCCATCCAGCCCCAGTCTCTTGATTCCAAATAAGATGCTTTCTGCTCCTTGTGCTGGTCACTGGTGCTTGGCTGTGGTACAAGCTCAGGGAATCAATCCCTGCCTCTGCTGCTCTTTCTGGCGCCCAGCTCCGTGTGCTGGTGAGAACTCCTGGGCTGGGTCTAAGCTGTGCCTCCAGCCTGCTCCTTGGGGCAATCACCTAGCCCTATATCCAGGCTGTTTGAGCCTGCTCTCTTCTCTAGCAGCAGCAACATGTGCACAGCCTTCTGCGTGTGTGTGCTTTCTCCACTCCTGACCTTTTGTTAGGCAGGGCTCAGTCCCTTCACTGGAGTGATATTCCTCTCTTCCCATGAGAGGTGGGCTGGGAGCAGGGAGTCAGGGCAGAGTTTTATTCCTATTCCTCTAACCAACATCTCTCTGTGGCGAGCTCTCCTCCGCATATCCCCTCATCAATCGCAGCTCATGGGGATAGGATAGCTGCTGCTCTGTGGAGTGGGGGTTCCACCCTGTACTCTCTACTGGAGATTTCAGTTTTGTTTCTTTCGTTTGTTCTTTCTCTAAAATAAAACTCATTTTAGATTAAATTTATGGCTGGTCTTTGTGTTTGGAAAAAATATATAAAAAATATAAAATAAGCAACTACCAATCCCATTACTATCAGTGAAACATTATTTTAAGGGGCCAGTTAGTGCACTATCAAGTTAATAAATATGGTACTTATATAACTGTAACCCCATTTGGAGGGGGTACTCCTCAAATACCACACTGAGTGTCTAGGGGACACCCCTCTAGACTATAGCAGCAATGGTGGCAGAAGTTCAGGATGCTGTTTCCCACATTGCTGACAGTCCAGAGCAGAGAGAGAACTGGGGAGCAGCACAACCAGAACCAATCATAAACCAGAACTCAGAGACAAAGGGTTTGGTTTTACTTTTGTTTTTGGCTCTGTTTGGAGTGCAACAGGGAAAGAAGCATCACAGTCAGGGAGGACCCTTCTACCCTCCACATTCCTACCCAAAGGAAGACATTGAGTCCTTTTGGGAGTTCTGGGACATTGAACAGTATCATCTCACCAGAAATCAGGGAGTCAGAGAAGAGTCACATCCAGGCTACCAAGAGCCAAGCTAACTACACATTTGAATGCAGCACAGAGAGCCACATGGACGATCTTACCATCCTTGGTGTGAATACTTTTAAGAAATGTCTATTTATTTTAAGATGGACACTGACTTCAGTTCTGCACTACCCATCAAAGACTGAGCCTAAATTCACTATCTGTCTAGGCAAGTGCTGGAATGGAGCACATGGTGGTTTTTAGCATCTGTAAATGGTTGGAGGGGTATAGTTTATGTATTGTTGTTTTTGTCTTTTATTATCCTTATCCCCTTTTCCACTGTCCCTTATCCTGAGTTCCAAATAACCAATAAAGCCCCAGTTCCTGTTTTATTACTCTGGGAATTGGGATAGCTATTTTATTTTTGTGTGCTCTGACTGACACTCCTCCGTATGAGATTGGGTGTCAGATATTTTCCCAAGGGACAGGCCCTCTGTGTTCTTTACACTAGGAGGGGTTTCCTTGAATGGAGGCACCAGGAGCCCTTGTAGGTGAACCCAGGACCCATAACCCAGAGGAGAAATAAGAGAAGACTGCCACACCCCAGGGATGGGGTAATATATAATAATAGTTCATTCAGAATAGTAAATGCTAACAGTGAACACCTTAATACAATACTGCTCACTCAGATCCTCTTCTTAGCATGGCATCAGTTAGTAGTGTTGCCACCTCTGAGGTAAAAACAACCAGGACATCTGGGATGATCCTGAGCCCACAAAACTGGATGGCTGGGAGTGTGTACTGAACACCCTTACAGACTTCCTGGGAATTCTACCTTAAAAATGAATAATTCTTGGAAGACCTTGCCAGGTGGCAACCCTGTCAGTGAGGGTGCGTCTGTGCTATAGACTTACCCTGTGTTTTTATGTGTTTTAGTCCAACCTCCTCTTCTATCCACACACAAATCCTTAAGCATGTGCTTAAATATGCTTTGGATCCATGCTCACTTGTGGGTTTTGCTTTAAGGTCTGGTCCTACCTGCACACTTTGCAGTGAGGAGGCAATTAAAGTACACATTCCTGAGTTCATGATTATAGAGTCCTTCAATATCATCCCACAATTCCCAGGGCCTGTATGTTCCAGACCTTCAACTTAATCACTTCCCACTCACCTCCTATGTATTGGAGGCTACCTGTGGGTTTATATAGTCCTGGTTGGCATTTAACCCACTTTTGCCACCTCTTGTGAATTAATCACAAGTCACAGAATTTCAGTGCCCACAGGAGGAGCTCTTGGAATAACACAAGGATCTCGTCCAATCCCATGATTTTTAAAAATGCCTAAGTCAAACCAGCAACTTTTCTCTGATTCCTTCCTCCCCCAACTCCCACTGTCTTGGTGCTTCCCTGCTGCCCAAGACCCAGGAGCCTTTCTTCTCCTGGGCAGCGAGAGGGAAGAATAATTAAAATAAAAATGAATTATTTTTATTTGGACAATTAATTATAATCAAAAAGAAAAATGTTGCATTGTAGAACTGCTGTCAATATTTTTCAGAATTGCTGGTTATTTATGACAGGCAATGCTGGGACTGTAAACTCGAATCTTTGGATTAGTACAAGCCAAACTGTTAAATTGGATCGTTTTATTAGTACTGAGGACTAAATCAAACCATACAAATGTTAAGATAAAGAATCTTGGCTTCTAGAATATTTAACCTGGTAAATAAAATATGGATGATCACAGTTGTCTTGCAAAAGGCTAAACCAGTCCATACTGGTTTTAGTGGGACATTATCACTTATATGAATGATTGATATAAGCTTTTTTCGTAGAAACATAATCAGTAGGGGGACATTTCTAGAATTGTAAGGGAGGGGTATTCCAGAATTGTAAGGGGGTATAAGGATAGAGGAATCAGGGTGGGGTGGGGTGGGGTGATGTGGGGTGGAGACATTTAAAAATGTTTTAAAAAAAACAGAAATAAAACATGGTCCCCATCTAGAAGAGTGTAATGCATAGTAGCTTGCTTCCACTGAAGTCAACTGGACTATAGAATCATAGAATCATAGAATATTAGAGTTGGAAGGGACCTCAAGAGGTTATCTAGTCCAACCCCCTGCTCAAAGCAGGACCAATTCCCAGCTAAATCATCCCAGCCAGGGCTTTGTCAAGCCGGGCCTTAAAAACCTCCAAGGAAGGAGACTCCACCACCTCCCTAGGTAACGCATTCCAGTGTTTCACCACCCTCCTAGTGAAATAGTTTTTCCTGATATCCAACCTGGACCTCCCCCACTGCAATTTGAGACCATTGCTCCTTGTTCTGTCGTCTGCCACCACTGAGAACAGCCGAGCTCCATCCTCTTTGGAACACCCCTTCAGGTAGTTGAAGGCTGCTATCAAATCCCCCCTCATTCTTCTCTTCTGGAGACTAAACAATCCCAGTTCTCTCAGCCTCTCCTCATAAGTCATGTGCTCCAGACCCCTAATCATTTTTGTTGCCCTCCGCTGGACTCTTTCCAATTTTTCCACATCCTTCTTGTAGTGTGGGGCCCAAAACTGGACACAGTATTCCAGATGAGGCTTCACCAATGTCGAATAAAGGGGAACGATCACGTTCCTCGATCTGCTGGCAATGCCCCTACTTATACAGCCCAAAATGCCGTTAGCCTTCTTGGCAACAAGAGCACACTGTTGACTCATATCCAGCTTCTCGTCCACTGTGACCCCTAGGTCCTTTTCTGCAGAACTGCTACCTAGCCATTCGGTCCCTAGTCTGTAGCAGTGCATGGGATTCTTCCGTCCTAAGTGCAGGACTCTGCACTTGTCCTTGTTGAACAGTCACAGAACAGGTTTGTTCCTGCAACCTCAATAAGGATTCTTTAAAATACAGCCAGCTCTCCTGGACCCCTTTGCCCTTCATGTTATTCTCCCAGGGGCTCCTGCCCATCTTTTCCCTGAGGGGTCAAAGTCTGCTTTTCTGAAGTCCAGGGTCCGTATTCTGCTGCTCTCCTTTCTTCCTTGTGTCAGGATCCTGAACTCGACCATCTCATGGTCACTGCCTCCCAGGTTCCCATCCACTTTTGCTTCCCCTACTAGTTCTTCCCTGTTTGTGAGCAGCAGGTCAAGAAAAGCTTTGCCCCTAGTTGGTTCCTCCAGCACTTGCACCAGGAAATTGTCCCCTACACTTTCCAAAAATTTCCTGGATTGTTTGTGCACCGCTGTATTGCTCTCCCAGCAGATATCAGGGTGATTAAAGTCTCCCATGAGAACGAGGGCCTGCGATCTAGTAACTTCTGCTAGTTGCCAGAAGAAAGCCTCATCCACCTCATCCCCCTGGTCTGGTGGTCTATAGCAGACTCCAACTACGACATCACCCTTGTTGCTCCCACTTCTCAACTTTATCCAGATACTCTCAGGTTTTTCTGCAGTTTCATACCGGAGCTCTGAGCAGTCATACTCCTCTCTTACATACAATGCAACTCCCCCACCTTTTCTGCCCTGCCTGTCCTTCCTGAATAGTTTATATCCATGCATGATAGTACTCCAGTCATATGAGTTATCCCACCAAGTCTCTGTTATTCCAATCACATCATAGTTCCCTGACTGTGCCAGGACTTCCAGTTCTCCCTGCTTGTTTCCCAGGCTTCTTGCATTTGTGTATAGGCACTTAAGATAACTCCTCGATCGTCCCTCTTTCTCAGCATGAGACAGGAGTCCTCCCCTCTTGCGCTCTCCTGCTTGTGCTTCCTCCCAGGATCCCATTTCCCCACTTACCTCAGGGCTTTGGTCTCCTTCCCCCGGTGAACCTAGTTTAAAGCCCTCCTACTACAGCTATTGACTTCAATAGGAGCAGGAGCAGGCTTTAAATTAAGGAAGTAGCCCTGGATATGTCAAATGAGTTCATAAATATGTGTTGTGGATCACAGTTCAATTTGTTTTGAAGTATGTAAAGTGAAATTTTACATTTCAAGATTGTCAGAAGCAGAATGCATGAGTCATAAGGGTAATTGAGTAGATGCACTATCTGAACTGATTAACTAGTGATTTCCACAACTTGGCTTTTTTAACTGTAATTTTCTGATTACAGAGCATACACAAAGGGTTATATTAGTCACTTGAACAACTTTCAGTATAAGTTAACATTTTGAGGTAGGACTATAAAGAATATTCAGAGATCGGAGGGAAAAAAGGTAATAAGATGCATGTGCTGAATTCACAGATGTTGGTTGGTTCCAGTACACTGACAGGCTCCTGCAGACCATTGTACTGTGGGACTAAACTTTTTAATACAAAAGTCCTGCCATGCCCTATGTACTGCAGCAGCAGTCTCATAGCTCTATTGGATGTTAATCAGAACTATCTACTTTGTCAGTGCACTGAATGGAATTCTCTATTTCTATGCCATAACTCACTAGAATGAAACAAAGAGGTGGTGACCTACACAGAACTGAAATACCATAAGGCTTATGAGCAGCAGAGGAGACAAAGAACTACGAACCCTCATCCATCAGTGCTGAGGCAGGACCAAGTAAATCTAGACCATACTTGACAGGTGTTTGTCCAAACTGTTCTTAAAAACCTCCATTGGTGGGGATTCCACTACCTCCCTTGGAAGCCTATTCCAATTTTTTCCTAATAACTAATGCAAATCTCTCTTGCTTCAAAGTTCTCTTGATTACTTGTCCTACCTTCAGTGGACATGGAGAACAGTTGATCACCATCCTCTTTATAACAGCCCTTAACATATTTGAAAACTGTTATCAAGTCCCCACTTAGTCTTCTCTTCTCTAGACTGAACATGCCCAGTCTTTTCAACCTTTTCTCAATTTATCATTATTGTTGTTCTTCGCTGGACTTTCTCCAGTATGTCTTACATCTTTCCTAAACGTGACACCCATAAATGGACTCAGGACTCCATCTGAGGCCTCATCAGTTCTGAATAGAAAAAGGACAATTACCTCCTCTGTCTTACATACAACACTCCTGTTAATATATCCATAAATTATATTAGACTTTTTCACAACTGCATCACATTGTTGACTCATATTAAATTTATTATCCATAATAAGCCCCCAGATCCTTTTCAGCCATCCTACCACCTACCAATTATATCCCATTCTGTAGCTGTGCATTTGATATTTTCTTCCTAAGTGTAGTAATTTGCACTTGTTTTAACTGAATTTCATCTTGTTGATTTCAGACCAATTCTCCAGTTTGTCAAGGTAATGTTGAATTGTAGTCCTGTCCTTCAAAGTGCTATCAACCCCTCCCAGCTTGGTTTCATCCATAAGCATACTCTTCACTCCATTATCCACATCACTAATGAAAATATTGAATAGTACTGGACCCAAGAGATTGAAGCATTGAAAACTACTTTTTGAGTATGGTCTTGCAACCAGTTTTGTATGCACATTGCATTAATTTAATCTAAACCATATTACCTTAGTTTGCTTATGATTAACATGGGACTGTGTCAAAAGCTTTACTAAAATCAAGGTATATCACATCTACAACTTCCCTCCTATCCACTAGGGCAGTAGCCCCATCAAAGAAAGAATTTATTTTGGTTTGGTATATTTTTTTGTCTTGACAAATCTATGTTGTCTGTTATTTATCACTCTATTATGGTCTAGGTGCTTACAAATTGATTGTTTAATAATTTGTTCCAGTATCTTTCCAGGTATCCAACTTAGGCTGCCTGTTCTATAATTCCCCAGGTCCTCTTTGCTCCCCTTTTTAAAGATTGGTACTATGTTTGCCCTTCTCCAGTCCTATAGACTCCTCCAGGAGTTCTCAAAGATAATTCTTTATGGTTCTGAGACTGCTTTAATGAGTTCCTTAAGTACTCAAGGGTGAATTTCATTAGGCCTCACTGACTTGAATACATCTAACTTATCTAACTAATATTTATCCTGCTCTTTCCCTGTTTTGGCTTTTGTTTCTTTCCTTTTGTTGTTAATTGCATTTAAGTATCTGGTCAAAAATTACCTGTGAAGACTGAGGCAAAATAGGCATTAAACACCTCAGCATTCTTCATATCATCTGTTATTAGCTCTCCTTCGTGCTAAGGACCTACACTTTCCTTCATCTTTCTCTTGCACCTAATGTATTTATTATAGAACCACTTCTTATTGCCTTTTATGTCCATTGCTAGGTGTAACTCATTTTGTGTCATAGCCTTTCTGATTTTGTCCCTACATGCGTGTGCTATTCTTTTGTACTCATCCTTATCAATTTGTCCATGTTTCCAGTTTTTGTAGGATTCCTTTTTGATTTTCAGGTCATTAAAGAGCTCCTGATAAAGCCATATTAGCCTCTTCCTATTCTTCCTATCTTTCCTTGACATTGGGATAGTTTGCTGTTGCACCTTTAATATTGTCTCTTTGAGATACTGCCAGCTCTTCTGAACTCCCTTTGCCCTCAGACTTTCTTTCCATGGTATCTTACCTACCAGTTCTCTGAGTTTGTTAAAATCTACATTTTTAAGTCCATTGTCCTTATTCTGCTGCCTTCACCCCTTCCTTTCCTTAGAGTCCTGAAATGTATTATTTCATGGTCACGGTCACCCAAGTTACCCGTCACCTTCAGATTCGCAACCAATTCCTTCCTTGTATCCAAAATTAAATATAAAATGTCTGTTTCCCTGGATACTTGCAGTTAATGCTGTTGGGCTGCCACCAGTTTCCTGTAAGATGGGGTGATCAGGTTAGCAGCACTGGCTACACAGTGAAGCCCTGCACAGTAGAAACAACTATAAACTATCATGCTGGAAGCCTTGGCTGGCTGGTTGGTTGGTTGGGTAGTTTTTTTCTTTTCTTTTGTTTCTTGCTTGTATTTGAAGATTCAGAAGTTGGAGAATGCAGAAAACACTGTGGAAGGGCCCTCCCAACTGATTCTTTGCACCTGCAATTTTCTAATGTTTGCTGTTACATGTACACAAACACACACACTTTAAAACATAGGATTGATTTTGTAAACAAACATGAGTGTTATGGAAGTATTAAACTGTAGAATTTTACTCCTCTTCACCTTTTCATTTTTAACTAGCTCTGAGTGCTCTGGTTAGTGTGCAGAGCTTCTCACTTCCAATGTGGCTTAAGCCAGTGCTTTTGAAAGACATTCTCATTTCTTCTCTTGGCTGCTACTGCCCTACAAAAGAGGCCAGACAGACGATCTCTCTCCCTTGGGGATTTATATAGAAGGAAAGAGGAGCAGAACCAGAATTGTTTTCAACATGAGAGAGAGAGAGACAACATTTGTTCACTTCGACATTTTTCAATTTTCCCACCAAATACTAGCTCAAGGGGCATGGTCCCCACTTTGTAACAATGTTGCATCATGATAATTCAAACATCCAGGCTCTTTTTAGAACTTCAGGCTGTTTCCCTTGTTAAGATTCAGGAAATGCATGTTGGTCTGAGGCGCATTGTCTGTGGAGTGGATCCACATCCTTCCTGTACAGTGAAAGCTAGAGGGAGGTTGCCTTTCTAATACTGAGGAAAATGCTCAGTGCCTCAATCTGAGAGGGAAGGACCCCACCATCATTATGTGCCTGCAGGTTTGTTTTAAAATAACCTTCTCATCATGTGAACAACTTGAGTAAGTACCAATTTGTCTTAAACCTTCCTTTTGTCGGGGTAGGCAATAAGACCTTCATCTCCCCTCAGCATGCTTCTGGGATCCCAATGATCTTTCATTCGCACTCCTGGTCTCACACATCTGAGCCTCAATAACTCTGGCATCCAATGAGAATTTTTGGAGGAAATAGGTACTTGTTATGCCTGCCAGTGCTGTGAGCCCCCATCTTGAAACCTCCATGAACATCAACCCTATTTGGTCTTGGTGCTGTCAGCCTCCCTCCCCCCATAACTTGATGCTGTGTGACATACAGAGGGACATTTTTACTCTACCATTCCAAATATAAAAAGTCAGGGCTGTGAAAGGAGGAAGAGGTCTGACTATGGTCAGTAAAAGAAAGTATAAAGTCAGAGGATTATTAAGACAGTACCTTTGCTCTTGGTTTCCCTAGGTCTTTGTTTCCTTTGCTTCTTGGAAAGAGTGTGACATTCCAAATTCGCATTGCTCAGCTCCTGATGGTTCGTTTCTGGTGGTATATAATGGTGGAAATTTTAGACTCTGTTTAAGTGGATTTTAGAGTTGTGGCTAGCTACAATCTGGATTGGACCTGAACTCGCTGAAGTTCAATGGAGTTTGCCACCAAGTTTTTGGATTGGACCCATTTCTAAAGACAAAGTACAATTCACTAGAGGAAAATGACACCCAAAGCTTCAAGGAGGGAATTATGTGCTGCATGGGCTGCTTGAAATAACAAATCCTTTAATATGCCTTTCCTTGTGCTTGGGCTAAACTTCATTCTTTTAAAATTAAAAGTTACACATCTATATAATTTCTTTCACTGTAAGAATTGTCATTTATTCCTGAATTATACACCACAAGTAACTTTTATCTACACCAATGAACAACTGCTTTAAAAATAAAAATCTGATAAGCATTTGATTATGCAGCCATTATCTGTACCCATAGGTCTTTGGAAAGAACCTGAAGTCTTAGGTGTATGAAATGTCAAATCTGTCCTGGTCCTGTAGGTGAATCTCCAGGGAAGAGCAAGTCTGATAGCACCATCAGACTGCCCTGATAGAAGCAAGACAGCTAAGACAGGAAGAACTATTTGCTGTGTGATGTTTCAGCTGAAGTTTGTACTCCGCTACCCCAACCCAAAGAGCTGAGAGCAAAGGGGCTTTTATCTGTAAGTGTTAAAATGGTGTTAATCCCAAAGCCTGGTTGGAACATACTGTATTTATTGAGTATCAGAGTCTGTAAATTACACAGTCAATGGCACTACACAAGCTCCAAGAATATCCTTTTTAAGTTTTATGGTCCTATTGCCTTTCTATTTACCACCCAGAATGGGTTTTCTGTCATCTGTTCACTGCTATGAATTCACTTTCTAATCAAAGCAGTTGGAGGGGAGGTACAGTGGGTTCACTTAAAAAGTTCATTCATGTTTTAAAGATATCATTGATTCTATCTTAAATGGAGAATACAACTAGAAACAACAATAACTCTAGAACTGCACAGAGAGCTTTTTGAGTATGCCTATCACAATTGACAATCTCTCTTCATTCCTAAAAAATTTCCATTTGATTGATAAACTTGGTCCAAAAATGGAGCCAGTTTTTTGAAAAATTACAGAACTGTTTTGATTAGCAGGTTTTGAAATGGACCCATTTGGGATTTTTTTCAATTCTTTTTTTTTTTAATCTTTATTTCTATATTTTTTATTCATCAGAATTTGTTTTTTTTTCCTTTTCTTCTTTCCTTTTCGTCCTTCCTCCCCCTTTCATTCTCTTCCCTTTTTTCAGTCATTTTCAAAAATGGATTTTCCAAGAAAGAAAGAAAGATTATAAATCATACTGGGCAGTGTAATGGGCACATGCCTCCTTGTGGCTCATCTTAAGAATTAGCTCACCACTGTCTGCACCCCTTCCCAACTCAGCCCGTTATCTCAGTCACTCCCTCGGCGGCCCCTCTCTTGCTAATCAGGAGCTACAGTGCCTCTCTTTTGTGCCTTAGCCCTCTGGCCAAATCACACTTGTTCTCACCTTCTGGGGTGTCACCAGAGTCTCCTTCCACACAGTCTCAGGCAGTCTCTATATCCACTGTGCTGACTGAACCACTCCCACAGTGCCTTGTAGGGAGATCTGGGTCCACCCTCTACATCAGGTTTTAATTCAGGGGCCCTTGAACCAGCAGTTCAGGTATATTCTTTCAGCCATTACTGCTCCTTCCCTGGACTGCATCCTACACTCCTATTACAGGCTCCTAAATCTCCTCCTTGTATCAGGGAGTGTGACTGCAGGCTTCTTCAATGAAGCCCTCTTCTCTGTTGCTAGCTGTCTTTACAGAAGCCCTACTTGTTTCTTCCCAGGTAAGCTTCACCCCCAATTAAGTCTCATTGTATCTTGGCTTCCTCCAGGTGCAGCCTGTGGCTAACTGGCTGTTCTTCCTTCTATTAACCCTTCCAGGGCTAGTGTGGGATGAACACCCCATCACAGGTAGGGTCTGTCTTTTTGTTCTGTGTTTGTACAGTGGCTAGCATGAAGGGATCCTGGTCCATTACTAGGGTTTGTAAACACTACGACAATACAAATAATACATAAGAATAAGCGGGGGGAGGGTTTTGGTCAAAAAATGTGTTCTCCTTTTCACTGGACTTGAAACATTCAGTTCTGTGCATCTCCCCAGAAAGATATTGACAAACTGGAGGGAGTTCAGAGGTCAGCAACAAAACCGATCAGCTGCATTGGAAGAACTAACTTAACAGGAAAATGTTAAATGAACTAAATGTATATGGCCCAATTTTCCTCCCATTTACTGGGGCAACTCCATGGAAGCCGAGTTTAGCTAGACAATGATTGCACAGGCCATAACATACTCTACTACGGTTTGATACACATAGACACCAATGAGGGGGATGAATTATTTTGGGTGGTTCACAGGCATATAACTAAGAGTAATGAGTTAAATTAAGAAAGGGAAAATTAAGTCTAAATGGATGAGATACAGGGTTCCACATGAGCTGCTTTGTTATGCTCCATTGGGATCCCTAAATCCAGGCAGTCACTGGCTGCCAGAATGGGTCCTCACAGTCAGTGTTCAGATCTGACTTCAAGTTGCTCCAACTTGCACCAGGGCTCTAGACCCATGCAGATCTGTTCCATTATCCAAGGAATAAATGGGGTCCTAAAACCTTCTTGGTTTCCAACCCATACCCCCCTTCAGTTTCATGCCAAGTGCAGCTCAGCTAGACCAGAGGATCTATTCCAAAATCAAGGGAAACTTCCTGACACTAAGGGTATGTCTACACAGAACAGGGGAAGGTTGTTTAAAACAATGGACAAACCTCCACACACTTACTTAAGTGAAGGACTTCACTGAGGGACTTTCTTCAGTATTAGAGTCAGGATCACTCACTGGCTCCAGGTGGGATATCAATAAACTCACTCCATATATACTTCTGTGCTCTCTGAGAGCAACACATACTTCTAGGGTCCTGCTTGTGAAACAGTGTTAAATTCAACCAAGAGAGGCTGGCTTTTTACCCCACTAAACAGCAACACTGTTTTAAAGGTGAGGACCATGCTCTCCATAGTGGTGAGAAGGTTGAACAGAGAAAGATGTCACAAACAACAAATGCTGGCTCCATCTTAGGTTGCAAACAATTTGATTACATGTGGCTACTCTTTCCTCTTAAATGAGGCTCTCTGGCTATCCTCATATTAAAGGGTCAATAGCAGCCAACACAGGAAATATGAATATCTATTCAAGGCACTGGCTTATACCACACAGGAAGCATCAGACTCACATTGCTAGTGAGAAACCCTGCACCTGGCCAGAGAACTCAGAGCATTGAAACTTTTAGAGTTAAAGACAAATCATCTAAGAAAAGTAAAACTCTTGCAGATTAATTTATCTTTTCAAAGTTTGTGTGTGTGTGTGTGTGTGTGTGTGTGTGTTTGTAGACACTAGAAATCTGCAAGAGTAAAAAAATCAAAATCCCTCAGTTTCTAGAGCCTTTCTACGGTGTTTTCGCTACTTCTTTAGGTTCTGAGCCTTCAAAGAGAAACACACAGCAAACAAACACACAAGGAAGCCACAGTAGAGTAGTTTATATCTTCCATGGAGCAAAGCTTTCATAGGGTCAATGATGCTGCTAATATGTTTACTTCACCTTGTGGTCAAATAGCAACAACCGAGAAGCAGCTCTGTTATGTACATACAAAATCTCTCAAATTTCAGGCAGCTGTAGCTTGCTCTAAGCTGTTTGCATGCTAGAGAACTGAATTGTTTTGTTACTGAATGAGCAGGGCAGGAATTGTTTAAGTGCATCCTCTCTAGTCATGCTGATTCATGATAAACCAATTGCAGGTTTGCCCTGCATCCACAATAGCACTGTTATAAACCCTTCCAGTTACAATGGTTTCTTGGTGCCTTGCTCAACACAGCTCCCAAAACCAGTGTATTTTTGGAGATTTTTTAAATGCCACCATTGACGAACGGTTGAACCATTACCACTCACACTGACACTAAAATAATTCAGATAAAAATGGATTAAGAGAACCACACAGCATTTAACACAGCTGAAAGCAAGTCTACTCCAAATGGAATTTGTCATGCATTTGGAGTGCTTTTGTGAGTGGACACAAGATAATAAATATAATAGGGGACCACAGGGTTCCTAACCATGGTACATTTCTCCAGAATAGACAAGGGTGAGGTGCCTGGATCATGAGCAGTGGGACCATCTTGTGGAGCAAGGACAGCTTTGTCCCAAGCACAGGGTGGACAAATTCCTCACAGTGGATTCTGACAGCTCAGGCTTAGGCCTTGGGGCCTTCCCAGATGCTTGTGTCAGAGACACTTTGTCTTCAACCCTGGAAGGATGGACAGATGGAATTCTTGCTGGTGGGCAGGTTTTCCTTATGCTTTTGCTTCTTCTGTCATACCACATTTTGCAATGGGGATCATTCACAGATGAGGTTAAGAACTTTTGCATCACGTTAGACCATATCATGGACATACTTTTATTAAATATGGTACAAAAGTGGGTTTCCCTCTCCCCAACACACAGTTTTGTAGTTTGTACATGTGCACCCTTACTTATCCTATTATGACAACAACAAACTCTATCCTTGTAAGCATAAGAGTTCATAGCAGGGCTCTCCCTAGCTCTGAACTTGTTCTCAACCCACCTGTAGTTCTGCTTACTGGTTTGAGAAGTTGGGATCATATTTCATCTTTCATTACATTGTTTACATTGGCTCCTTATTGTGTAGGAGGCTGTCCTTAAACTGGACCTACTGAATTTGAAGCTCTGGTTATTTTTGAGTGCTTCTCCTATCTTTGAGGACCAGGGCCTGGGTGTCTATGAGAGACAAGTTGGGTGAGGTAATATCTTTTATTGGACCAACTTCTGTTGGTGAGAGAGGGAAGCTTAGGAGTCACACAGAGCTCTTCTTCAGGTCTGGGACTGTCACAGGAGATGTTAAATAGGTTGCACTGACCAGTCTGTCAGTAAATCCTCCACTTTTCTTATCCAAACTGGGATAGGAAGATTATCCACCTGGTTACTTTTGAGCAGGTTATTACTGTAACCTAGTGAGAAGGAATCTTCAGCTATCTGATTGACTCATTCTCTAATAGAAGAAGTGCAAACAGTGCACTGGGCCTAGGATGCTACTGCAGATGAAAGTGCTGTACAGGCTGGTAATGTGGACAGATTAGTGACTCTGGAGAAAAATACTGGCAGAGATTGTGAAATGAGCCACACTTCTAGGGAGTGCAGCTACACACATTTGTCCAGCAGGTATTACATTGATACACAGCTGAGACCCAGATGGTATTGGAATCAATTAATACACTAATATGCCTATATTGAGGGAAATAATCTGATATAACTCATATTTCAGGCTAAACAGGTTCAGCAGTCTTTCTTTTTTTAAGTCTCCTTCAATCATTATTAACTATACTTATGTATTTTCCCCATCATGTTTTTAAAAAGAGAAGTCTAAGAGAAGATGTGATAAAGGGTTATAAAACAGTGAATGAGACAGGGGAGGCCATTCAGGAGATTCTATTTACCCTTTCCTTCGAAACAAAAAAACATAGAGGTTCAGAGTGAAATTAAAAATTCAGTACATTGTAAATGGCTAGAATGAAATATTCCATTGATGTGACATAAATTAACCTGTGGAACTCCAAACTCCATGATATTCCTTGGTAACCTGCTGCTGAGAAGGAACCCCACACGTTCATTGAGATTAAAATAAGAATTAGACCTGAATCTCCTCTCATTTACACTGATTTCAATGAAATTACACCTGATTTACATCTGAGTCAGGAAAGAATCAGGCACTTCCAGCAATGAACTATCTTCAGTGAGCACTTTGCATCAAGGGAGGTCTTTTCAACTTAACAGCCAATAACCTTCCTGTGCGGTTTCCGCTGGAACATCATGAAGTAAATAAGCCATTGTCTTTTGGCTTGCATGGTTGATCTTCTATCAGGACAGCCAGAGTGAAGTATCATCTTTTCTCCCCTGGGGATTCATATATACGGGACCAGAAAAGATCGAGCACAAATTTAACTACAGGTACAGAAGAAGGTATCATGACCAAATACATATAAAGCTTTTATTCTTAGAGTAGAACATTAATGTTGGTAAAATGTATTTGTGTTTTCTAATTCAAGAAATGAGTGAAAGTGTTTCCATGAAAGATATTATACAGACATGTAACTTTGATTTTATTTTTTTTTCTCTTTAGGGAGTATGTATTTAAAGATGTATAGTTGTGAGAGTCTCTGTGACATATAGTCCTTTGTTTATAGTTCTGTGATCTCCTCCACTTTAGAGTAACATTAATTAGACATAGAGATGAGTGTGATCTAAATTCCTGGTTCTCACAATTTTGAACTTTCAGGAAATCATCTCACCCCATCTTTAATTATTTTACCCTTAAAGGCAAAATCTACAAGTTCAGCAACTGACAAGGAAGGTGGTAGAAGGAACATATAGGGATAGTAGGAAAACATTTGATATAGACTGTCAAGAAAACATGCTTGAGAAAACAGTTTACATTGGTTTGCCTATGAATCAAGAAATTTCACCTGAAAACTGTTGAAGGTTGTAAGCAACGGGAGAAGGAAAATGACAACATATGATCTTGCGAAGGGGTACCACATAGGACTGTGTTGGGCTGCATTTACTTAACATATTTATGCATAATCTGTAAAAGTGAGTAAATAACACAATAATGAATTATTAAATGGGGTAAGTGCTGAGAATATCACTAAGAACAGTGAAATAATATAAATCACCCTAGAGAAGTGAGAAATATTGACAGGTAATAAAATAAGAATCAAGCTGAACAAAGTGAAAAATACTACATTTGGGGAAAAATAATCTGAAACAATGGAATTTAATAGGTACTAAGGGCAGAATGCTCAAAGGGAGTCAGGCACCTAAGACCGTATTTTAGGTGCTTATATCTTAGTTTTAGCTCCACTGTGATGTACAAAACCCCATGACAAATCCTGTAAGCACCTAAAATCACTCAATGTCTAAGTTTTTACAATAAAATTTCCCTAGGTGCCTGAATTTCTGCCTTTGGGCATGCACATGGCCAAAATGGGGTAAAGGAGGGGCGTGTGGGGAATGTTGTCAATATGAAATCTGTAGCCAATATTCTTGGAGAAAATGAACAATGTGACTGATCTGGCCAATTTGATTTCTGAACCACAGAGAAGTTTCAGTTCATCAGGACTTGTTAACCACATTACGTTACCTGATATCCATACCTGCATGAAAGAGCAAAGTTGGGAAGCTAGTTATGATTTGCTATTGTTCTTGCACTGAATTTCATAAACCCACTGACAACTTTTCACTGTGATTAACCTGTGATAAGATCTACAGGCCCTGCATGTGGGGAGGCAGCAGCTCTCTCTACAGACCTAAAAGTCTGAGCTTGATAAGTTTATGGAGGGGATGGTATGACAGGACTGCCTACAACGGCATGTGGCCCATTGGCAACTGCCAGTAGCAAAAATCCCCAGTGTCCGGAGACAGGACACTAGATGGCGAGGGCTCGGAGTTACTACAGAGAATTCTTTCCCAGGTATCTGCCTGATGGGTCTTGCCCACATGCTCAAGGTCTAACTGCTCGCCATATTTGGGGTTGGAAAGGAATTTCACCCCAGGTCAATCTGACCTGGGGGATTTTGCCTTCCTCTGCAGCATGGGACGCGGCACACCTGCAGGTTTAAACTAGTGTAAATGGTGAATTCTTAGTAATTTGAAGAATTTAATTCATGATTTGAGGACTTCAGTAACTTGGCCAGAGGTTAGGGGTCTATTACAGGAGTGGATGGGTGAGGTTCTGTAGCCTGTAATGTGCAGGTCAGACTAGATGATCACGATGGTGCCTTCTGCCCTTAAAGTCTATGAGCCTAAAGGGCCCGGGCACATCCAGGAACTTTGATGTAGTGTCTGATTTTGAAGCCAAGGGACATAGGCTGTCAAAAATATTTCTATTAACGTGAGTCAGAGTCCAATATGATCCAAATGATCCCTCATCTCAGTCAGTGCCCAGTGTCAGTAGGGACTGAAAAATAATCTGCGCTACATAGATAAAATTCTACTGCTTTCTCTAGATCTCCCTTGACTTCATTCATCATTCCTTTGAGATATGTATATGCTTCTCCAAAAATGTTCTCTTATTACTAAAATTATTTGGCATTGTTATATACCACAGCTCTTAGATTCCAGAATAATTAAACACCTTCAGGAAACTAAGATAGTGATGTTGAAAAAAGTACTACATTTAGGAAGGAAAAATCAAATGGGACATAACTGGCTAGGCAGTACTACTGCAGAAAAGGATCTAGAAGTTACAGCAGATCACAAATTTAATATGAATCAACAGTGTCACACCACGACAGAAAAGCAGATGTCATTCTGGGATGTATTAACAGGAGTGTCATATGTAAGGCACAGGGGGTAATTGTTTCACTATACTCTGCCCTGGTGAGGCCTAAGGTGGAGTAATATGTCTGCTTTGCGGCAACACACTATAAGAAAGATGTGGACAAATTGAAGTCCAGAGGAGAACAACAAAATTGATAAAATGTTTAGAAAACCTGACCTATGATGAAAGGGTAAAAAAACTGGGCCTGTTTAGTCTTGGGAACCTGATAACAGTCTTCAAATATGTTAAGGGCTGTTATAAAGAGGATGAGGATCAATTGTTTTCCCTGTCTACCAAGCTAGGACAAGAAGTAATAGGCTTAATCTGCAGCAAGGGATATTTAGGCTAGACATTAGAAAAAACTTTCTAACTACAGCCCAGAATTATATTAGCCTTTTTTGCAACTGCATCATATTATTGACTCATATGCAGTTTGTGATCCACTATAACTTCTACAACCTTTTATGCCTAGCCAGCTATTCCATAGTTTGTATTTGTGCATTTGATCTAACCTTCCTAACTGTAGAACTTTGCACTTTCCTTTATTGCAGTTCATCTTATTGATTTCAGACCAATTCTCAGATTTGTCTGTCATTTTGAATATTAATCCTTTCCTCCAAAGCACTTGCAATCCCTCCCAGTTTAGTGTCAACTGCACATTTGATAAGTGTATTCTCCACTTTCTTATCCAAGTCATTAATGAAAATATTGACTAGTACCAAATGCAGGACAGACCCCTGTGGGACTCTCTAGATACATCCAGTTTGACAGTGAATCATGGATAACTACTCTTTGAGTACAGTTTGTCCATTACTTGTGTACCAACCTTATAGTAATTTCATCTAGAACACATTTCCCTAGTTTGCATATGAGACTGTCATGCGCAAGTGAGTCAAAACCTTACTAAAAGAATGTATATCATGCCTCCTGCTTCCCTCCTATCCACAAGGCCAGTAACCCTGTGAAAGAAGGAATTAGATTGGTTTGGAATAATTTGTTTTTGACAAATCCATGTTGGTTCTTATTTTTATTACTGTATTATCCTCTTGGTTCTTACAAATTGCTTATTTAATAATTTGTTGCAGTATCTTTTCAGCTATTGAAGTTAGGCTGATTGGTTTATAATTCCTCTTTGTTCCCCCTTTTAAAGATAAGGTATTCTGTTTTCCCTTGCCCACATTCTGGGACCTCATCCATGACCTCTGAGTTCTCAAAGATAATCTAAGGTTTCCAATATTGCTTCATCTAGTTCCTTTAGTACCCTAGGACAAATTTTGGCAGACCCTGATGACATGATAACAGTTTTCAAATACATAAAATATTGTCATAAAGTTGATGGTGATAAATTGATTTGCATGAAGTCCCTTTCAGCCCGACAATTCTATGATTCCATAACTAGAATGACTGGAAGTAACATTTTTTTCCCATCATAAGAAAGGGTACATTGATGGGGACTGTGCAGTTGTCACAGGTGAAGAGGTATTCTCTGGCAACTGCATGGATGAAGAGTGCTATATTTATGAGTAGTCAGTTCTTTCATCAAAGCCTGACACATTGGTACAAGAAGGAACATGAAAACCATGACACCTGTATCTTACACTGCGAGTTAGTGTGCAGAAGTCAAGGTGTGAATCTACTGCATTTTGACTCACTATGTAGACAAGACTTAAGACAACACCAACAGGAGCTTGGCCAGAATAAGAAGCAGATGCTTAAATCTGCTAAACCACAAACCATTCAGGATTTTAACCAGCCAATCAGAGCACTCACAGCATCCCAATTGGCTGTCTTTCCACTGCTAATTCAACTGTAGTTTATTGTGAAAGGGTAAGTAGTTCAAAAGCAAATACATTTTCAAAAGCATTTTACTGCCTGTGTCTCTAACAGAGCTGGAAATGGTCAATTTTATGAATTTGTTTTATTTTTCATCAAGAAGATCAAAAGAAAAACATGTTTATAATTAATAATTGAAGTGAAATTAATTTTCTCATTTCAAAATGTCAATTTTAAATGATTTTTTCTACATTGCTTCTGAGAGTTGAACTGGGAACTATTGGATAGGTACCCAGAGAGCACTGTGACTGGAATGGGTTTATAACAGTGGTAGCATGGATGCAGGGCAAATTTGCAATGATTCTTAATATTAATCACCATGGGAAGTGAGGTGACACTGAATCATTTGTGCTTAAACCATGTCTATTCTACTTTTTAAATAACAAACAGTTCCATTCTCTGGTGGAGAAACAGCCTGTGTGTTTGGGAGGTGAAGAGTGGGACTACCAGAGTTATTTTTCTCAGATATTGATGTTTGGTTGCAGACAGTTTCCTGTAAAATTGGGTGACCAGGTTAGCAGCATTGGTTAATCTGTGAAAGCTCTGCAGCACGGAAACAGCTGTAAATTGCTGTGTTGGGAGCAGGAGTGAAAGTGAGGTCTGCTGTTTGTATGAGAAGGCTCAGAATGTGAAGAAAGTAGAAAATACAGTAGAAAGCCTCTAAATATTATGGGACTGGGCAGTGTTGTTGTAGCCATGTTGGTCCCAGGGTGTTAGAGAGACTAGGTGGGTGAGGTGATATCTTTTATTGAACCAACTTCTGTTGGTAAAAGAGCTGAAGAAGAGCTCTATGTAGGTCGGAAGCTTGTCTCTTCCGAGCTACACCTCACCCACCTTGTCTCTTTAATTGTGGGACTTTTTTTCCCCGCTTTATATTTTCTGTACATACACACACACACACACACACACACACACACACACACACACATAGAGTAAACAATTAATTTGCTAATATGAGTTAATCTGGAAGTAAAACTGTAATGTTTAACTTCAACATTAACTCATATTTGTTCACAAGTAAGTAACGAGGAAGTAAAACATTACAGATTTACTCTTTGTTACTTACTGGTATTTAACTCTAAAAGTCTCCTAGTTCTGAGTGCTCTGGGTAGGGTGCAGGGATTCTTATGAGTAATGTGAGTAAGCTACTTCCCCATGTATAAAGTATAAGACTTCAAAAGACATTCATATTTCCTCTGTTGGCTGCTGCAACCTTCTAATAAAAGGACAGCCAGACAGTCTTTCTCATGTAACAATAAAGAGAAAAAGTACATAAACTCAGCTTGAGACAAAGCAGTAATTGCTCACTGTGAATTTTTTCCTTGTTTGATATATTTTTTAAATTTATAATATGTTTTAAATGTAAATGAAGTTGCCACGAAATGTCCAGTCTGCTGCACCAGAATGCTGGAGAATCCAAGGAACTTGCTGCAGAATTTAATCTCATCTTGTCAAGGGGCATATGGGTCCTTGTTAATACATCTTAAACCTCTGTGAGAACTTTTGGGATGAAAGGAGCTAAATGTGATTTTATGAGAGCTGGTTGACATTTTTGTTTGCAATGTTTCCAATAAAAATTGACTTTTAAAAAAATGTAACATTTTGGGGGAAAGATTTTCTTTAAGCATCTATTTGTTAATTGAAAAAAACAATTTTTAAATGTTTAAATATTCATATTTTCATATTCCCCTCTTGATCCTCCTCTTTTCTGATTTGCCACTGAATACAATATAATGTATCATGTCTAGATTTTTCCCCACATTTTCCTTTTTCTGCTGTTCCTTTTTCCTTTGACCGCTCTAGCTTTTGAAAACGTCCTCAACTATGGAAAAGTTGCAGAACGGCAAAAGGAAAAATTAAACACCATACTGCAGTTCTTCCAAATTTGTAGAAGTTTTGCAAAGTTACAAAGTAATGTAAGGAAAAAGGAAAACATGAAAAAAAATGAAGGGAAAAACCCCTGGACATCATTCTTTTCATTGCATTCTATGGCAAAAAGGAAAACTAGGATAGAAAGAAAATCAAAATTTTAAAATTCAATTTAAAAAAACAAATTCTAAGAAAATATTTCATGGACAATTTTGTAAAAGTGAAAAATTGATCAATTTAAAACCCTGCAAAATGGAAACAATTTCAAAATATTGGAAAAAATAGCTTAAAACTCATAATTTTGCACCACTGTGAATTTAAATTGATCAAATTTAAAAACTTAAAAATAAAGATAAATATTATCCATTGAAATTATATAAAAAAAAATGCATTCTTCCAAGCCTATCTATAGGACACTGGGGAAAGGTTCCTATTTCATCATAATGTCACTTAAGCACAATCACCCAGAAGTTGCCTATTGAGCTGTATACAAATTTATTTTCTTGTCTCATAGAGTAGCTTAATTACTTCACCATTTAAATCAGGGGTGGGCAAACTTTTTGGCCCGAGGGCCACATCTGGGTAGGGAAATTGCATGTAGGGCCATGAATTTTTGGGCTGGGGCAGGGGGTTGGGGTGCAGGAGGGAGTGTGAGGTGTGGGAGGGGGTGTGGTGTGCAGGAAGGGGCTCAGGGCAAGGGATTGGGGTGCAGCAAGGGTGCGGGGTGAAGCAGAGAGCTCGGGGAAGGGGTGCTCGGGGCAGGGGATTGGGGTGCAGGGTGCAGGAAGGCCTCGGGGTGCAGGATCCGGCCCAGCGCTGCTTATCTCAAGCGGCTCCAGTGTGGCAGCAGCACACAGTGGGGCTAAGGCAGGCTCCCAGAAGTGGCCAGCATGTCCGGCAGTGGCTCCTGGGGGTGGGGTGGGGCAGGTGGCTCCACCACATGCTGCCCTTGCCTGTGGGTACCACCTCCAAAGCTCCTATTGGCCGCGGTTCCCCGTTCCGGCCAATTGGAGCTGAGGGGGTGGGGAGTGCCTGCAGGTGAGGGCAGTGCACAGAACCCTCTGCCCCTCCCCTGCCAGGGGCCACAGGGATGTGGTGCCAGCTGCTTCCGGGAGTGGTGTGGGGCCAGGGCAGGCAGGGAGCCTGCCTTAGACCCACTGCGCAATGGGGCTGGCAATCCCGCAGGCTGCATTGAAAGCCCTGATGGGTCAGATCCGGCCCACAGGCTGTAGTTTGCTCTCCACTGATTTAAATGGTTCCAGCTAGAGTTTGAAGTTAACATCCTGAGCATAATGAGTGTCATTTGAAATCTGAGAGGATAGCCCCTTTGCACTGAATTGTTTGTGTTGGGATAGAGTTGTACACATTTCCTGTGTCATTACAACTGGTATTGTTCATTCCAGAGTTAATAACTCTTCATTTCTCCACTGTCATGCTTCTATCAGGTTACTCAGAAGTGTACTCAGGTTACTTCTTCTCTAGGAATACAGGACAAGGACAGATACACCACATAAACATGTGTTCCAAATTTTCAGCTTCTTCCTAAGGATCTACAGGTGCAAAGATATCCTTTCTGGCCAAATGCTCCTGGTGCTTTTATCTTTAGAGAAGTATATCACCGCCATAAGTCAAATGCACTTGTGCTATAAATTCAGAAAGGTGTGATGATACTTACAATGAATGAGATTGTATAAATGTGTAACTTTTTAATTCTTCTGTGGTACAGTGCAGTACAAGCAGCAAGAAAAATGTATAGTAAAGAAATTATTTTTGGGGGCAACTCATGTGACACACAGTTCTCTCCTGTTCTAATGTATTATGATTTGTCTTTAGAGAGGGACTCAAACTGAAAACTTGATCCAAAAGCCAATCAAACTTGGGGAAGTTCAGATCCATATCAGATTTTGCAATTAGTCACCTCTCTACTAATTTCTTATCTTAGCGCAGCAAAATACAGTCTTAAATTTCCACTCTTATAACCCACTAGAAATGAGAAAGAAAGAGGCGATCTACACGAATACAAAATGTCTCACTCCTCCTAAGCAGCACTTGAATCAAAGACCTGAAAATGCAGAAATCAAAGGTACAGTAAATTATCAAGCAGCTGATATTCTGCCTTTTGTTGTACTGTCTTTAGTTAAACAACTTACTACTTCCTCTGCCCCAAGAGAGATTTTAAGGATATTAAAATAAGCATGTTACTCTATTATATTAATCAACACCGTAGTAGTGGGGAGATAAAAAGCAGCACATAGCACAGAAGCAGAGAGGTTTGCAGATGAAGGGCTCTGACAGACAAGACAAATTTGTTGCAAGCACTCTCATTGGCTGCCAGAATTACTTAGCATCTAGTGAATGGAAATGTTGTTTGGTTTTCAGATATGGTCATGTGTTATCTGACTTCAGATACTCAGAGCAGTGGCTCATTCTGCCCATATTTATGTTTCCTGTTTTTTTGTTAGATTCCCCTGCTCCAGCTCCTCCCTGGAAGATCATTGCAGTGATTCTGGGGATCTTCTGCCTGATATTGTTAGGAATCTCAGTGGCCTTGGCTATCAAGCGTAAGTATTTTCAGTAAAGACACAGAGTCTCTGACCTGAGCCATTATAAGTATTTTATGGTTCCTTTACAGATCATTCCTGTCCGGGATGCCCTGACCAGTGGGTACGATATAGAGACAGCTGTTACTACTTCTCCAACATGAAGAAAGATTGGAATTCTAGCAGGAATTTCTGCTCTGCCCAAGACTCAGGGCTCTTGGTAATCAGTGACACCAAGGAAAAGGTATATGACAGTAATGCCGCCAAATCTGTAGCAATCCGATTGGCAGATGTGATAGTTTGGAGCTCTGAGGTAGGGCTGGTTGAAAATTTTCCATCAAAACTTTTTTGACAGAAAATGGGTGTTTTGACTAAATGACCATTTTCATACCAAGTGTCTGTTTTCCTCACAATTTTTAGATTTTGGAAAATTGAACACCCCAAAACTTAAAATTTTGGGAGCTTGACTGAAATGTTTTGGTTTTAATCTGAAAATTTTCAGTTTTAAGTTTCTGAAAATCAAAATATTTCTAGTTTCTGTTGGTTGGAGTTTTAGATGGTGTAGCGAGTGGTCACCCTGCTCCTGCCCAGAGGAGTTAAAAACAGCCCTGGGGAGGGCTGTGGCTGGGGAAATGCTGATTGGGGAAGCTGCCTCAGCTGCGGCCATGCCCCAATCAGGGCCCAGCTGGACCTTATAAGAGGGCACTGGGCTAGGAGCAGACAGAGTCTCTCTCTAGCTTGCTGAGGGAGAAGGGCCTGGCTTCCTGGGAGCTGAACAGAGTACTTAATCTGGAGCAGGGCTAGGGGAAGGCTAGAGGAGCTCCAGCAGCTCCAGCCTGGAACTCCCCTCCCCCACCCCAGGCTGAAGGCCTTGTTAAAGGCCGGAAAGGGTACTGGGGTTGCAGAGGGGCAACCCAAGGGTAGGCAGAGGCAGCAGGTCCAAACCCCCCTTGCTGGTGATGAGTGGCATTTACACTGCATTCTGACCCAGTGAATGATTGAGACTGGCAGTAGCCATAGTCTGAGGTGAGGTGGGGGTTCCCTGGGGAGGGGAGACCCAGATCTGTGGGGGTACTGCCAGGGGGCAGCAACCCGGCCTGAAAGGGGCACTGGGGCACAAGAGGGACTCAGGCCCAGCAGGACAGTGGGACACTGGCCTGCAGAGGGCACTCCAGAGGCTGGAGAGCTAATTCCCTGGACGACCAGCAGGAGGTGCCACAGGGGTGAGTCCTGCCTCATGACCAATGGATAGTCAGAATTTTCCATTTTAGTAGAAATTTTCTACAGAAAATAATACCATCTTTGGACCAAATCTACCTGTGAGATTATGGGAGACTGACATTTAGTGCAGAGTCCCATATGATTATGGGAGTACAGGCATCAGAAATGGAGACCTGTAAGATTATGGGATGAATGACATCTGGTAAAGAATTGTTTAGCCCCTTTTGTTTCTAGTTAACAGACATGCAAAATGACACAAGTGAGTGCTGGGACATGCTCCTGCTCCTCTACATGCACCCTGAAGGTGTGGAATCTTTGCTCCCCTTCACCACTAGTTGGGATCACCACTAGTTCCCAAATTCTCAATTCTTGTGAGTCTTTCCCACAAGTACTATGACTCAATTGCTGACTGAATATGACTGAAATTGCTTGGCTCACAGAGCAGGTCTTAGTCGGCGGGAATCACAGTGGTCTTTTTGAAAGGTTGGAATATTTTACTCCCTTACATTATGTTGCTGTTTTTGCCCAGGGTGATTCTGTTCAACTCCTTTGTCCCTTCTGTCCTCCTTCCCCTTGTAGAACCTGTTCCTGGGGATCCATACAGAAGAACACTGGATTGGATTGACAAATCTCAATGGCTCTGGCTGGGCCTGGGAAGATGGCTCAACATTCAGCGATATAAAGTTGGTTTGATTCAATTTTTAGTTTGGGGATTTTCAGTTGTTTTTAAGTCCATAAGACAGATCCTGAGCACCTTACTCAGTGTTTACTCAGGGAAAAAACTCCCTCTGAAGTCATTAACCAGAATATGGGTGGAGTAAAACATGAGCCTGTTTCTCTTTTGGCAGGGAATCTTTCACTATTCTTCCCTGACCCCATCTGTGTTCCTTTTATGTCTTTTGCAGGGTCACCTCTAACAGCCCTGTGCAGCACTGTGGTGTCCTGGTGACGGGGGCCCTCCATGCCTCCAGCTGTGCAGTTCCTTTCCCATGCATCTGTGAGAAATCCTCCAAGTAACCTCCTGCTGCACTTTCCCACCGAATAGTCTTCACTCAGACTCAGCCAATGGACCTGAATCATGAACCCATTAAAGATGCTCCTTCCTTTGTTCATGTGGGATAGGTTTGATACTGTTCCTAGATGGTTAGCAGCATGCACTGCCTTGTGGGAGACCAAGGTTTGATTCCAGCTGTAGTGTAGGTATACAATTGTGTCTAAGCACCTAGTGAATGCAGCATCAGCTAAAAAAGCTAAAGTTCTTGTTAATACACATATTGTTGATGATCTTTGTATTTATATTTTCAGCACAGTGGCTCAGACTACCAGAAATTAAAACTTGTTTAAAAAACTCTATAAAGGAAAATAATGGGACAATATTACGTATTTCTCCTTTAAAGATGATATCTCACTGTTGAATTTGGAGTGAAGTAAGCAGCATGAGTAGGATTAAACTGGATTTTTTTTATTCATTCACAAAATGTTACAGTTACACTGTGTCTTTTCCTCTTTCTTTAGCAGGCTTGCTCTAGTGTTCTCAAGTAATTATTACATTTACTCACTCCTACTCTACTCAATTAACGTTTAGATACAATACTTTTCCCAAATGGAGGGAAATACTCTGGCATGATTCATATTTCAAGCTAAATAGATTTAACATTTACTCCCCTTTTTTCTAACATTTACTCCCTTCAGCAATTATTACTTATACTTAGATATCCCCTTTAATTTTTTTTTTTAAAGAAGACTAAGAGGAGATGTGATGGAGATCTGTAAAACCAAGAATGGGACACGGGAAGCCCTTCAAAAACATCTCTTAGCTTGCTCCTATGATGTAATAGAACCAGAGGATTCTCAATTAAATTAAAAATAGTACATTTTATCCATTTACAATTTACAGTATTTCATTAACAAAATGTAAAATTAACCCGTGGAATTCAATGCTTCAGGATATTCCTGAGTAACACATTGTGAAGCAATAACCCCACTAGCTCAGTAATATTAGAACAAGGATGAGACTATTTTGGATCTGATTCTCTTCTCACATTGGTTTTACTCTGGAGTAATTCCACTGAATTCAAAGGACTTATTCCTGACTTGCACCAAAATAAGGAGAGAATCAGGTGTAACAGTTTAGAAGTGTGCTGAGGTAATATTATGTGTAACTAATACACTCCCTTTTTATCTGCGCCTCAACCCATCTGTCTGTTGAAGCATAGGCCAGAGCTCAGTCTTTTCAGGACTTAGAAAAAAAGGATTACACAGATTTAAACCACTGAGAGAGAGTGCCATAGAATTTCTTAAGGATGAACATTTAATATCGATACAAACATCTGCAACCAGACTTTGGAATACTTTTAAAACTTTGCTTTATACAAAACTAGTAAGCAGTAACTCAGTTGGCGTTTTCCCACACAAACTCCTCACTTTGTTTCTGTTATATGAATTATAGTGCCAGCTGCACACCTTAGCATGCACACACGCATACACTCTGATGAATTCTCAGTCTCCGCAGTGTGCCATCAATAGTGCATGTGTCACTTGAATGCCACAGAACCAGATGGCAATGGAAGCTCCACAGTTTTCCATGAAACTCCTCATGGCCAACTCCACTTCTGGCATCAACAGTTGGCATCTCCTCAGCTTTGAGCAAGATGGGGCATCTGTAATCTGGATCCAAAGTGGCACAAGGCTCTGGGATGTAGCTTTCTCAGTAGACATTTCTTAGTGTTGCATGGTTCAGCTGCTGAGGCCACAGGTCAGTCTCTTGCTCCTTCTGTTCATACCATTTTCCCCACTCTGCTCTTGGTGGATGTATGGAACCTGGCAGACAGTTTGGCCTTAATGGAAACTCTCTGCACAACTTCAGAGGCAATTACTAAGCATACATACCCAGAGATTACTATACCTCCCCACCACCACCTCTAGATGGTTCTAGGGTTGGGCCCTTCTAACTAAGTGTCTTGGCCTGCTCTCTGCATATGTGTGGACTAGAGATATGTAGGATTCAACAAAAATTCATGTCTCCTCCCCACTGCTTTCTCCCTTACATTAGACTTAAAAAGAATTGCTGCAATATGAGCCTGTGGGTTACAGCAGCATTTACAGCTAGAGAAAAAGATAGCAGGACTATAAGGTTCTCATTCTTCAGGGCATTCGTTTATTACCCACTGGGGTGGTGGATTGCAGTGTCTGGGTAAAGAGGGCTGAAGATGCTGACAGGACTGGTGTTGGTGCTACAGGTGATTTAATTGTTTTTCTGGCTTTCATTGTTTTTCTCCCCAGTCCTTGTTTTAAATGCTTCAGCACTGGGCCTTCAGATACTTCACTTGGGAAGACTACTTCCCATCTAAGAGACCCTCAATGTCAGGATTTTTTTTCTGATGTCTAGCCTGAAGTTTTTCTTTATTCATTTCATCCCATTATTCTTAATCATAATTCAGTGTCCCCACATAAATAATTCTTTCCCCTCCTCGGGATTCACAACTTTAATCTCTTTGTACACTCTTCTCATATCTCCACTTATTCATCACTTAGCCAATCTTGCTAATTTAGTAGACCTGAAACATTTTCCACAGGAAAATGTCTTTTTCTTAAAATCGAAACTTTCCCTGGGCAACATATCAATTTTGTTGAAATTTTATTTTGAAAAAAAAAAAAAGAAAGAAATTAAGCTTTTTCAAATGTTTGTTTCCAAGTGAATTTTCATTTAAAAATTCATTTAACTTTATATTATATTTTAAATTTTAAAAACTTGAAACTGGAAAAAATGTTTCAGTTTTATCAAAATGTAACATTTCAAGCTACATTAAAAACAATCCTCAAAAAAATTCATTTCATAAGAAATTTTGAAATGTCTTGGTTTTGTTCTTATTCAAAACAAAGATAAATTTCAGAACATCAGGATTTCCTGCAGAATGGAAATTCCAAGTTTCAACTACCTCTAATATTTAGTTATTTTAATCTTTTCTCAGAATTCCATCCCTTTAGACCCCTAATCATTTTCATTGTTCTTCTCTGAACTCCCACTAATTTGTCAATATCTTTCCAAATTCCAGGGGTTCTTTCACCCAAATGAGGAACAGAAAAATATAAGGAACAATTGAAAGGATAAAAGTGCAGAGAGATCTTCAGTTCTTTACAGTCCAGGGACTATGGGTCCATCTACACTGCAGTGGGGCAACGAGTCTGAGAGTGTGGGTCAACTGACTCGAACTCACGGGGCTCACACTATGAAGCTAAAAAAGCCTCGCCAGGTTTCAGAGCCCAGGTTCCAGCCTGAATGGGAACATCCACAGTGCTATTTTTAGACCCATGACCCAGATTCAATTGATCCAGGCCTCTGAGACTGGCTGCTGCAAGGTTTTTTGTGTGTGTGCGCGCGTGTGCGCGCAGAGTAGATGTATCCTATGAGTTGTAAAACTTGTGTTTGTAGAATAGGTAGCAAAAGGCCTGTCCTGGATGGTAAAAAATGTAAGGTAAAATGTGCCTTATCCAAAGCCCATGGATATCAATGAGGCCTGGTCTACACTATGAGTTTAATTCGAATTTAGCAGTGTTAAATCGAATTAACCCTGCGCCCATCCACACAACGAAGCCATTTATTTCGAAATAAAGGGCTCTTAAAATCGATTTCTGTACTCCTCCCCGACAAGCGGAGTAGCGCCGAAATCGATATTGTCATTTCGAATTAGGGTTAGTGTGGTCGCAATTCGATGGTATTGGCTTCCGGGAGCTATCCCACAGTGCACCACTGTGACCGCTCTGGACAGCAATCTGAACTCGGATGCACTGGCCAGGCAGACAGGAAAAGCCCCGTGAACATTTGAATTTCATTTCCTCTTCGCCCAGCACAGGAGAGCACAGGTGGCCACAGAGAGCTCATCAGCACAGGTAACCATGCAGGCCGATAATCAAAAAAGAGCACCAGCATGGACCGTACGAGAGGTACTGGATCTGATCACTATATGGGGAGAGGATTCAGTGCTAGCAGAACTTCGTTCGAAAAGACGAAATACCAAAACATTTGAAAAAATCTCCAAGGGCATGATGGAGAGAGGCCACAATAGGGACTCAGAGCAGTGCCGCATGAAAGTCAAGGAGTTCAGACAAGCCTATCAGAAAACAAAGGAGGCAAACGGTCTCTCCGGGTCAGAGCCGCAGAGATGCCGCTTCTACGCTGAGCTGCATGCAATTCTAGGGGGGGCCACCGCCACTACCCCACCTCTGACTGTGGATTCCGAGGCGGGGGTAATCTCATCAGCCACACATGAGGATTCTGCGAATGGGGAAGAGGAGGAGGAGGAGGAGGAGGAGGACGATCTTGCGGAGAGCACACAGCACTCCATTCTCCCCAACAACCAGGATCTTTTTCTCAGCCTGACTGAAGTACCCTCCCAACCCTCCCAAGCAAATACCCAAGACCATGACCCCATGGAAGGGACCTCAGGTGAGTTTACCTTTTAAAATATAAAACAAGGTTTATAAGCAAGCGTTTTTTAATGATTACTTTGCCCTGAGGTCTTGGGATGCATTCGCAGCCAGTACAGCTACTGGAAAAGTCTGTTAACGTGTCTGGGGATGTAGCGGAAATCCTCCAGGGACATCTCCATGAAGCTCTCCTGGAGGTACTCCAAAAGCCTTTGCAGAAGGTTTCTGGGCAGTGCAGCCTTATTGCATCCTCCATGGTAGGACACTTGACCATGCCATGCTAGTTGCAAGTAATCTGGTATCATTGTATGACAAAGCCTGGTAGCGTATGGTCCCAGTGTTTGCTGGCATTCAAGCAACATCCGTTCTTTATTTCGCTGTGTAATTTTCAGGAGAGTGATATCGCTCATGGTAACCTGGTTGAAATACAGGAATTTAGTTAAGGGGACAGAGGTGGCCCTTCCTACTGGGCTGTTTGCCTGTGGCTGAAAAGAAATCCTTCCCTATAGTAAGCCAAGCACACGGGCGGGAGGGGGGATTGGCACTGAGCTTTTCACATGTGGCTAGCAGGGATCTTCCCTGATACCAGCCATGCGGTGGAGGGAGGGATAAAGCGATCATCCCAGAGAATTGGGTGGTGGGGGGGAGTTTGTTTTCTGCTGCTGAAGGTTAACAGGAAAACTGCAGCACTCAACGGGCTTTGCTTGGTATGTGGGAAAGGAGGACGCAGAAGCCGAAAGACGATGGCTTACCATGGCCGCATGCAAGCCAAATTCTGTTGCCCGGACCTGCGTCTGTGATCTCTAGCAGCAAAGTCACAGGCACTCAATATTAAGAGGCAAAATGCAACCTTGCACAGAAATCACATGTGCTATGTAATGTGAATAGTGTTGTTTACCGTGAAAGAGTATAAGCATTGTTCTGTAAAATGTATCTTTTTAAAAAAATTCTCTCCTTTTTTCCCTCCCTCCAGCAGCTGCAAATTTTTCAGCCTTTGGGATGGAGGAGGGAGGCTTATCTCAGATAAGGCGTCGGAAAAAGAGGACGCGAGATGAGATGTTCGCGGAAAACATGGAATTCACCCGCAATGAAAGAGCTCATCTGAATGAGTGAAAGAACACGGTTTCAAAGTATAGGAAAGATGCCAGTGAATGTGAGGACAGGAGGGACCAAAGTGAGGCCAGAAGGGACCAACGTGAGGAGAGGAGAGACGCTCGAGATGAGAGGTGGCGGCAGGAAGATCAGAGGAAGCAGGATGCAAAGCTGGGGCTGCTGCGTGAGCAAACAGACATGCTCCCGTGTCTGGTGGAGCTTCAGAAATGGCAGCAGGATCACAGACTGGTGCTACAGTCCCTGTATAAGCCCCCTCCCCCCTCACCATGTTCCATAGCCTCCTCACCCAGACGTGCAAGAACACGGGGGCGGAGGCTCCGTGCACCCTCTCATTCCACCCCAGTGGACAGCCCAAGCAAAAGGCTGTCATTATTTTAACCTTTTTTTAGTGGCCTTTTCCTTCCCTCCAATCCTCCTCCCAAACTCCACCCGGGCTACCTTGTCAGTTCTCTCCCTCTTTTTATAATCAATTAATAAAGAATACATGATTTTTAAACGATAATGACTTTATTTCCTTTGAAAGCAAGCTGTGATCGAAGGGGGAGGGTGGGTTGCCTACAGAGAATGAGTCAATAAAGGGGGCGGGTTTTCATCAAGGAGAAACAAACATAACTTTCACACAGTAGCTTGGTCAGTCAAGAAACTGGTTTTCAAAGCTTCTCTGATGCACCGCGCTTCCTGGTGTGCTCTTCTAATTGCCCTGGTGTCTGGCTGCGCGTAATCAGCAGCCAAGTGATTTGCCTCAGCTCCCCACCCCGCCATAATCATCTTCCCCTTACTCTCACAGAGATTGTGGAGCACACAGCAAGCAGCAATAACAATGGGGATATTGGTTTGGCTGAGGTCTGAGCGAGTCAGTAAAGTGTGCCAGCGACCTTTTAAATGGCCAAATGCACATTCCACCACCATTCTGCACTTGCTCAGCCTGTAGTTGAACAGCTCCTGACTCCTGTCCAGGCTGCCTGTGTACGGCTTCATGAGCCATGGCATTAAGGGGTAGGCTGGGTCCCCAAGGATAACTATAGGCATTTCAACATCCCCAACGGTTATTTTCTGGTCTGGGAAGTAAGTCCCTTGCTGCAGCCATTTAAACAGAGTAGTGTTCCTGAAGACGCGAGCGTCATGAACCCTTCCCGGCCAGCCCACGCTGATGTTGGTGAAACATCCCCTGTGATCCACCAGTGCTTGCAGCACCATTGAAAAGTAACCCTTGCGGTTTATGTTCTGGGTACCCTGGTGCTCCAGTGCCAAGATAGGGATATAGGTTCCATCTATCGCCCCACCACAGTTAGGGAATCCCATTGCAGCAAAACCATCCACTATGACCTGCACATTTCCCAGAGTCACTGCCTTTGGTAGCAGCAGCTCAATGATTGCTTTGGCTACTTGCATGACAGCAGCCCCCACAGTAGATTTGCCCACTCCAAATTAATTCCCGACTGACCGGTAGCTGTGTGGCATTGCAAGCTTCCACAGGGCTATTGCCACTCACTTCTCAACTGTGAGGGCTGCTCTCATCCTGGTATTCTGGCGCTTCAGGGCAGGGGAAAGCAAGTCACAAAGTTCCATGAAAGTGCCCTTATGCATGCGAAAGTTTTGCAGCCACTGGGAATCGTCCCACACCTGCAACACTATGTGGTCCCACCAGTCTGTGTTTGTTTCCCAGTCCCAGAATCGGCGTTCCACGGATGGAACCTGCCCCATCAACAACATGATCTCCAAAGCACCAGGACCCACGGTTTGAGAGAATTCTGTGTCCATGTCCATGTCCTCATCACTCTCATCGCCGCGCTGCCGTCGCTGCCTCCTCCTTGCCTCATTTTTCTGGTCCTGGTTCAGCATAAACTGCACGATAATGTGCGAGGTGTTTACAATGTTCATGACTGCTGTCTTGAGCTGAGCGGGCTCCATGCTTGCCGTGGTATGGCGTCTGCTGTGTTCACCCAGGAAAAAAGGCGCGAAACGGTTGTCTGCTGTTGCTTTCATGGAGGGAGGGGTGAGGCTATACCCAGAACCACCTGCGACAATGTTTTTTGCCCCATCAGGCACTGAGATCTCAACCCAGAATTCCAATGGGCGGGGGGAGACTGCGGGAACTATGGGATAGCTATGGGATAACTACCCACAGTGCAATGCTCCGGAAATCGATGCTAGTCCCGGTACATGGACACACACCGCCGAATTAATGTGCTTAGTGTGGCCGCATACATTCGACTTTATACAATCTGTTTCCAAAATTCGAATTCTGTACATTCAGATTAATCCCATGGTGTAGACATACCCTGAGAGTCTTTCCATTGACTTCTATGGGCTTTTGATCAGGCTATATGAACATTAAGTGTCACAGATTGTTTAGTCTGCATTGTTGCTTAATAAATTCTGCATTTAACTAGTTGCAGCGAGATTTTAAAGTTAACACTGTAGCCTTAGGTAGTGTCATTTTAACTCTCATAGATGTAAGCCCCTTTGCTCTGAGCTATTTGGATTGGAGTAGAACATTTCACTTCAATTTGAAAACTTCCTGTGCGGTCTGAAATGGAAAATTGCAGAGCAAATACATCTGCCTTTCTTGGGTCATTCTATCCATCTTCTAACAGGACAGTCTGCTGGTGATACCACAATTTCTCTGCTGGGACTAGACCAAATACAGCTCAGAAAGTTCAATTCCAGCTCTCCAGCCTCTTCCTAAGGACCTACAGGTACAAACTAAGGTGTCATACCCAAATGCTTCCAGGGCTTTTAATGTGACAGTATTAGATAAATGTACATAAATAAAATATACCTAATTCAGAAAATGGTGGCTTTATTACACCAAAAGGGATTATATAGATGTGTAACTTTGATTTTATTTCTTCTCTGTTAAAGTTCAGTACAAGCAGTAGGCATGGTGTATTTAAGAATTCATTTATCAGAGGGGTAGCCGTGTTAGTCTGAATCTGTAAAAAGCAACAGAGGGTCCTGTGGCACCTTTAAGCCTAACAGAAGTATTGGGAGCATAAGCTGAAGTTGCATCTGAAGAAGTGAGGTTCTTACCCACGAAAGCTTATGCTCCCAATACTTTTGTTAGTCTTAAAGGTGCCACAGGACCCTCTGTTGCTTTTTAAGAATTCATTGTTAGGGTTGTCCATGTGGCATAGTTTTCTGTTTTTAGGTCTGTGCTCTATTCATCTTTTCTGAGTTGGGTTCAAGCTAAAATCCTGAATCTGAACAACTTTCAAATTGAGGAAGTTATCTGGCTCCAGTTTTAGTTATTTTTACTTTTATATATAAAATCTCCAAGACCAGCACCAGCCAAGGAAGTCTATAGATGTACTATAGCTGGAGTTTAGTAAATTATTTGATTCAGTGTGTCAAGCAAACATGCTTGGAAAAAAATCACATTAGCTAGGATATGAACATGTCATTGGTACTGAAAATTGTCTGAAGGTGTAAAAAATTATAAATAGCCGTATATTGCGTCTCCTCTTTCTGACATCAGTGTCATCCTTCTGCTGAGTGGTAGCAGATGTCAGTGGCTTTGCATGTCAGTTTCCTAATACAGGAAAAATTTGTGACCTAGAGTCTGGGTATATTCTAAGTGTAACTTGCTTAATTGACACATAAACAGCAGTCCTGGAACAGAGGTTGTAACATAGCATGCAAGCCGATCCCTCCTTCCAGTAATCTCAGTCCAACAAAAATGCCCAGTTCCCAGACAGGAACTCTGACTCAGGAATTTAAGCAGAGAGCAAACTCTCCTGCCACTCATACAGTCCCCCTCTACCCAGACCCTTGTGTAATCAAGAACACTGGTGTTTCTTCCAAGATTAAAAACTTGCTCTCGTGGTAAGAAAAGGAACTTGAAAGACTACGTGTAACAGCATCACCTTCCATAACAATATGAAGCTGAGAAAGAAGTGTCTAGAGGGGTATCACAGCAATCTGTTAAATCTGGGGTTATCTGTCATATTCATTAATAAGACGTAAGGGTGGGTAAACAGCAAAGTAATTAAACTGGAAGGGGTTGTAGACACCATTGACAACAGAGATATAATTCAAAGGTTCTTAGAGAGGCTAGAAATATTAGCAGGCAATAAAAACGTAAGATTTTAACAGGGCAAAAAGAAGTTAATGTGGCTAGAGAAAAATCATCTGAAACGCAGGAATTTAAGGAACAAAAGACGTTCCAAAATCATCACTGCCAAGAGATGTAGGGGTGAAAATGGACCAAACAATATGAGTTTGCAATAGTAGATTTGTCTACAAGTTGGTATCTCGTCACAAAACTGAGATCTCACACCTAAAACACTGTGTTCTGTATTCTGGGCACCTGGAGGATAGCAGAGAGATGCAGGCGAATTGGTAAATACTCAGAGAAGAGGAAAAAGAAGTGATTAAAAGGAGTGATTGACAAATAGGGTATGAAGAAATCTGAAAAGAACTAATTAAGTGTGTATATATAAACCAGCTTAGTTAAACAATGAGGAAGTAGTGAGTTAAAAAGGTCATGAAGCAGTTTACATGTACAGTAATTTTATAAATACTAAGGAAAGAATAAGAGAGGAAGATTAATCTGGATAGTCCAGGATTTCAATAATCTTTAATAATAAATAATAAATACAACCTGAGGCGTCCCCTTCCCCCACACAAGGCTGTCGGACGACGCTGAAACCCCAAGGAGGGCCCCTTCAGGAGTCTGACACCTGTCATTGGAACCCCCTGTCCCTGCTGTTGCCTGTTGCTGGAACCCTGCCAGGGCCCCGCTGGCTGCCAGCTCCAGACCCCCGCAGCCCCTGGGGCTGAAGCAGAAATGTCACAGAGGTCTCTTCAAGTCACAGATTTCATGACTTCCATGACATAAATGTAGCCTTAGTGATGGGGACAGGCAGAGGATGCTCCTGGCAGTCCTTAGTCACAACTCTGCACAAAGGCCGCCATAGGGTGATGGTCATTCTCCACAGATGAGGGCAGATATGGAGTTCGCATCCTCCTGAGCTGACAGAGCAGCCTTTTTAGGCACAGAGCTGCTCTCCCCAGTCTGGGAAAAGGGGACTGAAAAGGAACAGTAAACACAGCCTACCTTTTGTCAGGATATCGCTCCTGGCTGGTAATCCAACTCAGTGGTCAAAATAAAGCAAAGATTCACAGACTGATTTTGAGGTCATGGAATCTCAGAACCCTTCACAATGACCAAGACCAGAATGAAGAACACACATGCAACCAGGTTAGCAAATCCAGGATTTGACTAGTTTCCCATGTGAGAAGCCATAAAAACAAATAAATCCAGAACTTGTCAGTGCTAGCTGAACACTTGTCCATCAAAGCAATGGGAGAATCCATCCGTCCATCTAGTCCAGATTTTAAAGCATTTGTCATTTCCCTTAGTAGATTTTTAACTTTACAACAGATCTCCTCACTCATTAATGTTCCCTAATAATCAGCTGAAAATGTCCTTTATGCCCATTTTCAGGTTATTACACTATCAGATCTCCTTACACAATTTCTCACCTTCATTACCATTTCAATTCTTCAAATACCTGTAGCATAATTCATGAAATCCCCAGCCACACAATGTTTGTTGAAGTTGCACACATTTAATTCTTTCAATCTTTCCACATAAACCAATCTCTGATTTTATTTATTCATTATTTCCTGATTTACCTTTTGATACTAAGGTGCCTGCATATCTGTATGTAACAGGTGCTGTCAGAAGAAGACATATTCTGAGATTAGCTCATGGCTGAGTTTTAATTGTTCCGGCTCCAGATTTTTATCCTATCTCCTCTCAAATGTCTCCTGTAAGCCCCTTAGCAACTGGATTTATCTAGTAGCAGTATCATGAAAATTCCCCAAGATGGGTTGTGCTGAAGAGTGAAAAGTTGGATTTAAAGTTTTTCATTGTTTATATAACCATAGATAGACGGGCATCAGAAGGAGGTGTTCAGATATATAGATATATATATTGAACAAAATGCCTTATGTCAACATTTCTGTTCACTTCACCACCGAACAGAGCTGAGTTGCTGTGATGAATGTCCCATAGATTCATCAGTTTTTCATCAAATGCCATCACTCACTCTAGGCCACTAAAAAAGAGCCTAAACTTCCCACCATTATAACCCACCAGAAATGAGTGAGCCGGAAGTGACCTACACAGAACTGAAATTTCACACTACTTCCAAACAGCAGAGAATACAGAGACCAAAGACCATCAAGAACAAAGGTACTGTATATGACAGGCTGCTGAATCACCACTTTCTATTTCAAACCCCTCCCCCTCTTTCACCTGCCCTGAGAATATGTTCTGAAATAGTAAAGTTTAAATATTCCTGTAATCTGTCACCTGCTGCCATGTTGCTGGGGCTATGATAGCTCCTTATGGGTTAGACAGGGGTGAAAGGAGGTAGCTCTCACACAGGGGTGACAACACAGAATTCTCTGTTCTAGCAGGAATTAGAAGTACCTGTTTGTTCCAAGCACTGTCCGTAGATGCCAGAGTTACTGAGTGTGTAATCAATGGCAGTTATACTGGAGCTGGTTTTCAGACCTGCCCAGGTGGGAGCTGACTCTGGGATCTAGTTGCTGCCCATATTAACTACAGTCTGACACAGATACTCAGAACACAGGCTTGCTCTGCCCATCTTTATGCTCATTTTCTTCCCTTCAGACCCATCAGTTCCAGCTCCTCCCTGGCGAATCATTGCAGTGATTCTGGGGATCTCCTGCCTGGTGTCACTGGGAGCAGTGGTGGCCTTGGTTGCCAAGTGTAAGTAATTGTAGAAGAGACACTAAGAATCTGACCTCAGCCTCTATAAATATTTTGAAGACACCATTTTGCTGATGAATCCATGGTATTTTATTGATAAGTGTATACACATATTATGTATCTAAATTTGCTTGAACCCCAGCTACATAAACTAGCAACATTATGCTCACCAGATTTTTTGTTTTCTCCAAAGTTTTTATGATGCCCCCAAATCACAATATTTATATCCAGATCAGGGATTTAAACACCCCAAAGTTTAAAGTTGTTTGTATTCAATTTTTGGTTCGGCCTCTTACAAACACGGACTATTTGTGAAATGTAGATCCAAAGTGGGGTTTTGAACAGCTCAAACTTGGAGAGCAAATTCTGTATCTGAGATTTTTGTTCAGCCTGTTATTATGATATGGGTCCTTTGCAAAATTTGGATGTCAGAGCTGGATTTTTAATCCCCTCCAAAGATCTACTGTTCAGATATAGAGATTTGGTTCAGGCCCATCGCTTCTAGTAAGCACAGTAAAATATTTCCTTGAATATTTCTTAGTTGCTCATCATGTTTCCTGTAGTCTGCAGGCTGATGAAAGGGTCAGTCAGATCTATTCTGCTCAGTTTTGTAGTATATTTTCTTTTACTTTTTTTGTGGGCTGTGGGTTTCTCTCTCACACACACACCAGGTACCATGTAATAAGATAGTTAGCAGTCATGCTATGTGCAGCAAAATACTTTAAAATCCTGAGCTCTGACAAACAATTGGAGCAACCGCTTAGTGATTGCACTATTAACTTTCAGCATAGAAAAGCTCTCTATATTTCCAAGCCTAATAGCAATGGCAAGATTTGTTTCATAGGAATCCTTCTCCTGGAGATGGAACAGATCTATATCTGAGGGCCAGAACCTTATTCACACTCTGGTTGCTTTCTGAAAGGGGTCCTCTGGTGGCATGGAGTTTCCCATACTGACTCCTAGAACCTCCTCCCTCCTGCTCCCAGCACACAGATGTGGCCATGCAGCTGGCTCCAGGATTGGGTGAACATAAAGGAGACTTAAAGCCACTTTTCGCTCCTCACTAGTCTTGTGCCAAGTTTCACAAGACTGGAGGATTTGGCCACGCAATTTTAAAATAAATTTTCCAAAATATGCAAACATAAATAAATAGAAGTTTTGAGATAAATAATACTACAAAAAAGATCAAAAATAACAAATCCAATTCCTTCAAATGTAAAGGAAAATTAATTTGTCTCAACTGTAGCTTAATTTGAAGTAGCATCATTCATTATGCTCTCATTGTCAATTTAAGTTTTCCAGGCATCCCATCCATCAGGAAATTTCACCCACAAGCAACTGGTTACACACCCCAGCCAAGAAACATACAAGAAAACTGGAGGTAAGTAGTCTGGTGGGTTCTGCATTGTCTCCCCTGGGTAGCTTCCTATTTGTTGATTTTAAAATGACGCAAATATTGCATAAAATCATCAATGTATCCAATAACATTCCAGTTTATAATAACAGAGCCAAATGTAACAAAATCAAATGACCAGTTTGAGGAAGTTGTAAAAGCACCTTGGCACAGCCATGATTGGAATGAACAGGACTAGAGCACATCTGTTGCTTATGTACCCAATGTTTCCCTAATAGCTCAGGCAGGAATTAATGTGGGGTAAAATCTGTAAATTTCATTGAAAATCAGTGGCACTTAGGGCCAGGTTTTTAAAGGTATTTAGGTGCCTAAAATGCACTAAGTTGCTTCTGAAAATTTTGTCTGTGATCCTTGTCACATTTACTCTGTTCTGTTAGGCCGTAGGGAAAGAGGACATGCAGAGATCATTGTGTCCTCTAGTGTTCTGATATTATGCACAATGATAATGTCATATTATTAATTCAGTAGGAGGGATTCACTTTAACTGGAACATCAGCCTATAGCTGCTGGAAACACCACAGCAGGGAAAGAGCAAGTAAAGTTGAAGTTACTGTAAATAGACATCCCAGGATATAACCTGTCATTTAAACACAATGTTTCATTTACTGGTGATCTGATGGGAAATGGTGAATAATCCAATGTGAACTGGGTGAAAAACTAGGTGTCATTTCCAACACAGATGCTATGAGAGGTACAATATCAGCAGGCCAGAAATAATACATGTGGACTTTGAGGTGGTTTGTATGGTCAGCCGGTAATACGCTCCCACATAGAGAAAGTTAACATTACTCAGTAGATAAACCAAACATATACTGTATCTGGAATAGGAATCGTAGCCTTCAGTTCAGAAATCACAGGCCTCTGTCACTTGAGCAGTGCTTAATTTGTGCCAGGGCTGAGCCCCAGTACCTCTAGGCTTGGCAGCTCATAGCCCCAGCACCTAATTGCTTGAGCCCTCACACCTTTTTCATTACAAATTAAACACTGCACTTGAACTTATACTGTATTTTCAGGCCTCCAGTCACTAGGGCATGAGACAAATAGTTGAGTAGGCTTCATTCTATACACTAGAGCAACAGTGAGGCACATGCCAAGTCAGTACATTACCAGATTCAATCTCTACCTACATCACAGCCATCAACACAGAAACATGTGGCGTGTATAAATGTGTTTTTTTCTTCAAGGACATAAATTCAGCCCTTGCCCAGAGGACTGGAGGCAACTTGGAAATTCCTGTTACCTCTATTCTACAAACTGGATGACTTGGCAAAGGAGTAAAGATTACTGCACTTCTTTGGGCTCCAACCTCCTTAAAATTGACAGCAAGGAAGAATGGGTAATTTATTTCCCTTCAGTTCCCAGTACTATCCTTAGCATTTCTGGATGGGTCTACAAAACAGTTTTTTTTTTTTTTTTTTTGCCACAACCCTCTTCCCAAATGCAGCTCATTACTGTCCATCACCAACACACTGTAATGCATGTGGCAGCCTCAGAATTTGGGAAGGAATTATGAGAAGACAATTGGGGGGACACTCCCAAATGTAACTATACCTAGAATGTGTGTGTGTAGACCAATAGGTCCTTCCCACACCAAACGTCCTGAAAAAGTGTAGCCCAATAATTTGTTCCTTTCACCCAATCAATCTGTATACTGGTACTGTGTATCCTTTCAAATTTCTTTGCATGGAAAAGGGATGATAATAACAAAACCAAAGACACCTCCCTTATCTCAGGGGTTTCATACTACAATCAAACGTGTCATGAAACACTTCATCTAGAAGGGACCCAAAAACCCACATTACTGCAATTTAAAGTACATTTACCTGGCCCCTCAGAGAATTTCCCTTTTTTATCAGATTTAACAAACGTAACTTTTAAAGTTCTACAATGAAGCTTCTTCAGGGGACATATTATCCCATTACAATTTCAATTAAGTCTTTAGGTGACATTTCACTCCATTTCTCTGTTGACCTTAAGACTGCGATTATTCCATGAGCTTTTCTCCCACTGTGGTGAAATATATTGAACACCTGTTTATAACAAGACATTGGACATAATTAGAGGAAAGTGTGAATAGACAGTCTAGTCCCCATGAAAAGTATTGAAAGAAATATGATGGGGATGGTTTACTTCCCTAGGGTTTAGGACTCTTCACTGCCATCCAAGACAGTTTGGTTATACTCCCTATTCTAGTCTCTTGCACTCCAGGTCTGGTATCAGCTGGGCATCCTAGAGGAATGGGCCATTGATCTCCAGAGAAGTAGGTGTCTTACATTGCTCAACAACACCTCCTGTGGATGACTATGAAGCAACAGTGACAGGCTCTCCAGAGAATCCCATCCAGTCTCCTAAGCTGGAAGGATGGTGTCTGTGAACTGGCCCTGGAAGTAAATGAGCTCTAGCCAGAACTCCCCAGCCACAATCCCTTCCCTGAAGTCTATTCATTGATAAGATGGCAGAATATTTTGTATTGTTATTAAATGATTTGATTTTCCTTCCATGCAGGATTTCATAAATTCAAAAACACATTCTTATCACTGGATTGGACTATCCCATAATGCAGTTTATGATTCCTGGGTGTGGGAGGATGGCACAGCTCCTTCCAGTGACCTGTAAGTGCTGCCCAGTGGTAGAAACTATTCGGTTCTGTTCATCTACTTGTACATTTCTGACATATGATGGATCAGGCCCATTGCAAAGCATCCTACAAAGATACAACTCTAGTGATATTCAGTTGTTCTCCATACTTCTCTCCCTCTAATTCATTATTACTGTGGGGAATTTGAATAATATTAGAATATCTGTTTCCTTGGAGCTTCTTATTTATTACGTTCCCTAAGGGATGGGAAGGATCTGATGAGAAACAGTCAAATGAAAAAGAGTCCCATTCAATTAAATCACGTAATGGCAGAAAGCTGAAAAGTGACAATTTTAAGTGCTTATATACAAATGCTAGAAGTCCAAATAATAAAATGGGTGAACTAGAGTGCCTCATATTAAATGAGGATATTGATATAATAGGCATCACAGAAACTTGGTGGAATGAGGATAATCAATCAGACACAGTAATACCAGGGTACAAAATATATCGGCAGGACAGAACAGGTTGTGCTGGTGGGGGAGTGGCATTATATATGAAAGAAAGCATAGGATCAAATGAAGTAAAAATCTTAAATGAACCAAACTGTACCACAGAAGCTTTATAGATAATAATTCCATGCTTCAATAATAAGAATATAGCAGTAGGGATATATTACTGACCACCTGACCAGGATGGTTATAGTGATTGGAAATGCTCAGGGAGATTACAGAGGCTATAAAAATAAAAAAACTCAATAATAATTTCAACCATCCCTGGACCGACTGGGTACATGTCCCCTCAGGACAGGATGCAGAGATAAAGTTTCTTGACACCTTAAATGACTGCTTCTTGGAGCAGCTAGTCTTGGAACCCACAAGCAGAGAGGCAATTCTTAATTTAGTCCTAAGTGAAGCACAGGATCTGGTACAAGAGGTGAATATAGCTGGACTACTTGGTAATAGTGACCATCATATAATTAAATTTAACATCCCTGTTGTGGGGAAGACACCACAACAGCCCAATGTGGTAACATTTAATTTCAGAAAGGGGAACTACACAAAAATGAGGGGGTTAGTTAAACAGAAATTAAAAGGCACAGCGCCAAAAGTGAAATCCCTGAAAGCTGCATGGAAACTTTTTAAAGACTCCATATTAGAGGCTCAACTTAAATGTATACTCCAAATTAGAAAACATAGTAAGAGAACCAAAAAAGTGACACCGTGGCTACACAACACAGTAAAAGAAGAAGCAAGAGTCAAAATGTCATCCTTTAAAAAGTGGAAGTTAAATCCTCGTGAGGAAAATAGACAGGAGCATAAACTCTGGAAAGTGAAGTGTAAAAATATAATTAGGAAGGTCAAAAAAGAATTTGAAGAACAGCTAGCCAAAGACTCAAAAAGTAATAACAAAAAAAAATTTTTTTAAGTACATCAGAAGTAGGAAGCCTGCTAAACAGCCAGTGAGGCCACTGGACGATCGAGATGCTAAAGGAGCACTTAAGGATGATAAGGCCATTGCAGAGAAACTAAATTAATTCTTTGGCTTGGTCTTCATGGCTGAGGATGTGAGGGAAATTCCCAAACCTGAGCCATTATTTTTAGGTGACAGATTTGAGGAACTGTCCCAGATTGAGGTGTCATTAGAGGAGGTTTTGGAACAAATGGATAAATTAAACAGTAATAAGTCACCAGGACCAGATGGTATTCACCCAAGAGTTCAGAAGGAACTTAATATGAAATTGTAAAACTACTAACTGTGGTTTGTTATCTATCATTTAAATCAGCTTCTGTACCAAATGACTGGAGGACAGGTAATGCAACGCCAATTTTTAAAAAGGGGTCCAGAGGTGATCCCGGCAATTACAGGCCGGTAAGACTGATTTCAGTACTGGGCAAACTGGTTGAAACTATAGTAAAGAACATAATTGTCAGACAAATAGATGAACATAATTTGTTGGGAAAGAGTCAAAA
>NC_048298.1:134757536-134880759 GCF_013100865.1 Trachemys scripta elegans
CCCAGACACATTTTTACCCCAGTTCCCTAAATGGCCCCCTCAAGGGTTGAACTCACAACCCTAGGTTTAGCAAGCCAATGCTCACACCACTGAACTATCCCTCCCCCCACTTCCTGTGCCATTTCATCTGGATCATCACAAAGCAACTAGTTCTTCCTCTCCTCACAATTTGCACTGTCTAACAGGATAGTCGGTGCTATAAGACTGGCTTTCTTTCTCCCTTGAGGATCTGAATGCAGGATGATAACTGATACAACACTTCAAATCAGATACCAGAATTCCAGCGTGGGGATTACAAGATGCAAAAGTAACACCAATGCCAAACACTCCCATTGTTTCCATGCTTAGAAAACATAAATACCATTGATGGGTTTTCTTCTCTTGAACACAGGTGTCAAGTAAAGCCATTCTTTACTTCTGTCTCCTAGCTGTTTTTGATTCACAACAACACAGTGCTGCTCACCCTATGACGACTTAGCTTCTTAACTCTTGTGTGGGACCTTGTCAAAATCCATTAAAAATTCTAAATGAATGATGTCAGCTGTTCTTGTTATTGTTGTTTCTATAAAATGTCTGGGCAAATTAGCCTGGAGAAAGAAACATTGTACTTTTCCAGTGAAAGCACTGAAGACTCCAGGCAGCTCAGCACATGAGCTCCCCAAATACATCAGTCCCTACACTGATAGAATGGCAGAAGAGGGTACATTGAGTTTAAATGATTGGATTTTGTTCCCATGCAGGATTTCATAAAATCACTGACACATACCTATCACTGGATCGGACTATCCCGTAAGGCAGACAATAAGTCCTAGGTGTGGGAGGATGGCACAGCTCTCTCCAGTGACCTGTAAGTGCCTCTCAGAGGCAGAAACTGTTCACTCCTTATTACACCTACTTGTATATTTCCTGCAAACAGTGGGCTAGCTTGTGGCTTTCATGATGCAGTCCTGTGTAGGAGGTGGTGTGCAGCTGCACTGCTCAGGATGGCACAATACTTCTCAGGGCTTGTCTGTTTTCATGAGGAGGGAGCTATGCTACAATGGAACAGATTGTTCCCCCTGGTGGGCTGTCCTGCTCCATAAGCAAGTGGAAAGGGAGGGGGCACGACCCACTTTTCTGAGTTGTGCTCCCCGGGGGTTGAGGAGATCAGAACCAAGCAGCCTTTCCACTCATTAGAGTGCAGGGACTGCTGTTGTGGGAGGTCCCTGCTCAGCTATTGAGTGAAGAAGGCAGGTTTATCATGCTCCCTGCTTGGCTGAGCAGAAGCCATCACCCTCTGGCCCACAGAGAGGAGAATGAGCTCAGAAATGTCTGTGGCACTGTATGTGTTCGACACACAGTAAAATCCAAAATGGTTCATATGGTGTTAGTGACAGGAAAACACTAAAATGCTTCATTAGCTACAGTTCTATTGATATATCACTTGTTCTCTGTGGTCTGCCTGTATACATCTCGCTTTCAGCAACATTAGATTCATTCACAAGTTGTTTTTTTAGAAACTAAATCCACTCCTGTCCTCTGCTCCTCTACTGTCATAACTATAAAGGGAAGGGTAACAGCTGTCCTGTGTACAGTACTATAAAACCCCTCCTGGCCAGAGACTCCAAAATCCTTTTCCCTGTAAAGGGTTAAGAAGCTCAGGTAACCTGGCTGGCATCTGACCTAAAGGACCAATAAGGGGACAAGATACTTTCAAATCTTGGGGGGGGGGGAAGGCTGTTGTTTGTGTTCTTTGTTTGGGAGTGTGTTCGTTCTCGGGACTGAGAGGGACCAGACATCAATCCAGGTTCTCCACATCTTTCTAAACAAGTCTCTCCTATTTCAAACTTGTAAGTAAATAGCAAGGCAAGGCGTGTTAGTTTTCCTTTGTTTTTCTCAACTTGTAAATGTACCTTTTACCAGAGTGTTTATCTTTGTTTGCTGTACTTTGAACCTGAGACTAGAGGGGAGTCCTCTGAGCTCTTTAAGTTTGATTACCCTGTAAGGTTAATCTCCATACTGATTTTACAGAGATGATTTTTATCTTTTTCTTTAATTAAAAGCCTTCTTTTTAAGAACCTGATTGATTTTTCCTTGTTTTAAGATCCAAGGGGTTTGGATCTTGATTCACCAGGAGTTGGTGAGAGGAAGGAGGGGAATGGTTAATTTCTCCTTGTTTTAAGATCCAAGGGGTTTGGATCTTGATTCACCAGGAGTTGGTGGGAGGAAGGAGGGGAATGGTTAATTTCTCCTTGTTTTAAGATCCAAGGAGTTTGGATTTGTATTCACCAGGGATTTGGTGAAGGTTTTTCAAGGTTTCCCAGGAATGGAATCCATTGAAATGGTGGCAGCCGAACCAGAGCTAAGCTGGTAGTTAAGCTTAGAAGTTTTCATGCAGGCCCCTACATTTGTACCCTAAAGTTCAAAGTGGGGATCCAGCCTTGACATCTACCAATGCCACAATGATTACCACTGTTGAGGATGGTTACTATGTTAAGGCAAGGCAGGCACTAAGATGTCGCTTTCCATCTTAGGTTTATACTTACACAACTTTACACGCCAGGGGACTTGCCAGCAGAGCAGTCAAATCCTATTCTTGTGAAGAACAACACCCCTGTATTTGTGAGAAGAAGGCCGTTCGCTCAGAACCTACTGCACTGGCAGTGAGAGGAATGTAGAAATGATGAGAATTGTTTCCTGCCATAACCTGACGCCTGAACACAAAGACAATCTCTGGCATAATCCCTGCCTCTAGAGGTAGTATGTTGGATTTATTATGATGTCGTTTACAGACATTTTCAAATACTTCTTGCAATCACAGAGAATGCTTAGCAATTTGTAATGGAAGGAGACAGGCCTTAGCCATTCACAGTGAGTAGTACCATATTCATTTGATAAACCACACCCCTTTGGACAGATAAACAGACAATCAGAACATTCTTATTAATCTGAATTATAGTGTATTTAACTACAAAGCTGCAATGCCTTTTTCACTACAGCATCTTTAAATATCAAGGAAGGTTTCAAGACAGCTGCCACTTTGTTTTCAGAACTGCTGAAACTTGTTGCAGAACAGACACAGCAACTGTACTCTGTCACAGACTTTCCTTTTCTTCTTTCTTGTTGTTTTTCCGCTATCCAAAATAAAAGTCATTTTTAGACTGATGGCTTTAACATGAGAACTGTTCATCCCATTCCTATTCAATACAACTTTATTTTAAGGAGCCAGTTAGTTCACTATCAGGTCAAGAAATGCTTTGCTAATTCTGTAAATGGTTTATCATTGATTATATCTTTAATAATAGTTCACCCAAAGAGATAAGTGGCAACATTAAACACCTCAATATAACACTCCTCTCTCAGATCCTCTTCTCAGCCTGACACCTGTAAGAGTATAAGTGGCCCCTCTCGCCCGAGGAAGCCCTCTTGTCAGAGTGCAAGTTTCACTCTCCAAGGAGAGAGGGGCTGCATGTGCCTGGGGAAAGCTAGTGCGGCCTGATAAAAGATTTTGTGTCTCTTGAACATAGCCCCTCTCTTCCTATCCCCACAGGAGAGGAGTTAGAGGGGCAATGTCAGAATCAGGGAAGGGATTGGCTCTTGTTTTCTGCAGAACATGGGCATTAGGTCAATGCAAAAAGAAATCAGAGAGAAAATCTCTGACCAATTGTATCGGGGTTGTGGAGTGGGATGTAAGGTCCCTGCACAGTCCAAACTGGTGACTATGGTCAGCAAAGAGGACAGACCCAGCTAAATGTACCCCAACACCAAGGGTATGTCTACTCTGCAGTAAAACATTGCAGCTGGCCTGGGTCAGCTGAGTCGGGCTCACAGGGCATGGGCTGCAGGGCTATACTATTGCAGTGTAGATGTTTGGGCTCAGGCTGGAGCTCAGGCTCTGAGACTCCACGAGAGCTCCACCCAGAGCCAGAACATCTAAACTGACATTTTATAGCCTTGCAACCCAAGTCCAGTGAACATGAGTCAGCTGACCTGGGCTAGCTGTGGCTATGCTGTGGGCTTTTTATTGCAGTGTAGACACACCATCATTGACCCATTCTGGGATAGTGGTGTGCAGTGAGATTCCTGCTGACTCCTGCAGCATTGCAGTAGGAGGCTCAGAGGGAAGGGAAGAAAGAAGCCAATCAATAGTGACTCCAGGCTATTATACATGACTGGGGATTGTCAGTGAGTTGGCCCAAATGGGAAGGTTCTGGAACTTACATGGGGAGAGAGGGAGAGAATCCTGTATCTAGTTTGCCAGAGACAGAAAGCCAGTTTTCCTCCAGCTTTAAAATGGCTTTAGCTGTCCAGAAAAGAACTGCATAAGAACACAGTTTATCTGGAAATTATCGTCTGGTAAGAAAGAAACTCTCTGGACTTGTAATTACCATGGCCACGAAAGTGCTACCAATATTTTAACAAGGAACTCCCACCAAAATTTACTCCTCCTCAGCATGCAATAAGGCCCATGTCCTAGAGACTATTTTCTTTCACTCAGCAGGGATGAGATAATAGGAAAATAATGAAAGGTCTATACATTTTGTCTGCGTCACTTTAGCTCTCAGAGACAAAAGTCTTTTTACTCTGAGGTCTTTGTGAAAAGGCAGCACGTCTCAAAATAGCAGCACAAGTCTGACACTTCCTGTGTGGTTTCAGTCAGAAACTTGAAACAAAATTGCTATATCCTCTGATGGCTGCTGCAGTCTTTTTTATAACAGGACAGTCAGGCTGCCTCTCTCCAGGGCATTCATGTACCTAATGAAGATGAGATGAGAACTTTTGTTGCTCTTATCACTATGCAGACAAAGACAGAGACATCATTTTAAATCTCAATTCCAGTAGTCCAACCTCTGCTTATGAACCTGCAAGTGCAAACAAAAGCTCTCACCTTCTCGTGCTTCCAGCACTCTCACTGATTATAAAGCTAATTTCTATGGCTATGTTCTGCCCATCCTGTGTTTTTCAGGAAATGAACATAACATTTAATCTTGAATGCTTTCATGCTTTCACCTACTATGGTACAGTAAGTCTAATAAAAGACACTCCTGCTTCCAGGACTTCTTGCCTGCTTCTCCCTGCTTCTGGCACTCTCTCAGTGACCCAGTCTGACAAGTCTTCACTTTGACTTTCCTCCTCATATGGAGTCGTGAAGCTGCAATGTCTTTTATGCTGCACCTTTAAATTCCTAAGAACTCCACTAGTATGCAGAGATGGGAGACATGTTCTGAGAATTGCTTCAGGCTGTTGCAGAGGATACATACACTCACTATGTGCTTTCCTGAGGTTTGTCTAGATCAGGAAAAGAGATTGAGGTGAGTAAAGGTTAGTTAAAATCTGTTCCTGACCTAATCACAACCTTTTCCCTCATGTAGATGCAGAACATGTCAGCAAACCCCAAACATACCTCCACCTCTTTTCCTAATCTAGACAAACCCATGGAGACTTTGCTTTTGTTCTATTTTGTTGTTTTTGTTTTCCTCAATGTATAATAAATAAGGCTGCGAGTTTGTCACGGAGGTCACAGAAGTCACGGAGTACGTGACTTTCCGTGACTTTCGTGACTTCTGCAATGGCTGGTATGCCTGGCCCAGGGATCGCCTGAGCAGCTGGGGCAGCCCCTGAGCCAGTCACACCGGCAGCTGCTGGGGCAGTCTCAGGTCACTGCGCCCGCTCCCCCAGCAGCAGCGGGAGTTTAGGTGTGGGAGGGGCAGAGGGTTGGGGCACAGGATGGGGTGAGGCGGACTCTGGGCGGCGCTTACCTCGGGGGGCTCCCCGAAAGCAGAGACATCCTGCTCCCTTGGATCCTAGGCAGAGGCGTGGCCAGGCAACTCTGCATACTGCCTCTGCCTGCAGGCACTGCCTCTGCAGCAACCAATGGGAGCTGCGGAGCCGGCGCTTGGGACAGAAGCAGTGCGCAGAGCTGTCTGGCCATGCCTCAGCCTAGAAGCAGAGAGAGGGGGATGTTGGCACTTCTGGGGAGGCGCAGAACCAGGTAGGGAGCCTGCTGGCCCTGCCAACCCCCTTCCCGCCCCAGCACCAGTGGGGATCCCAGGCTGAGCGCTGCCACCCGCGCCCCCCCCCAACACCAGTGGGAGTCTCAGGCTGCGCCCCCAGCACCTGCAGCACCCCTCCTCCCCAGGCTTAGTCAGGGGTATGTAATAGAAGTCATAGACAGGTCACAGGCTGTGAATTTTTGTTTACTGCCCGTGACCTGTCCGTGACTTTTACTAAAAATGCCCGTGACATCCGAAGAAGTAGGTTTTTTACCCACGAAAGCTTATGCCCAAATAAATCTGTTAGTCTTTAAGGTGCCACCGGACTCCTCATTGTTTTTGTGGATACAGACTAACACGGCTACCCCTCTGATATGTGACTAAAATGTAGGCTTAATAATAAAGCTTATTCTTATTAGAAGTATGTGGTTAAGCTTTGTGCAGCACAAAAATTAACATCTACATTACTTTTTGCTGCAAGGAAAGAATCTTAAGTCCCTTTCAAATAATAAAATCAATGATTGGTGTGGCTGCTATACAACAACAACAACCAACAACGATAGTGGTAATGCAGTGTAGCTACACTGTAAAGCTGTGCCTCCTGGTTCATATTCAGCACAATTGTATAACAATTCTATCCTTCATTTTGTATCAGTTTTGCCCCCTGCTGTGGTAGCTGGACCAGACCTATACACAATTGGAAAATGAAAAACTTGAAACTTTCCTCTTCACCCACTCCACTGCCCAATTTTCTCTCAGCCATGGCAGTTGTAAACTTTCCCCTCTCCTCTGTTTTCTCCTTATTTATTTCTATTATATTTTTCCTTTTCCATTTTACTCCCTCTCTCTTGGTTCCGTTCTCTACTGCTTGACTGTTGTATTATATTAAATTGATCCAAACATCTAATTGTTGTAACTGACTGAAAACAGATAAAAACCTCTTGCTGTATTTTGTACTGGTTTTATTCACGAAGACAAAACATAACTTTATAGATTTGTGATTTGTACCATTTAACAGCAAAAAAAAAATACATTTTTTTTAAAAAAGAACAACTAGCATCAAATACATGTTGCAGACATGATTTTGGACTGAGATTAATGACTTGATTCAGACTGAAACTTTCCCTGGTCCAGACAGAAGTCTGACTGCTTCATCGGGGTGCAGCCCATCTCCAGGTGAGTCACCACAGCAAGCATTTCCTGTGCAGTCAGATGAAGGTCTGTTGTGGTGTGATTGTTCCTCCCACAGCTTGTGCTATGTCCCCAGGTCAAGATATACAAGGGACACTCACTGGCATTTTTCTCTTCTCTAGCTAGTCCCCAAATAATAGAAAATGAGCAGATTAAGGAAGAAAATCTCAGGTACAGAAAGTGTTGCTGTCATCATATTCAGATGAGGAAAATTCTTTCAGTGCATGTCAAGAAAGAAAAATTCAGAATGATACTGAAAAAGAGCCCTGAACGTGCCTGTACTGTGGTGCAGGCATTAGTACTCTGCACTGATTTTCAGGATTCATGGGTTTTGGTCATGGTTCTGACTTGGGATGGCAAGGGATGAGACTGATACAGAACTAATAATACTGTTATTGGCTGCTTTTCAAATAGTTCTGTTCCCATTTTAGAGAGAGGGAAACTGAACCAGAGAAAGCTTAAGTAACTAGTTCAAGGTCAAATAGCATACCACTAGCCAGGGCCTCCTGAGTCTGAGCCTTATGTGCTATCCAGTGCACCATGCAGCCCTTCCTGTCACACAACTGAAATGGCAAATATATATATATATGGTCATCTGCATGCATCACATTAAAAAGTACAAACAGAAAAGGCTGCTTTTGTTTTTAAAGAACAGTATAGGCAGATTATGATGGATTTGTCATCTAGCCCTTTTGAACTAGAAGAGTTGTATCCATGACACAGGCCCTGTGGGAGAGGGTGAAAGGAAGGCTCCACAGCACTATATGGAATCATACATTACTCCCTGGGTAAAAGAACTACATTGACTGTTATCAGGCTAGAGAGTGTTCAAGTAATGATGAAGCACAACCTGCTAGGATACAGGAGTAGGTATAGGATGACCAGATAGCAAGTATGAAAAATTGGGACAGGGTGGGGGGTAATAGGTGCCTATATCATAGAATCATAGAATTGTGGGACTGGAAGGGACCTCAAGAGATCATCTAGTCCTGTCCCCTGCACTCATGGCAGGACTAACTATTATCTAGACCATCCCTGACAGGTGTTTGTTTAACCTGCTCTTAAAAATCTCCAATGACGGAGATTCCACAACATCCCCATGGAATTTATTCTAGTCCTAAACCTCCCTTGCTGCAATTTAAGCCCATTGCTTCTTGTCCCATCTCAGAGGTTAAGGAGAATATTTTTTCTCCCTCCTCCTTGTAACAGCCTTTTATGTACTTGAGAACTGTTATCATATCCCCTCTCAGTCTTATCTTCTCCCAACCAAATTTTTTTCAATATTCCCTCACAGGTCATGTTTTCTAGACCTTTAATCATTTTTGTTGCTCTTCTCTGGACTTTCTCCAATTTTTCCACATCTTTCCTGGAATCTGGTGCCCAGAACTGGACACAATACTCTAGTTGAGGCCTAATCAGCGCGGAGTGGAGCGGAAGAATGACTTCTCATGGCTTGCTTACAACAATCCTGCTAATACATCCCAGAATGATGTTAGCTTTTTTTGCAACAGTGTTACACTGTTGACTCATATTTAGCTTGTGATCCACTATGACCCCCGGATCCCTTTTCACAGTACTCCTTCCTAGGCAAAAAACAACAGAGCACCTTTAAGACTAACAGAAGTATTGGGAGCATAAGCTTTCGTGGGTAAGAACCTCACTTCTTCAGATGCAGTTCTTCCTAGGCAGTCATTTCCCATTTTGTATGTGTGCAACTGATTGTTCCTTCCTAAGTAGAGTACTTTGCATTTGTCCTTATTGAATGTCATCCTATTTTCTTCAGACCATTTCTTCAGTTTGTCCAGAATTTTAATCCTATCCTCCAAAGCATTTGCAGCATCTCCTAGCTTGGTATCGTCTGCAAGCTTTATAAGTTTACTCTCTATGCCATTACCTAAGTCATTGATGAAGATATTGAACAGAACTGGACCCAGAACTGATCCCTGTGGGACCCCACTCAATATGTCCTTCCAGCTTGACTGTGAACCACTGATAACTATTCTCTGGGAATGGTTTTCCAACCAGTTATCACCCACCTTATAGTAGCTCCATCTAGGTTGCATTTCCCTAGTTTGTTTATGAGAAGGTCATGCGAGACAGTATCAAAAGCCTTACTAAAGTCAAGATATACCACATCTACTGCTTTTCCCCATCCACAAGGCTTGTTACCCTGCCAAAGAAAACTATTAGGTTGGTTTGACATGATTTGTTCTTGACAAATCCATGCTGACTGTTACTTATCACCTTATTATATTCTAGTTGTTTGCAAATAGATTGCTTAATTATTTGCTTCATTATCTTTCTGGGTACTGAAGTTAAGCGCTGACTGATCTGTAATTCCCTGGGTTGTTCTTATTTCCTTTTTTATAGATGGGCACTATATTTGCTCTTTTCCAGTCCACTGGAATCTCTCCCATCTTCCATGACTTTTCCAAGATAATCGCTAATGGCTCAGATATGTCCTCAGTCAGCTCCTGGAGTATTCTAGGATGTATTGCATCAGGCCTTGGTGACTTGAAGGCATCTAACTTGACCAAGTAATTTTTAACTTGTTCTTTCCCTATTTTAGCCTCTGATCCTACGTCATTGTCACTGGCATTCACTATGTTAGATGTCCAATCGCTACTAACCTTTTTGGTGAAAACTGAAACAAAAAAGTTGTTTAACACTTCTGCCATTTCCACATTTTCCATTTATAAGACAAAATTCTGAACAGCGGGACTGTCCCTATAAAATTGAGACATCTGGTCACCTTAAGTAGGAGAAAGGTGTCAAATACAGTTTTAGACAATAATATAGTCTAGTGCAGGGAGAACCTCTATAGTGTTTGTTTGGATTCCCATGCAGAAATTTGATCTGGAAATCATCACCTCCTAGTGTCTACCATGACAGAAATGCCTCCAGAAGAAATGTATCTTGATATATTTCTACTTCCTATGCTGGTGGAAAACAAAAAAACTGCAAAAATTCAATACAAACAATACAGGGATTTTTTTTTCTTGGCTCACAAAGATGTTCGGGATTCATTTAAAGCTTTGGGTAAAGGTTTGCATCGATTATTAAAATACCGAAACTGGATAACCCTTTCCTAATCTCAATGTGCCTAGAATACTCTCTTGTCCCTTTTTTCCTTTCCACAACACAGCTCTGAATTTCTTTCACAAGTTCCCAGAAGTGAGCAACTAGGCTTAGGACACCAACCGTCCCTTCAAAGAGCCCCTTAAATACCATTTGCAAGAGACCTGGGAAGAGTGCTCCTCAAAGCCTTCTATTTAAAGACCTTTATATGGGTAAGATTTGGCTTTTGGCTTGATAACAGGCAGCACAATGCAGAAAGTGACATTTAATCTAGTCAGAGATTGTCTTTCCACCTTTCACCGGGGAATGGCACTCTTTGGCTAACGGGGTATAGAACTGCTTGTGAATCTGATCAGATTGTTGCTGTTGATGATGATGATGTTTGTGCAGATGTTGCCAGTTCTGATGCTGATGGTGAGGCTTATAGTGCTGATGTAGAATGGGAAACAAGGGGAAATTCCAAGAAAAAGAAGAGCAAGATCCCAAATTTCTTTATATCCTTAAGTGTAAGGCAGGAAAATCCAATTTGGGCAAATAAATGGGAAAAGAGTCTATCAGAAGGAACACAGTATGAATTATGACCATATGATCATGGGTAAAATCCTGGCTCCAGTGGAATCAATGGGAGTTTTGCCATTGACTTCAGTGGAGCCAGAATTTCATCCCATGTGCCTGATTCTCCAGGGCCTTTGACTCTTGTGTCATCATCATGTGTGCAAAGTAGGTATAGAATGCTATCCCTGCTGTGAGTTGAGGCAGGATTCTGAATTTATAACATTTTACATTCACTTTTCATGCTCATTGCACAGGTGTAAATGGCAATCTATAGTGCAATGGAGTGGCAGGTCCCATGTTTATAAAAATAAATGTTTGGACCTTAGCTGAGAGTTTCTAGACACAGTTATTTAATACCTCAGCATTAAAATGGTGCCTCTCAAACTTTTAAATTAACAGCTTAGGCCTCTTGAGTGTCACTTTAGCCCATCAAGATGAAAACCCCTTTGCTCTGAGCTCTTTGTGCAGTAGCAGCGCATTTCAGGCTAGCAACGTGAGAACTTTCTGTACAGTTTCAACTGGAATATCGCAGAGTGAATCAATCATTCTTTCTCTCCCAGCTTGTTCTGAGCATCTTCTTACACGTTGGTCACACCATGATAGCAGACTTTTCCTGTCCTGGGGATTCATGTGTAGAATGAAGATCGATATGCCATTTAAAGTTTCATCCTAAGACACCTGCAGTCCTCCAGATTCAAGCAAAGCTCTGACTGCCAAATGCTCCTGGCACTTTTGTTGTTAGAGTAGATAAATGGCATAGTTGTGATTTATGTGTTTTTTATCAGATCTGCCAAATTCAGGAACTGAATCATAATTTTAATACTGAGAGAAACGTTATATGCAAGTATAGATTTTATTTTATTTTTCTCTTGATAAAAGTCAGTATAAGAGCAGAAACATGTAAAATGTACTGTAGGAAATACGATGGAGTAGAGACATGATGATGCACACTTGTTATGTATGATGTATTATTTGCAGCTTTGTGTTCTGCTCACCTATTTTGCCTTTAGATACCAAGCACCTGATTCTCCTCACTGTGTCTATTATGGCCCTGCTGCAGAAAATTGCTGTAGACACAGTGGTTATCAAGGCCAAAATGGCCATAACACAACCGACGGTTACCTCAGTTAATGTCTCTCTTCAAATACTGACAGTGAAGGCCTGGGACTTAACTCACTCCCATACTACACTAGCCTTGACTAGCCTTGGGAGATACTCAGGGATTTCACCACCAAAATTAAGAAAAATGCTCCACTGCTGATAAGACACTCCCACCTCAGGAATGCACCTAACAAGAGTTATAACACCAAGGGTTGTAGAGTACAGACACCCAGGCACTGGGAAGTTTAGGCAGGAAACAGAAAGACTCCAAGAATTGATAAAATAGATAAGCTCTGACCAGCGAATTTATACTGACCATCTGCACAAACAAAGTTGGAAATAAGTTACAATTTGGGCATGAGTCATAAAATGTAAAAAAGATTTGAGCAGGGAGGAGGAAACATAGGTGCCAGTGCATGATTGGTTAAATATTGTCACCTAAGTGTATCAAATAATGTGGTAGGTTTAGTGAAATTAAAGGAGGTGGCTAGTTTTACCTATATAATGTAAATAAAAAACAATGCTCATTGGGAATTATCTCTGGACTGCAGTTCAACATCAACCTGCTGGAACTCTGACCCCTCTGTACGACCGTGACATGAGAAGGCATCACCGGAAAACCCCAGACAAGTGAATCTTGACTGGCCATCAGGTGAAATTTGTCTGTATATTGGGAGTGGTGAACATAAGAGATTTGCTTGGCCTATGTATTCTGTGTGTGTTGCTAATAAATCAATGTTTAGAGCACAGCTGTGTAAGGCTCTTTCACTGGAAAAAGTTTCCACAGACCCGTAGTGCCCTGAGCACTGTGGGAAAGGATGGATACTTAAATCTAACATGTTTTTCCCTGAGTCCCATGGGTAAGGGTAGGTGCTTTATACCTCGAGCCCTCAATAGGGAAGGGTGGGGGTTCCTAAATTAACCGGGTCATGCCTTGAGCCCTAGGTGGGGTATAGGTGGGGTGCCCTAGATTTTTGCGGGTAACAACAGGATGGGTAAATAAAGCAGAAGGGAGAATATCATCAATTGAAGATCAGGTACAAGGGCTCCCTGCCCAGATGCAGAGAAGCCTCACAGATTTATCTTCTCCTAAATCTGAAGTGGCAGACCTTGTGGGCAGGTCTTGCAGCCATAATTTGAGAATTATAGGAATACCTGAAGGAACAGAGAGAAGCAACACCTTAGAAGAGTAGTCGCCGATCTTTTTATCTCGCACCCCCTCTTACTCCTGTCAGCGCCTTCCCTTCTCTTCCCACACACCAGAGCTGTGGTTGGGAACCAGGGCGGGGGCTGGGGTCTGAGCCATGGCTGGGCTGGGAGCCAGAGGCCGAGGCTGGGTTTGTGGTTGGCAGAGGGGCCAGGGCTGGGACCGGAGCGGGCCCACGGTTGCTGGTGGGGTTGGGGCTGTGGCCATGGCTAGGAGCAGAGCCGCAGCTGGGTGTGGAGCCATGGCTGGGCTAGGAGCAGGGACTGAGGCCATGGCTACAGCTGGGGGAGGGTTCGTGGCCAGGAACAGGGTCAGGGCTAGGAGCAGAGGGGGCCAGAAGCTGGTGGCAGGGCTTGGAGCAGAGCAGCAGCTGGGAGCTGGGGCCGGAGTAGAGTTGGGGGCAGTGCTGGGCTGAGTGGCATTCCCTCCCCGCCCCTGCTTGGGCTGGCCTTGACATGCCCCCCACCACATTCCTCCATGCCTCCTTAAGGGGGACATGCACCACAGCATGGGGACCCCTGTCTGAGAATCTGTTCCCTAAATCCTTTCACGAAATGCTTATCCTGCCAGATTATTTTAAATTTGATTTAGAGACAGCACATAGGTCCCCCTGGCTCAAATGCCAAAACTCATGCACTGATTGTCAAATTTCTCAGATTCACTGTAAAAGAACAAATAATGCAGCTAGCTCATGGGGGGAAAAAAGAACTGTTTTTGGGGAAACCACAAAATAAGATAATGATTTTTCAAGACATTGTTTTTGACAGAACAAGGAGTAATGGTCTCAAGTTGCAGTTGGGGAGGTTTAGGTTGGATATTAGGAAAAACTTTTTCACTAGGAGGGTGATGAAGCCCTGGAATGGGTTATCTAGGGAGGTGGTGGAATCTCCTTCCTTAGAGGTTTTTAAGGTCAGGCTTGACAAAGCCTTGTCTGGGATGATTTAGTTGGGAATTGGTCCTGCTTTGAGCAGGGGGCTGGACTAAATGACCTCCTGAGGTCCCTTCCAACCCTGATATTCTATGATTCTATGAAAAGAGATCAGGCTTTAGAAGAGTAAGGGAGCTTACCAAGAAGCGAGGCTCAAATATTTTATATGTCAGGGTTGGTGAGGAAGTGAATCTGTTCCAAAAGCCACAAGACACAGAACATTTTTTAAAATGCCCGTAGTGGATTAAATACCTGTTCTGTTTTACACCAAATTTACTTCCCAGTTGTTATGTCTGCCCTACCTTATGAACATATTCATTTACCCTGGCTAACTTATTGCTTTGGGTTATCTCTTCTGTTCCACTTTTATACTTTATTATCTTTTGGAACATGTATATCAATCCTCATAAAATGGCTGAACATGAAGCACCTCAGCAGGCGAGTCAACTTAACTCTGTTAAGGGAATACTTCATCTCATGGGAGTGAACTGGCTGTGGAAAGGATTTATTTAAATGGTGTGTTAGTCATATTAAGTGCCTTTGCTCCTGTATTTGTGCTTGTGAGTTAATGGAACATTTGACAACACCCCTAAATGGAGTGATCAACATCAACAGTTTGTTTGTGATTATACAAGGCTTGTGGGTTACCACAACACTGACATACACCAGAGAGATCACCAGGGGGCAGTGCAGCTCCCTCTTGTTCTGTAGGACATTGAGAGTTCCAATAAGTCTTTTTAAAATTGGTGCCAGTGGGAGACCCTGCTGTGTCCCCATGCCTTACTGCTGAGAGTCCTCAGAGCCTGGCAACTTGACACCTCATATGCTTAGACTGTGAGAGGAAGCTTTCCTTCTTGCAAGATGCTTTGGAAAGCTGCACAGGAACTGAGTGATGTAATTGTACCCCTGTGGACCAATGGAGCAGAGGAGAAGATCGGGAGTTGCGGAGCTACATCGACAGTGATTTCTGCCTTCCCTCTCACCTTCTACTTCCTCCCTCTCACCCTTCCCATGCTAGACCCTTTCCCCATGTCCCCTTCCTTCCTCTCCCCCCATGCCCTCCCTCCACACCCACTACCTCTCCAATTTCTTTCCTCTTTTTGCACCATCCTCCTTCACCCTGTCTCCCCAGTCAACATCTTAAGCTCCTTCCCCTACACTAACACCTTATATAGAATGACGTTAATATAGAACAAGAGTCACCTGCTCAATTGGATTGTTTGTTGAGTTCTTTGGTGTGGTAATTTACTATTTGTGGGAGCAGTTAGATTTCTCCACTGGTAGCTATATGTTTGTTTAATATGAGGAAGGGAAACTGAATGTTTGCTTGTAAACTAAAATGGGGAGGAGGGCATGTGGCCCTCCAAAATTAATACCCACAACATACAGGGCACCAACCTGTATTACCAATACCTTGGTGTTTGGTTTGACAAACTGTAAAGATTACAGATTAGGGGATAATACACTTAACAGGCTAAGAAATACTATGTTTGTGGAGTATGTGCTCCCTTCCTATCTCCCTACAATGTAGTTACTACTTTGTGGTATGGTAAAATAGAGTGCCTGTTTAAAACTAATAAATAATCATAATTATTATTAACAATAAATAATAATTTAAATAATGGGTATTGATGTACCTCCCAGCGCACCCTTGTGGAATTTATAATTAGTTTCTTTTTGTTTGTTGTGTGAAGTGTATAATTATTGACTTTTCACTGTGACCTACTATGCTTGGTAATAAGTTAAGTTGTTATACATATGGTTTGTGGGTTTATGTTTTTGCCTTAACTTGTTGTTTTGTGCTCTTCCCTTCCTCTCTCCAGACCGCTCTCATCCCTATTTTCTGGAAGTCGGGCACATGGCAAGCATCTGGCAAAGCAATCCAAAATCTGCGGAATAAGTGTGTGAGACATTTTAACCATAGACTATCACCCTCATGAGTTTCTGTGTGGGGAGAAGAACGGGAAGTAATACAGCAAATGACACAAACATTTCATCACCTTCATTTGTAAGACTACACATCCAAAAATCATTGTTAAAACAGCCAAATGGTCCTGAATCTTTATTTCCTGGGATGGAAAGGTTCTCACCACTCCATTAAAAGAAAAAAAAAGTATATTCATTCTTAAAGAAAACAAAGGCAGATATAGTGCTTTTGCAGGAAATATACTTGAAGTAGGGTGACCATATGTGCTGTTTTGGTCAGGACAGTCCCCTTTTTAAGCTCTGTCTCAGACATTATGACATTTTGGGAAAAGTGGGCATTTGTCCCATTTGCTCTTCCCATCCTCTCTGTGCACAAGAGTTTATGCTCATTAGAACTCATTGTCAGTGGCCTCCCACTGCTCTAACCCCTCCAGGTTACGGCTGTTTGGGTCTTCCGTCTATGGAATACACTGCCCTTCCTTTTAGGTGTTCAAAAATATGGTTGTGGTTGAAAGAAATACCCAGCAAAGGAGGCCGTGATGCAGGTTTTCAGAGGGAACCGAAAAGGGCTTGTGATTTTTTTTTCCGCTTAATTTGGTCAAATACACCTTGTGAAACTTGAACCTGGGCCAAACTACAACTAACAAGAAGCTTTACATATACAGCCTTCAGGGTCCTAGCCAGGAACACTGGACACCTACGAGGTAAGGGAAGGAGAACTGGGGAAAGCAGCTAGAAGGACAGAAAATTAGAGTTGTCGAGGGAGGGAAACGAGTAAGCCAGAAAATAAAACATGCAGGGGGGATTTGGAGACAGAAGAATTGATAGCAGAGGAGAGTTAAAGAAGGTAGACACAGAGCAGACCCTAAGGCTCTAGTTCAGTGCACCTTACTTATGCCGAACTCCCATTGCCTCCTATAAGTCTCTACCAGGTAATACCAGAGAAAGGATTAAAGGACGCAGTAGAGAGCAGTTAGTGAAGGAGAGGCAGGACAAGTGGCTCAGAGTCATATGGAGGCCATTACGTCAGCTGAGAATCAAAGGTACAGTAAGTGAAGCTCTGAGACAGCTCAGTTTTGTGGACACTTCTTACTCTCAAGGAAGAGTCACTGTTGGATGATCTTGCTGTGTTGGTGAAGATAACTGTACAGAAACAAGGAAGGTTGCCAGTAACTTGCTTGCCCAGCTGCTTCTGTTGCAACTGCAGTGACTACTCAGAGGACTCAGATCAAAGACCAGAATAATTTCCCAAGACATAGAGTCCTAATTAGGGACTTGGAGCCCAGAGAACCAGACTAATAAAGAAAGATTGGGGAGACTGGACCTGTTTCCTTTCAAATGCCTTGATGCTGTGGGATCTGGGTTTCAAGGGTGGCCTTCTTTGGGAGACTGTAGCCTAAATCTAAGACCACCAGAGCCCAAGTCCTAGTATAATTATATATTGCCAGCTTAATTGGTTAATTTATCTTGCTCTAATTCATTTTTATTGAATCATATTTTATATTTGAATACTCAATTTCATTTATTTGGGATTTTTACATTGTAAATATGATTAAATTAGATTTGTTTAATCCTGTTCAATCATGCAGTAATAAAAACCATTTAGTTTTATGGTAACTTCCCTTAAGGGTTCTAGTTCCAGAATGGTATTTAATTTCATTCAAATCTGTGTCCATCTTGCATTTCCTTACCGAGGGTTTCAGAATGACTCACACAATGAGCTTCAACAACTTCAGATGCACTAACAGATCTCACAATTAGGAATCAGTTTGCTAATATTAAGCCAAATTTCAATTTTTGCTCTAGGTTATCCCATTACAACTAATGATACCATTGTGTTGATAAGGCGGTGTCTCAGGCCCAACAAGAGAAGATGTCAATAAAACCTTTGTTCACTGTTACCATATTAAATGGTTAAGTGTGGTCCATGTCAAGCTATCATTGATGTCTCCCACTGTAACAATGACCATTAAAAGTATTTTTCACCTTCTATTAATGACTCAGAAAAAGAAGGAAAAAACAGTCAAAGCATTTGAAATGTAAAATGTTAAATAAGTTTTTCATTTTAACAATATCACTTTTTTCCATTTAGCTGTACAGTGTCTTTTATAGGGAAAACTTGTTTGACAAGGTTTTTTGGTTTTGGAGCGGGTTTTTTTTAGATTGTATTGAAAGATTGTATTAGCTGTCCTTTTGAGGGAAAAGAGAAAAAGTTAATTTAGGTAGCCTGAAGCTGTTGCTTGTTAAAGTCTAATCCTATTTTCTTTAAGACAATACAAGACATACATACATGAAGGGGAGAGTAAAGAACAGCAAAGAGAGAAAATGCAGTTTCCATCTTTAGTGCTGACTTTTACTTGCAGCCTTGCTGCTGAAGTTACACAGGCCCAGCACATGGTCTGGTTGGCCACTGTAAGACCTGGCAAGATTTTACTAGTGTTAGACTGTTGAAGATGTTGCTTTTAGTTGCCTCTCGGGTGAGGCTCACAGCAGTGTTGCACAAGGTGGAGCTATCAGTGCAGGTTAAGCCAGACTTTTATGAGACAGAAGGAAAAAGAAAGAAGAGAAATAAAGTGGGAAAGGAAAATGACATGTGAGGGAACAGTAGACAGCAGAAACCCATGTCTCAGATCCCAGATGCTGTTTGGGCTTTAGCTTGGCATTTACACCCAGTAAGGACCTCTCTCAGGAGGGCGACAATAAAGGCCTAACTGTGTCGTGATGGATCCTGGGGCCCGGGAGATGGTGGGACTTTTGAAAATCTTGCAGCTGCCTAAATACAGTTTTAGGAGTTTCACTTTAGGCTTTTATTTGTTCTAAATCTTGGTCTCTGCCTCCTCCTCTCTGTCGCCTCCAACTTTCTTATAAATTGGGTATAACTAGTTGTCCCTGAAGATTAGCAGAGTTTTGCACAGTGAAATATTGTCACTAGAACAACTTTTAGATTTTTCTATAAGAAGAATATTAATGGTGCTTTTGATAACAGTTCTGAAATCTGTTTGCAACCCTGGTAGTTTGATGAAAGTATAAAGAAAGAAAGGGCCAGATATCAGAAAAATAAATTAAGAGACATAGACGCAACTGAATGCCCCATTACTTGATTTAACATAGGAATACAGTTGCATACGTCTGTTCATCCCAATATTCTGGCTCTTTACAGACCATTGTATTATGGTTTAACCCCTCCTTAGTGAAAATTCCTGATATTCCCCATTTGTTGTTGATAGTTTTTCATAGACTCATCGGCTCTTCATCTAATTGCATCATCCATCCATTTAAGCAAAAGCTAATGTGTCTCTCCTGTCATCCAGCAGAGTCAAGTGAATGAGCCACCTACTCTGTCCTGAAATGTCACACTGCTTCTGAGCAGGAGAGGAGTCAAAAATCTGCAGAACCGGTATCAAAGATACTGTATGTGACAAGCTCCTGACTCTAGATTCTGGGCTTGGCTGTGTGTGGACAAACCTCATCTTGCACGCCCATGAAGCTTTGCTCATGACAATCACAGCAGTAGCAGGTTTGAATGCACTTCGCTTTATTTTTTTTCTTTTTTAATGTAATATGCCTTTGCTAGGCATGATGCCAACTTGAGTGCCTAAAACTTGGCACCTGAATGCATACTTGGTCTGGATATTTTTATTGAGTGTCCCATTCATGACAGCTAATATAAAGCAGATTTTCAGTCCAGTTTGGGTGGCCTTAGAACCCTGGAACTACCCAGATAAATTCTGGTCTAATTCAGGGTTTTCGGGATAGGGGCTAAGCCTGACTGTCTTTCTGTATCATTGTTCCCCTTCCCTTCCCCTTAGATACTCCTGGTCCAGGGTGGCTCGTTGTGGTGATTCTGAGGATCCTCTGTCTGCTTTTGCTGGGAACAGCTGGCTTCTTGGGGACCAATTGTAAATGCAGATATCATCAGAGAAAGACAACAAGGGCCTAAATCTACTGTCAGTTACTGTATATCCACATATATCCATAAGGCTAGATTCTGATCCACTCATTCATAGTGAGTAGCACCCCACTCCACAAGTATTCCCATGAATTTCAATGAGTGTAACCAGTGAGTACTCAGTATGAGTAAGGATATCAGAATCTAGCCACCTGCACCTCAGTTTTTCTGTCATAAAATGGGGATAATACTGCTTTGCCTCAAAGAAGTGTTACAAGGGCAAATTCACTAATGTTTGAGATATGCTTGGCTATTACATTAATAAGGGCCATATAAGTACCTAGATACACCAGAATGTAAGTAGATAGAATGTAATTAAATTACCAAAGTTAGAAACAAAAGAATGCAATAAGCATCGTTTACTGAAGTTACAAAATTATTTATAAAAATCTTTCCAAAGCTTCATGACATATATAGAAAAAGGCCTTAATTATATGGCATCTAAATGCTACACAGACTTGTTGGTATGCATAGAATTCTAGTCCTTTCTCTGAGGTTTAAATTGTCATTTAAACAGAAAACTTTCTACATGCTCACTATTGATCAGAACACTAGTAATGATTAGAAGAAACTGAATAAAAAAAACCCCCACCTTTATTCATACACATTTTTGGGACTAGACAGGTCAGGTCTACACTATGGGGCCAGGTCTAAACTACAGGCCAGGTTTACTTCTGCTTGCATAGGAATGTCAATCGAGAGTGTGATGAGGTGTGATTTGTAACCAACATAGCTGTGGCGGCCAAAGCCCCTAGTATAGCTGATGCAGTTATACCAGCAAAACTGTGCTTTAACCAGTACAGCTTTCTTCTCTCAGGAGAGGGGCGCTGGAATAAGCTATCCAGTGGAACCTCAATTTTACAAACACCAATCTTCTGAATGAACGGTTATATGAACCATTTTTTCTGACAGGGGAAAATAATCCTATAAGGAAAGTGATGTTGACGAAGAACAAGATGACATCTCTTCACGTTATAATAATTTCAATACACTGGAAATCACTTTGTAATGGTTTGAAGGACAAAAAGATAGTGATGCAGTGCCCTGTACTGCAACTTATATACCACACTTCCTGTAAGTTTGAAATGTTCAATTTCATGAAATTTTGGACTTTATGAACTCTTTAGTCTCCATTAGTTAATAAAATAGGGGTTCTATTGTCCTGGTAAAAGGGCAGCTTTGCAAGTATAGCTGCATCCACTCTAGAAGTGCTTTTCTGATATAGTATCTCAGTATTCCTAGACCTGTAAAGCACTCTTTTTGATTATGTAAGCGGAGGAATGGTCCCACTATTGTGGGGAACTTTCCTGGCTTCTGCACTACCCCGGTGAAATGGGCTAGTGGAAGGATCTGAGTCCTCACTCCCACTTCCTTTACCCAGAGGTCTCCCTGCCCTTGAGGACTCCCCTTCCACTCTCCTGTCTGGCAGAGTCCTCATAACCCCAACAAGGCTAGGCCCAGGATTCCTGGGGGGCTCAACCCCCAAACTTGCTGTGGTCACCTAGGTCAGGGGCTAGGGTGTCCCCACTCCAGGGTGCTCTCTCTGCATTGGATGCTTTCCTGACCCACTGATCATTACATACGATTTAAAGCAATACAGTTTATTTAATTAACAATTAGTTTAAAAAGGAATAAGGAAAAATGGGAAAGGTTGAAGGAAACACATCACCCCACTCTGTGGCAGGGAACATCACAAACAGTGTCTCTGGAATGACAGGGCAGTTCACAGTAGGTCCCAGGCCTCCTTCTCAGGCCCTGGCAGTTCTGCAGGGATGGTGTGGGTCGGACACTTGTTCTGGTGGTGGCCACACGCCCTCAGGCTCTAGGTGACCAAACCGTTCTTCCCATTGTCGCCCCCGCCCTGTCAGGGTTACGATCCCCCTCCAAGTCTGGCCTGCAGAGCCTCTTGGCTGAGATGTCTCCCTGTGCTGGGCCCACTGCCTAGGGTCCCCCTCGCTCTCCCCACCGGCTCACCGCACCCAGCTCCGGACTTCTCCACTCTGCCTCAGCACAGCCGCTGCTGCTGCTGCTGCTGCTCTGCCTCCAGCTCCCTGGGCTGCTTCTGTGACTCTGCTCCCAGCTCTGACCTGCTCCCTGGCTGCTTGTCTGGCCCCTCTGGCTCTGGTTGCTGCAGCTCTGCTCCCAGGTGTCACGGAGTCCCCAGGCGATGCTCTATGAAGCCAGTCAGGACTCTGGTGAAGTCTCCTCTCTGTGAGCAGACTGTCTTCAGGGCAAGAAGCTCAAACGGCTTCCACCTTCCTGGGTCTGACTTTGGAGCATTCAGCATCCTCTGCCCCTCTGTGCGCTTCCCACAGCGAGTCTGCCCAGGCGGGGTCCTGGGGAAGCCAGAGGGTCCTGCACCCCAACTTCACAGTCAGACGTGACTCTTAGCCAGCCAGTAAAACAGAGGTTTATTAGATGACAGGAACACAGTCTAAAACAGAGCTTGTAGGTACAGAGAACAGGACCCCTCAGCCGGGTCCATTTTGGGGGGCAGTGAACCAGACACCCATGACTGCATTCACTCCACATCCCCAGCCAGCTCCAAACTGACTCACCCTCCAGCCCCTCCTCCTCTGGGCTTTGTCCCTTTCCCGGGCCAGGAGGTCACCTGATTCCTTTGTTCTCCAACACGTTTAGCTATCACCTTGCAGGGGGGAAGGGCCCAGGACATTAGACAGAGTATCGGCCACCTATGCATACCGGCCCTCCACTCTGCAACAATTACACCCTCTTATCTCACAACCTAGAGACTTAAGAAATGCATAGGGGAAACTGAGGCACCCCTACAGTATTCAGAGGAAACATTAAGAACCGTTCCACTTCGTCACACCAGGGCAGGTCTGCTCTCTCTGGGCTGTGCTCTGTTCTTTGAGGCTGCAGCTCTGCTCCCCAGCTCAGCTTGGGCCCCTGCTTTCTCCTTAGCTTGGCCCCACTCTGTCTGACCCAGGCAATTTCAGCTCACACGGAGGACAGGACTCGCTGGCCTACTGACTCCCTGATTAGCCTGCCCGCCCTGTCAATCAGGCTGACCTGGAACGTTGGCCTCTCCCCATTGCCCCTGGGGACTATCAGTCTCAGGGTCCTGATTTCCCATCGACCCTTCCCCTTTTGGTACTGGAAGCTAGCCAACCAAAACACCACCACTGAATGTTAGTAAGGGTATAATAGTCCCCTTACATATACATGACCTGTTATTATTCATGGGGTTATATTATTTTATAAGGATAACTGCTAGGTGGTTGAGAAAATGCTTATGAATCCCCAAAACATTATTAATTGGAGATACATATTCTGCTGTAGCAAGAACCCATGACTAATTATCTCCTAATCACTATTCATTATCAGGTTATTAATTGCTTCTGTTTTTACTGTTGGAAAGAATCTGAATTAAAGGATTTGTAAAATTGCAGTTTATTTTACAGTGACACATTTTGCTGAAATATTAGTTTCAATGTAAGTTTTCCACTTTTCTTATTCAGTGAGCAGAGCAGACAGCAGGCAAACTTCACCCAGCAAAACCAAACTGTGGAAAACATCACTCAGCAATAGGAAATACTGGAAAACCGCTTCCAGCAGAGAGATTATTTCCGAGCTCTTAGTGAAAACCTCTTAAAGAGTCTGCACAGGAAACATATATGGTGGTCTGTTGCTTTCTATAAGGAAACTATGGACTTGATTCTGCTCTCATTTATGCCTATTTTAACCCAGCACAGGAAATTATAACACCTGATCTTATAAATGATAACGCATGGTCCCTCATTTAAAACATATGCTCAGCTGCCACCCAGTGGAATCAAAAAATATTGCATCCGAGCAATAACTGCCTCTCTTTCCCTAAATTTAAAGCATCATTTTCACTTTACTAAAGTTGGTTGAATTGGCCATTTTTTTTATTTTGCACATAATAATTTATTTTAAGATTTTTTTCTTTAATCAACCAGCTGATGGAGTGCTCTCTTGCTAATAAATTATTCAACAAGAGTGACATGAGATATGACAAGTGAGTTCAAGGACACCAAAGTGCGAATGTATGGAGGACAAAATATCAGACCAACAGAAACATGTGGTTGTTTAGAATGCTATTCATATATCTTGATTTTTTTTTATTTCATAGTTTTTTGTGTGGTGAATCTTTTCAATATGTTTTGAAGGAGGGAGGGGATTTTGTTGGTTGGTTGGTTGATTGATTTTTTTTAATTGCACAATAAGAATGTAATTGTACTTTTATCTTCAACAATCAATCTTTATATCAATACCATGACTCCTCCAACAACCATGAAGTTCATTCACCTTAGACAATGTACTCCACAACCCAACATAAAGATCCCCGAAGTTCTTATCTATCTATCTATCTATCTATCTATCTATCTATCTATCTATCTATCTATCTATCTATCTATCCCAGACCCATTGGTGGTGGTGCTCCCAGTACTTCAGACAATTCCAAACCTTCCTGCTGAGCTTTCTTTCCAGGGGTTTCTTCTCAGGAGGTTTCTGGATAAATATATGAAATCATTGGGGGTACTCTTGTGTAAACGCTGTAGCTTGAAAGCTTGTACCTTCCACCAACAGAAGATGGTCCAATACAAGATCCTACCTTATCTCTAACAGATTTAAAGTCAGCTATCTCACCTCCTTGTAAAGCTAATGGGAGCTTTATACTTTTGGGAGACTCCCAGCTTTCCCATGGGGCACACAACACTTCCTTTTAGTCCTAGCAGGTCCTGAGAAATCAGCCTTCGCAGTCATGAAATATTTATCTACGGAAAAGCTTTTTGAAGGGTTTTGAATAGAAATTTAGCTGGTTTCTTCTGAATCCTGCACAGTTGACCTCATAGTAACGAAAGCAAAAGGTTTAAACAGTCAGAGAGATATATGAAATAATCTCAATAAAGAAAAATAAAATATCCTTAAACATTTCTTCAGTAGTACTTCCATAATATAAAGAAAATACAAGATGACAGTGTGCTTGTTTGCGCTCATTTGGCCACTTATGAATAATGTGGCAGTCCCAAATCATTGCCAAAAAAACCTTTGCTCCCACACCACCCTGTATTATACAAATATCTATGTAGATAGGGCTGAGTTCCAACTTTCATTCTACCTCCCTCTTTTCATTTACTTGTAATGGTCAATTTCTAAATGCATGCATTTTTGAAGGCAACAAAAGCACCCATTGCCCAGAGAAATGGATGCAGAATGGACAGGACTGTTACCACTTTTCTAATGCATGGAAATCTTGGCAGGAGAGAACAGATTATTGCCTTACTCAGGGCTCCCAATTTCTGAAGATAGACAGCAAGGAAGAGCTGGTGAAGTATATTTTGTCATGCTTCCTTTGTTCTATATAATAAATAATAAATATCTCAGTGACAGGAGTGAAGCAGATTTGGCTTTACATGGTACCAGAGGTGAAAGTAAGCCGGTGCGCCGTACCGGGGCGGCCTGGCTTCCCCAGGTGGCAATTTAAAGGGCCTGGGGCTCCCAGCAGTGGCTGGAGCCCCAGGCCCTTTAAATTGCCACCAGAGCCCCGTTGCTGGAGCCCTGGGATAGGGGCTTCAAATAAGGGCAACAGTTAGGATTTTCTTTTCCCTTTCAAAAATGAGTGCTGCAAAAAAAAGAAAAGTGGACAATGAGCATCGGGTTTTCAACAAAGAATGGAATACAAAATATTTTTTCACAAACGTGAACACGAAAGCTCTATGCCTGATTTGTCAGGAGAGCATCGCGGTGTTCAAGGAGTACAACTTGAAATGCCATTTTTCAACGAAACATCCTAATTATGGCAGCAATTTAACAACTGAGGAAAGGGCAAGAAAAGCTGAGCAACTCACCACAAACTTAAAAACTCAGCAAAATGTTTATGTGCAACAGTCTGTGTCAGGGTTCCTTCCCCACTCTGAACTCTGGGGCACAGATGTGGGGACCCGCATGAAAGACCCCCTACGCTTATTTTTACCAGCTTAGGTTAAAAACTTTCCCAAGGCACAAATTCCACCTTGCCTTGAACAGTATGCTGCCACCACCAAGTGATTTAGACAACAAATCAGGGAAAGGACCACTCGGAGTCCTAGTCTCCCAAAATATTCCCCCAAGCCCAACACCCCCTTTCCTGGGGAGGCTTGAGAATAATATCCTCACCAATTGGTACACGTGAACACAGACCCAAACCCTTGGATCTTAAGAACAATGAAAAATCAATCGGGTTCTTAAAAGAAGAATTTTAATTAAAGAAAAGGTAAAAGAATCACCTCTGTAAAATCAGGATGGTAAGTACTTTACAGAATAACAAAAGATTCAAAAACACAGAGAATTTCCCCTCTAGGCAAAACTTTAAAATTACAAAATCAGGGATAAACCTCCCTCTTAGCACAGGGAAAATTCACAAGCTAAAACAAAAAATAACCTAACACATTTCTTTGCTATTACTTACTATTTCTGCAATACCAGATGCTTAGTTTAGATATGGCTTAGGGAGATGTGTTTTCCCTGCCCTGGTTCCTTGTTGACTCCGGGAGACACAGACAAAAAACCTTCCCTTACAGATTTGAAAGTATCTTCTCCCCTTATTGGTCCTTTTGGTCAGGTGCCACCCAGGTTATTTGAGCTTCTTAACACTTTACAGGTAAAAGAGGAATTAACCCTTTATAGGGTAAAGAGGGATTTTATGCTATCCTTAGCTGTATGTTTATGACACGCCCCCCAAATCATATACAGTGCTGGACAGCCTGCTCCACACTGGCTGTGATTTTTTTCCTGGAGCTCTAGGAGAAAACAGACTTATTAAGACACATGCACCTTTACATATACTACTGATTATGTAAAAACTAACAATATTTTCCACATTTCAAGGATGATTTTAACCAATTGATTTTGGGAAACTTTCATGGGAGAGTGCATCAGCCACTTTGTTAGAAGCTCCTGAAATGTGTTGTATTTCAAAATCAAAATCATGGAGAGCTAAACTCCACTGAAGAAGTTTTTTGTTATTGTCCTTGATGGTATGAAGCCACTTCAGCGTAGCATGGTCGGTTTGCAGGTGGAAACGCGTCCCCAAACTTATCGGCGTAGCTTCTCCAGCACATATACAATGGTTTAACATTCCTTTTCACTGATTGACCAGTGGCTTTCCCTCTCAGGCAGTTTTTTGCTGAGAAACATGACAGGATGGAATTCCTGATCCGGTCCTTCCTGCATTAAAACTGCTCCCACACCACGCTCGGATGCATCTGTGGTTACTAAGAAAGGTTTGTCAAAGTCTGGGGCCCTTAGCACATGGTCAAACATGAGTGTTCCTTTAAGCTGGTTAAAGGCCTTTTGACACTCTTCAGTCCTCTGAACTGCATTTGGCTGTTTCTTTTTGGTTAGATCTGTCAGTGGGGCGCGATTTGGCTGTAGTGCGGTACAAATCGCCTGTAATATCCGGCCAAGCCTAAGAAGGATTGGACCTGTTTCTTTGACTTTGGGACAGGCCACTTTTGGACAGCATTTGCTTTGGCCTGTAGGGGGTTGATAGTTCCTTGACCCACCTGGTGTCCAAGGTAAGTCACTCTGTTTAGGCCTATTTGACACTTTTTAGCCTTAACAGTTAGTCCTGCCTCCCTTATGTGCTGGAGAACTTTTTGCAGATGTTCCAGGTGTTCTGCCCATGAATCAGAAAAAATGGCCACATCATCAAGGTAGGCGACTGCGGATTCTCCCAATCCCACTAAGAGACCATCTACAAGTTTCTGGAAGGTGGCGGGTGCATTTTGCAGCCTGAAAGGGAGCACATTAAATTCATACAGCCCTGCATGGGTGATGAAGGCTGACCTTTCCTTGGTGGGTTCATCTAGCGGTACTTGCCAGTACCCCTTGGTTAAGTCTAAGGTAGAGATGAATTGGGCATGTCCCAATTTCTCCAATAGCTCATCTGTGTGTGGCATTGGATAGTTGTCGGGACGAGTTACAGCATTTAGCTTACGATAGTCCATGCAAAAGCGTGTCTCCCCATCTGGTTTGGGAACTAGAGCCACTGGAGATGCCCATGCACTGTTAGGGGGCGGATTACATCCATCTGTAGCATGTCCTGGATTTCCCATTCTATAGCAGTTTTGGTTTGAGGAGACACCCGGTAAGGTTGGGCTCTAACTGGGCAACCATTACCTGTGTCAATGGAGTGGTATGCCCGTTCGGTCCATCCTGGGGTGGCTGAGAACATCGGCGTGAAGCTAGTGCACAGCTCCTTGATCTGCTGCTGCTGCATATGTCCTAGGGTCATGGAGAGGTTCACCTCTTCCACGCCACCATCACTTTTCCCTTCGTAGTAGACACCTTCAGGCCACTCAGTGTCATCTCCTCCCTGGGCTGTAAACTGGAAAACCTTTAATTCTCTGGAATAAAAGGGCTTTAGAGAATTAACATGGTATACCTTAGGCTTTAGGTTTGAAGTGGGGGATGCTATGAGATAGTTAACAGCTCCCAGGCTCTCTTGGACCGTGAATGGCTCTTCCCACGATGCTTCCATCTTATGGGCCTGGAGCACTTTAAGACCATGACTTGGTCCCCTACTTTGGGGAACGCTTTCTGGCATGTTTATCATACCAGGCCTTTTGCTTTTCCTGAGCATCTTTTAGGTTTTCTCTAGCAAGGGCTAAAGAGTTTCGGAGGGTGCTTTGTAGGTTGCTTACAAAGTCTAGAATGTTAGTTCCTGGAGAAGGCATAAACCCCTCCCATTGCTGCTTCACCAAATGTAATGGCCCCTTAACCTCGCGGCCATACACAAGTTCAAATGGTGAAAACCCTAAACTAGGATGTGGTACAGCCCTGTAGGCAAAGAGCAACTATTGCAACACGAGGTCCCAATCATTAGAGTGCTCATTTACGAATTTACGTATCATAGCCCCCAAAGTTCCATTAAACTTCTCCACCAGGCCATTTGTTTGATGGTGGTAAGGGGTGGCAACCAAGTGGTTCACCCCATGAGCTTCCCATAGGTTTTTCATGATCCCTGCCAGGAAATTAGTTCCTGAATCTGTAAGGATGTCAGTGGGCCAACCTACCCTGGCAAAAATGTCTGGAGAGGTGCTTTGACCTGGTCTTGGGGTTTCCCCACTCTTTGTCACACCTCACATGACAGGACATAAGTAGAAACGTCTATGTTGTATTTCAGGCTCCTGCTGAGCCGCTTGCGTAGTCTGCAATTCAGGAAGCCACTACAAAGGCAAGTTATGTCCTGGCGTTTAAAATTGCTAAACAAAATAAGCCTTTTGCTGAAGGGGAGTTTTTGAAAGAATGCATGGTTGATGTTTCTGGCATGCTGTGCCTGGAATACCAAAACAAATTTGAGAACATTAGTTTGTCATGAAGAACTGTTACTCACCGTGTAGAAGTGATTGATGAACATTTGGCTTCTGAGTTGAACAAGAAAGCGCAGGGCTTTACATTGTTTTCATTAGCTTTAGATGACAGCACTGACATTAAGGACACAGCACAGTTACTGATTTTTGTCAGAGGAATTGACGACAAATTTGAAATTACAGAGGAATTTTTATCAATGGAATCAATGAAAGGCACAGCTAAGGGATCGGATTTATATGAGAGAGTGTCTGGGTGCCTTGAACATCTGAAGCTCCCCTGGAGTAAACTGGCAAACATAACCACAGATGGATCACCAAATGTAACAGGAAAAAATGTAGGACTTTTAAAAAGAATTCAGGACAAAGTAAAAAATGACGATCCTGATAAAGAGGTGATTTTTCTGCATTGTATTATACATCAGGAGGCCCTCTGCAAAAATGTCCTGGACATTGATCATGTTGTTCGTACAGTAGCGAAAATAGTGAACTACGTAAGAGTGAGGGGACTTAATCATCGGCAATTCATTTCCCTTCTTGAAGACACTGATGCCGAACACCAGGATTTACTTTATCATACAAATGTCCACTGGCTCAGCCTAGGAAAGGTATTGCAATGAGTGTGTGAGCTCAGAGATGAAGACACTGGAGCGGGTGTCATGCCCACTGTCATTTGACTACAAGAAAGCCCCACAAGAATTACAACTGGAGCTCATTGATCTCCAGTGTGATTCCACCTTGAAGGAAAAGTACAATTTAGAAAAACTGGATGAGTTGTATGCCTACTTGAGTGAAACAAAGTTCCCAAATATCCGCAAAGTGGCACAGAAAATCCTTGTTTTGTTTGGCTCCACTTATGTGTGCGAACAAACATTTTCCCTGCTGAATTTACAACAAATCTCGCTACAGATCCCAGTTAACTGATCAGCATCTCAGCTCGGTATTGCGGATTTCCACAACAAGACTTTGATGCCATTGTAAAAAAGGGTGACCAGCTGCATTGTTCACATTAATCAAAGAGGGTGTGGAAAGGGGTTAAGTTTGGTTTAATTATTGTAATACATAGTTATGATGGTATATTTATAATAATAAGTATGGTTTTATGTTTATTTCCACTAAAATGTATCTTTATTAAATAGAGTTTATTTGAATATCTCTGAATTGTTAATTTCGTGAGCATTCATGGCCCACCATGAGGCAGTCAGGGGGGCAGGAAGTGGGAGGGGGCAGGGGCCAGGCTGTTTGGGGAGGCACAGCCTTCCCTACCCGGCCCTCTGTACAGTTTTGCAATGCCGATGTGGCCCTCGGGCCAAAAAGTTTGCCCACCCCGGTCTAGGCCCTTAGGGATTATTAAAGTGCCATGTGGAAAAATATGAGGAAACCTATTCAGATTTCATTATTACTAAAGGATGTTTGCATTAAAATATGCTCTCAATTTTGGAAGCATGGAACTACCCCTTAAACTAGTTATTTATCACCCATTACAATCACAGACAATTTGGGAATCTCTCATTTTTATTCTTATTTATTATTTGTGTCATGGTGGCATCTAGGAGCCTCAGCCATGGACCAGAACCCCATTGTACTAAGTGCTGTACAAACACAAAACAAAAAGTTGGTCCCTGCCCACAAAGAGCTTACAATCTAAGCAGAAGACAAGAGATAACAGGCGGATATAGAGGGCTCTCCATAAATATCCACAAAACTATCTCATCCTCCTCTTCACAGTATCTCAATAAAGATCTCCTTTGCCATGAGGCCTAGAAAAATCTTGACAAGGGTTGGGCCACTCATATACTGAAACCTCTCCTGCTCATGCTGACCAATATTGTCTCATTGTTTCATTCTTATTTCCTTTGTCCCAATCCCCGACCATTATTGTCTGGACGGACAGGGCTGTAGGTCAGGACTGAGGGGTACCAGTTGAGTTATCTAGCTCAAAGCTTGCAGACCACCAGCTCCTTTGCTGCGTAACTGTATAATCTTATTGATGTTGCCTTGCCCTATCTCACCCACCTCTGCCTCTTGTCACCCCCTCATGGTGTCCTGGCCTCCTTCCCATGCTAAGCAAGAGGAGCCAGTCTTAGTGCAGGGGGTTTTACTCAGGGAGTGGGGTGATGGGATCCCTTATCCAAGGCTGTGAAGCAGTATTGAAAACACTCCATGGCTGGTACAGCAGTTCCCAGGCTGTGGTACCACCTGCAGCACTGGTCCTCCCCCACCAAGAAAGTAGAAGGATTTCAGGTGGATTCACCCTTGACTTGTTTCCACAGCTGCACAAAGCCCGTTGATGTGCAGGACCTGAATATCCCCTTTAAAGTATTCTCAAATCCTTACACTCCCTTACACAACTGCACCACATGAACTCCACTACCACCAGGGCCATCTGCAGATGCAAAGGACAGGCTAGTTTCCTCCCCGCTCCCCATTCTAGGGGATCTTTGCCCTTAGAATGGCATAGATAATAAAATGTGTCTTTCCATTTAAGGTTTCAAGTAAAACAAGACAGTGTAGGGGGCAGTGCAGCTTTCAGAACAGGAGCCACTCACTCCTATGGCTGTGCACAGCCAAAAACCTATATTTAAGAGCAAAGGGCTCTTTAGCCCAAGCCTGCATGAGCAGCAGCAGGAGGATCATTAAGACAATGACAATCATATCCTGGGATGCTGCAGACACAAGAAGAACTAGAATATTTGCTGCCACTCAGCTTAGCACATTACACTGACCAATCTCATTGCCAATCGTTCAAAAATTCTCTTCTGCAATCCGAGAAATTGTCTTCTTCTTTTTTTTTTTTCTGGTGCCAGAAGGAGATGGGACTTGACCATTCGGTAAGAATCAGCGCATTTTCAGCTACCAAATCCCACCCTTTTGGAATGTTCACCACCTAATCAGAAAGCTCCTATGTGACTGTTATTTCCAGTCAGATACAACAGGAGTTTATTTTAGAGGGGCAATTAGTTCATTAACAGATTTAATAAACAACTTTGTAAATGTCACTACTTGTTTGTCATTGGTTTCCTTTAATAACTCCTCACACAACATTTTTGGCACTAACACAATATATATGTGCAAATTATTATTATTAAAAATAAATTATATGAATAAAGGTTTCACAAATACCCTCCTTCTCTGTGGATCTCTTCCCAGTAGCATATCACTGAGTATAACTGGCTGCTGGAAACTAGAGAGGGCTCTGGGCATGTAAATTCCTCATCAGGATGCAGTTCATAGAATCATAGAATATCAGGGTTGGCAGGGACCTCAAGAGGTTATCTAGTCCAACTCCCTGCTCAAAGCAGGACCAATCCCCAGAAAGATTTTTACCCCAGTTCCTTAAGTGGCCCCCTCAAGGATTGAGCTCACAACCCTGGGTTTAGCAGGCCAATGCTCAAACCACTGAGCTATCCCTCCCCCCCAGTTTCTGAAGAGAGCTCTCCCTCATTAATATGGATGATACTACCTTATGAATATAGGGATTCTTTTATTAGTATGTAAAATTTCTTCCCTGTTTTCCCAGTAGGGATTGAGCAGCAAGGGGAATGGAGAGCTTTTGTGCAGACCATATCACTCCCAATTTTTCCATACCCACTGAATCAGATTCACAAATTCTGCTGAAAGCAGTAGGGAGAAATTGCTTATTCATTCAGTGACTTGAAAACAAAATGTATCCCATCAGAAAGGAAGAAAAGGGTGGTTTTGTGTTTAGCTATCCAAGGGACTGCAGTGTGGAGCTGTATCATCCTAGAGAGAGAACTGGAGGCATTCTGCCCCAGGATATGCCTACCCCACCGCTGGAAGGTGTTATTTCTGGCTCAAGCAGACAAACCTGCGCTAGGTAACACGCTGAAAATAGAAGTGCAGCCACAGTGGCATGAGAGGAGTACGATCCTATCTGAATCCCTAGGCACATACTCAGGTGGCTCTCATGCTGCTACAGCCACACTTCTATTTTTAGAGCCCTAGAGCTAGCACAGGTATGTCTGCTGCAGCTGGAATTTCTACATTACAGTGTAGCCCATAGAACATCCAGCATTGAAAGCTTTAGCATTTATTTTATTCAGCAGTAATGCAAGGAACCTACAAGCCTGTGTCCTGTAAGGCATTGGCTTCAGCAGTTAGTGTAAAACTTGAGGCCTATGGACTTTGGCACAGATAAATGGCCCAGCAGTCACCCCTAAGTTTTGCGGAACTGGAAATAGAGTGTGTAAGGGGAAAGTTGGTCCATAACGACACTAGCCAATGATAGGAAAATGAGCTAACACCAGCTTTTCGATAGAACATCTGCAGATGTCTGATCACAAGAGTGCTATGGAAATAAATTGACGTAACTGATAATAAGCTGAAATCATTAATATACTAACCTATGGGAGAAGGGCACCTCAACATTAGTAGGGTGAGGAAATACAAATAAGGAAGAAGGGAGAAACCCCTACTGAATATGCATTAGACATAGTGATGTCAGTGTAACTGATTATAAAACCTCTATCCCACTCTGTGTGTGGGAGAGATGTAGCCCTTCAGAGGTGCCAGGATGATGGCAACTGGTGATGATGAGGAAGATGATGGCAATGAGGAAGATAATGGCTACCATTTCAGGTGGTTCTGCAAGGGAAGGTGTGAGTATATGGATGTTCAGATGTACATTCTGTATTATCTCTATCTACCTTGCTGGGTTAGAGTGTTTGTGACTTTGCTAAATGTATTAATAAACTATTGTAAATACAAAAGGGTTCCTAAAGTGTGAATATTTCAACTATGCAAGTTGGGGATCCCAACTAAACAGTAATTTTAATAATACTGGGCCTGACCTTGGGACAAGAACCTGTCAAACCTCAAAGTGATTATTGGGAATTCTTAAGTAATCAATATAATTAATGTGTATTCTATAGTTTGGGCTACAACAGCGCCAGTGTAGACATACCCTCAGAGAAGGAGAATGACTCTTTCAGTTCCCTGAGGCCTGAGGAAGCCCACAGATTGCTAGACCGCTCAAAGGGTAAACACTTAACTGAAGCTAAATTGAGAAAAGGCACTTTCAAACAAAAACAAGAGTGTCCACACAAGGCGGCCTGCACTGATTTAATTAAATTTTACTAAAATTGGTACCATTTGTCCCATGTAGACAAAGGCCTGAGTCAGCCTGGATCCCAAGCCCCAAAATGGTGCATATGGGACTTGTGCTATTGCAATTACCATCTCTCCAGGAGTGGTAAAACCAGGCCCCTAGCCACATTCTGGCCATTCATGATATACCTTTTGCAAGACCTAGGGTCTTGGCCCTGGTGTTACTGGCCAAATTTCAAGTTAGGTATTTACATTCTATCTTCCTAAAATTCCCCCTTTCAGTTTCAGCTGGAGAAGGTGTTTTTCACTTCCTGTCCTAAACTATCATTTGGCATTGCTGATGCGGAATGGATGCTGCATTCCCTCTCCAAAGGCAGTTGCATTTTGGGGGTACTTGCAGCAATCCCTCTATATACATGCTATCTGAAAATCCTTCTAAGGCTCCAGGGTGTGAGACAAAGGAAAGAAATTGATATTTTATTTATAATCCAATTTAGCTGATAGCATTCATCAGCCAGTCAGTACACGGAATCCTCCAGGTCCATGTTCCAGTTTCATTGGACTGTCTGGTTTTATTAACAGTGTGTGACATCCCTTCGTCATTGAAAGAGAAAAGCTGGGGGCACAGGGGAAAACATCTTGGGGGCTGTTGACAGCCATCACTAGTCTGGTTTTCAGTGAAAATGTTTGAGGAGGGGTTGAGGGCTGTGAAAACCGTGACACAGTGGCAGATGTCAGATACAGGCAAATGGCTCATATCTGCTGCCTTGCTGTCCAATAGGATCTGCCATGAAATATCATTTGAATCAGACAAGAAATTTTCCATCTAGTTTTCAGCCTCCCTTCTAGATCTTACATCATCTTCCAGCTGAGTCCATTGGCCCCAGGAAAGCAAATAGGCAGTGAGCCCTCTCTCTGTACTCGTCCTACTTTGCTGCCACCAGATGGGACTCGCCCTGTTTAAAATCCAACGTTAATCATCTTTCAACAGCATCTTTCAGCCTGACACAAAATGTAGTGGTGCTAAAGGAATAAAATGATAAAGCAGGTAGGCGAATGAAGGAAAGCCTGAATGGAATGTGGTACCCTCTGCGTATTCGGAAGCTGTGGTGATGCGGATGTAAGCACTGACACAAGAAAGCTTTGTTGAGCTAACATCAGCCTGGATCAAAGAAGAAAGGAATTTCTGCTCAGTTCTTTAAAGAGCTACAGCATTCCTTGGAAGCAAAGAAGCACTTCAGTCCAGTCCAGTCTCTCAACCATCTTTTTTGGTATCAGAAGGGCAAAATAATGAATTTCTTTAGCTCATTTCAGTTCTATTTTGAGGGGGACTTCTCGTCTTGTTTTTTACTAAAGAGCACCTGGAAGTGAATGTAACTTTAACCAGCTATATTGAAAAGAAGAAGAAAACATATTTTTGGGGAAAATAATCCTGGGTAATAAACCTCCAATCAAGACAAGACATGAAACAGCACCTCTCTCCCATCTGTAGGAGTCCTTAGTATTAAATATCACTTTATAGCTCCCAAGTGCTTTGCAAACATTAACTCATTTATTTGAAAGAAGCTTTATATAAAACAGATTTTTGTTGATTTTCAAACTTTGGGTTTTTTTAGAAAATTCTATTTGAAATTTGTTTTCAGTTTTTCTTCATCTGATGTGGCAGAAGGCTAAAATAAATAACATTTGATTTCATTTTAACTCCTGGCCTGGAGTCTCAATTTTCTTCAGAGCACATAAACAGGTGAGCCATAGCAGTTAATTTAAGGTCATTTAATGCTGTTGGTTTCTTATGGTTGGCAGATTGAAATTAAATCAGATCATTATTAAATATATTGTTATGTACCTGTCAGATGCAAAAGCAATTGAATATTATTTACAGCTAATGAACATGGTTGACAGAAAAAAACTATCTACAATGATTTAAACATGTTTTGAGAGGCTGGAAAATAAAACAAACAAACCTCTACAATATCCCATTAAGAAAATGTCATTTAAAATTGTAATTTAAAATGGAAACCTGCTTTTTAAAAAAAAATATATTTTTTTCACACTTATCTGAAGAATAACAGAGTTTGAACTGGTATTTAGAGAAGTGGCAAGATAATTCTATCATTGCACCCATGCAATTCTACAGAACTCACTTAGGCCCTATGGTGGTACCTGAGAGCAGAATCTAGTCCTTACTTTGCAATGCAGGGCCCAAGTCCTGCGTCTTTGCAAATCAGAGCCAAAGCTGTCCATTCATTTAAATGGAAGCAAGACCAAGCCTCTAGTCTCTTCCTTCCAGTGTAAATCCTTTCTCCCCCCCCCCTTAACTCCATCCCCTCCCTCTACAGACCCATTACTGATGCTTGTCCCCAGGGGAATGTATTAGTTGCTGGCTCTATTGTCTTAGCCCATGATGCTGCTGACATAGCCACAAGAAATGGTGATGTTGTGCTGCTGGCTGCCTGACAGATGGGGACTGGAAGGTGGATAAGGGATTTGCAAGAAGGGAAAATGGGGCAGGAGGGGGCAATAGAGAGATGCTCTTGTTTTCTTTTGAGAAAACAAAGACTTAGCCCTTGAGGGGGTGGAGGTAGAAAGAGGAGATGAAAGGATGAGTGTAATTCTTAGGTATTTATTTGTTTTTTACAAAACCAGGACCACAAATATCATGCATTCAAATGCAAACACAGCTATACATGTAAATACACATGCATGCACAAGCAAACACAGCTACAAACATAAACACACATGTAAACACAAATGCATGTGCATGCAAACACAGCTACATATGTAAACACACATAAACACACATGCATGCACATGCACTGTGAAAAGAGAGGGTTAGTCCCTATAAGTCAAATGGAAAAAGATGAATAGATACGGTCAATTCAGACTTTGTTTGCACTGGCATAAATCATGGCGCAGAGCCCCATCAACAGAAATATGCCAAAGGACTCAGGTGGTAGAGCCATGTGGCCATAAACTATCCTCCTTCTATGGGTACAAAGGGGGTCAATACTAAACTACAACCGTGCAGTACCGGCCAGGAAGGAGGCCTGCTCAGGGTGGCTGAAGGCTGCTTTAATTCAGCATATTCTCTCAGTAGCTTCCATTCCTGAGGCTTTTATGGAGCCCTGGCTTTAAGGTGAAGCTGCTCCGGGCTCTCCAGGGTAAAACTCAAGGGGGGACGGTGGTGGTAACACGACCTGACATCCCTTGCAGTGAATCTTCCCTGGGATGCAAGGACTTTGAGTAATTTATACTTCCCTGCACTAGTTTTACTGTATCTGGCCCAATGCCTGGGTTTGCGTTTTGATACTTGCTTTGACTTTGGGCAAAGAGAATTCAGTTAGTGTTTTCTTCTGTCTCTTAGTAGCATCTTGAGTTGACTTATGGCCCTACCACCCCAGCTGACAGGCAAAGAAACACTTTACATAAAAGGTGCAAGATAGAGAAAACTTAATTGTTCTTAGGGTTCAATTCACATACACCCTACTTCACTGCTGTCTCCTCTGAGTGACATGTCCTCCCAACCCATGTCTGCCAGGCCTCCATCCTCTCTTCATTTAAAAACCACTAAAGGCCCACTTCTCCAGTGATGGCCACAATAATAAGCCCAACAAATAATAAATATATAATATTAAATTTAAAATAATAGAATTATCATACTGGACTTCCACATCTTGGTTCCCATGGCTTCTCTTTTCTGTCTGTCTTTGGTAGCTGTGCTAGGCAAGGACTTTCTATCTATCTATCTATCTATCTATCATATAGATTGACAAGCACTTAATAAATAATAAATAGATATAACAATTTAACAGCTCTGATTGCTCTGATCTCACAGTTTAAGGAAGATCAGGTCTGCATCATGCTTAGATGGGAGATCTCCATATTAAACTCAGGATGCTCCAAGAAGTGATGACGGTGTTATAAGAGAACAATCCAGTGATATTAGGAGGTACTGTCATGCAGGAATTGGTGTGGCAAACTAAGTACCAGGCATTTTTTCCTTGAGTCTATACTGACTCTAATACCCCAGCCTGGAGTCAGTGGGCACTGTGTCTCAGAAGAGAATTAAAATTGCTTTTCTGACTTCATGGTCAGTATACCATTCCATTTATATTTTCCACAAGCCTAAAGGTGTTTATGATAGTGTCCTGATTGAAGTTTAGTGGAGATCATTGTTTTCACCCTGCTGCAGGGAATTAAAGAAGTTACTTTTGAGGTCCCATACAGGGTCTTTTCTGTAGTGATGCTGGTGCTGAATGTTTTCTGCAATCCACCCCACAAGACAGCTGCATTTCAGTGTGTGGAAGAGTGATTCTATTTCCATTGTCTGTAAATTCCTTTAGGTTGAAAGACATAAGAACATAAGAACGGTCATACTGGGTCAGACCAATGGTCCATCTAGACCAGTATCCTGTCCTCTGACAGTGGCCAATGGCAGGTGTCCCAAAGGGAATGAACAGACAGGTTATCATCAAGTGATCCATGCCCTGTCACCCAATCCCAGTTTCTGGCAAACAGAGGCTAGGTACACCATTCTTCCCTATCCTGGCTAATAGCCATTAGTGGACCTATCTTCCATGAATCTATCTTCCAGGAATAGCTTTATATTCTGCCATTGACATTTTCTCTTTCCTTTCCTGGTTAAGAACATGATGCTGGACCAGGTGGATTTCTCGGACCCTCTCTGGGGTGCAGACTCTGACCAAGAATCCCTCACTGGGAGTGACCTCAGGGGAGACTGCTGCTTCCTGGACAACCCAGCCTTGAAAGCAGAAAATGGAGAAAATGCCAGGCCTGGGGGAGCACCCAACCTGCAGCGTCTGAGCCGGGAGGAGAAACGACGGAGCCGGCGGGCTACAGCGAACTACCGCTCAGCTCATGCCACCCGGGAGAGAAGCCGGGTGGAGGCATTCAACATGGCCTATGGGGAGCTCCGACAGCTGCTGCCCACTCTGCCCCCTGACAAGAAACTCTCAAAGATTGAGGTCCTCCGGCTGGCCATCTGCTATATCTCCTACCTCAATCATGTTCTGGATATTTAGGGGGTGAGAAAGAAGGAAGAGGGGAGAGAGAGAATGAAAGGAAGAAAGAGTGAGTGTGATTATTTATTTATTTATTTATTCGTGCATTTAATTATTAAGATCAGTGCTAAGGCCACCTGGAGCTTCTGGTTAAATTCTGGCATTAGCTGCTCATGCTTAGCTCCCAGTGAATTCAGATGGAGTTTTCTGTGTATTAGTGAAGGCATAGTGTAGCCCTTCCAGTCTAAGCAAAACAGTACAGTTCAAACACAGCAGAAGATGGGAATCTGAAGAGCCCTCTCTCCTCACCAGGAGAATCAGATGATGATCTGCTGAGGGAGAGGGAGCAGACTACAAAGAATATCAGAGGGAATCTGAAAATTGAAGGACAAAGGATAAATTCTGCCTCCTTGAAAGTCCATCTCTTCCTTTTGAAGTCTGCAGGGAGATGATGCTCTCAGTGATATGTTATGAGTCATTAATTATGAAACAAAAGCACACATCAGAGAGGAATGCTGGGGACAAAGAGGCAAAGAAAAAGACTCAAAAGACACACATGCACACCAGAGTCAGAAGAGACAGGAGCTCTGTAATAGCTTTTAGACTCTGAGTCTTCTGGTTTTTTTCCTCTTGGCTCTGTCTATAATTGTCAACAAGGCCAAGGAGATCATAATAAATCACAGTCAAGATCAGAGACAACAGGAAGGAGGAAAGGTTGTGCTTCATAAAACTACCTTGAGGCTGCATTCAAATGGCTGTTATTTAGAATTGACATCATTTATCCTTAGTTTCTATTCAAGCAGAAAAGTGACTCTGTAAAATAACATTGTAGAAATTGCAGAGTCATTCTCTCTGTTGCCACTTAGAAAATTTCCACTGAAACAAAATGTAGATAAATAATGGAAAAGATTTTATGTGACTTTTTTTCTGTTTTCTGACCATCTCAAATTTTCTCTCTATGGGCCTGATTGTCCTCTCAGTTACATCAGTTCTACACCAGTGAAACTCCAATTACTTTAACTGGGTTACTCCTGATATACACCAGTACTAGAGCAGAATCGCACCCTAGGTTTCCCCATCAAACCTGTTTTAGTTTCTATGACTCAAAATCCAACTAGCCAATCATTGTACCCTCAGCAAGTTCGTGGATGACACAAAGCTGGGGAGAGAGGTAGATATGCTGGAGGGTAGGGATAGGGTCCAGAGTGACCCTAGACAAATTGGAGGATTGGGCCAAAAGAAATCTGATGAGGTTCAACAAGGACAAGTGCAGAGTCCTGCACTTAGGACGGAAGAATCCCATGCGCAGCTATAGACTGGGGACCGACTGGCTAAGCGGCAGTTCTGCAGAAAAGGACCTGGGGATTACAGTGGATGAGAAGCTGGATATGAGTCAGCAGTGTGCCCTTGTTGCCAAGAAGGCTAACAGCCTATTTGGCTGCATTAGTAGGAGCATTGCCAGCAGATCTAGGGAAGTGATTCTTTCCCTCTATTCGGCACTGGTGAGGCCACGTCTGGAGTATTGCATCCAGTTCTAGGCCTCCCACTACAGAAAGGATGTGGACAAATTGGAGAGAGTCCAGCGGAGGGCAATGAAAATCATTAGGGGGCTGGAGCACATGACTTATCCATATACAGTCAGTTACTATACCTCTTAAAGTACCTTAGTATCTCAGTTACAATACCTCTTAAAACTCTGTATGCCATGGTTTACAATTCAAAAGATGATTTTTTTTTTTATTGCCCAAGGTTGCAAGCTAAAACCTCAAACCTGTGAGCTGAAAATCCATGTACTTTCTTCTTCTTTCATTATCACCAGTAGCTGCTATGGCAATTTAGAAGCTTTTTCAATTAGTGAATACCAAAAATACCACAGTCAGAAATTAATTAATTGAATTAGAGGAGACATGAAGCGAAGGTGTTTACTCTCATAGCTGTTTTAATTCTGCAGCATTCATATTTAAGGAACATGCATGTGTCAGCAGATGGCATCTCAGATGTATCAGGCACAGATTTGTTGAGTTAGAAGGTGCCATTCTGTTTATTTTCTGAAATTAACGTTAATGACAAGATTGGGAGGGGGGTGTATGTAAAACGAAGCATATTATTTAACTTGTTTAAATAGAAAAAATGTTGGTAAAAATTGTCAGATTGTTGCAGATTTAAAATCACAATCAGCATTTTTACTGTTACATTTAAATTATTTGTCAAGGAGCAGAAGCAACTGTGCAGTCTTGGCACAAAGTAAAGAAACAAAGGATAGAAGTGTCAGGGCTGGCCTTATGGGCGGGCAATCAAGGAAGTTTTTTTCCGGGGCCATTTTTTAATTTTTTTGCTTGGTTGCTTAGGACCGTGGAAAATGTTTTCCACCCTGGCACCCCCCAGCCCTCCTGAGTATCTCCCTATGAGGAGAATTTCTGATAAGATCAAAGGGCTTGCAAAATCAGGCCCAAACTGTAAACTCTTAAAGATATCAGAAATAACAAGGTAAATAGAATTAAAACAATCTTTTTTTTTAAAAAAGTATCATCATAGTAAACATTAATTAGCCACGTCACTGGTAACCTCAGTATTGAGGACAGGACTGAATTGGCCTTGCACACTGACCTCCCTTCACATCTCTACGGTTGATTTTTCCATCTCAGATTCAAGGTACATTGGCAGAACAATGTGAGAGTATCTTACATCACTACTGCCCCTGCTATAGCTGTTCTGAGACCTAAACAGGAAACTTCAGTGTTCAAGGGCTGCTGATCTTTTATATATATCTATATATATTATAGATATAGATATAGATATAGATATAGATATTAAAAAGAGAGAGAGAAATCTAAAGCAGCAATAAAATATGACAGTTACTGACTTTTCTCTTGCCATTTCCTTATACAGGGTTGGCAACTTTTATAGCCTTCTTCTAAAATTCATGATTGTACTCCAGGCTGTTATGCAGATTGGTCTCTCTGAGGCCCACTGATATCCGGTCCATGTATCAAGTTTTTGATCTTCCAGTTGGTCGTCTTCCATTGTAAAATCCATCCTACCGATATAATTCTCCTTTCTCTGCCGAATATGCCCATACCAGCAGAGCCTAGCCTCCTTCAACTTCTCTTCATTTGCAGCAACCTGCTTTAGGTCCCTCACAATCTCGTTTTGTTTGCTGTCACGGAGCATCCAACCATTTGACCATCTCAACATCTTCATTTCCATGGTGGAGAGCAGTCTGATTTCCTTTCTTTTGGCTGGCCAAGTCTCTGTTCCAGACATTAGGATAGGTCAAATTACAGTTTTATACTCTCCATCTTTTAACTTTATTGGCACCTTTTTGTCACAGGGAACTGGGATCATCTCCTGCCATTTGCACCACACACCTTTAATATGATGCCGGGCATCTCTGAAAAAAGCAGCAGCAGCAACCATTAATTCTAGGTATTTAAATTATTTCACTCATCTAAGCTCTCTGCTGTGATATCCTTTATGGTGAGTCCTGTTATCATAGCCTCGGGAATAGCAATGTCCACTCTAAGCCCAGCCCGCTCAGAGCTATCTTGCCACTCTTCAGAGGGTCTCACAATCTCCTGCACTAATCACAATATTGAACTGTTTTTTTTTTCAAGTTGAAGCATTTCTTGGACTCAACAGTGTGTGAAGAGAAAGTCAGAGAAATATAGTAAATAAGGGATGGAAATGACCTATTGCAGCCATTCACATTTTGTCCATAGCTGCTCTCATAGCCAAAGAGGGATTGTTCTCTGTAATACATCCTCCAAGGCCTCGTTTTAAAGGACTCCAGCAATGATTTGCATCAGAAGAGCAGTGGACAAAAAAGAGGGGTTTAGGTGAACACAGAAATTTAAAAAAGGAAGGAATAAAAAGAAAGAAGAATTCCATTGCTTATACAGAACAGGGAACCTTGTCACCGTCTTACAACTATTTCTGCTTTCTTTACCTCCCCATAACAGTTATTTGTGATTTGGTGGCTGACACTGGAAAAAAAATATATTTAATTCCACCCGTATTTTAACTAATCAACCATTAATATGATGTTAATTTGTCTCCTGATATTCTAATTCTTGCTCATCTCATTGAAGCCTCCCCCCCCTTTTTTATTTCAGAGGCAAGGGTCAAAGTACTGATTTAGAGACACCATTGTCAAGCCAGAGTAACTCCATTGAAGCCAGTGCACTTATTCCAGATTCCGAGCCAAAGTTTGGCCCCATTGAGTATGAATGAGAATTCTGACACTAATGTCAGTGGGATTATGATTTGACCAACTTGATACCTATTCAACTGAGAGCAGAATTTGGCCCACATTGTTTAACCAGCTTTTCTATTTTCTTTTTAATGCATGTATACTGTAAAATATAATATTCATGTTCATGGGTGGAAATTTAAGAATAGCAAAAGGGTAAAACATTGTAATTGAAAGATTTTTCCAGCCTTGATGTGTGCATTTGTAATTGCTCTGTTTTGTCCTTCATGTTTTGTGAGTGACATATACTGATGGTTCCTTTCCAGGGTAGTCTATGTGTTTGTTTGTACTAGGTGATTGTTCTGTTTCACTGCAGAGGGGGGAGGGGGGAGTAAAAGAAAAGGGAGCATTGGTGGTTTGGTCTCTGGGGAAATGTATTATTTTCCTTAAGGTCTGATTCTTCTATCACACCATTGTAAATCAGCAGTGACTCCCATGCTGTGAGTGAATTAAGTCCAGGACAGATCCATCCCGAGGGTTAGCTTATTAAATCTCAACCAACTCCTCCCTTGGTAGCTTTGTGGTCTCTCACAAGTTAAGAGGACCCACTCAGTGTTTGAATATTTTAGTAGGTGGTTGCAAGAATACAGTCTGTAGGTACCATCTGTAAAGCCCTTTTGGATCCTTTGGGATGAAAGGGACTAGAGTAATGTATTGAATTATTATTAATTATCATTGCCTCAAAGTCACATTGCAAGTTCCTCAGCAAACCTATACATTCCCATTCCTTTCTTCTTGACAACCCAAACAATGCTGTCCCAAAGGCCATGGGTCAAATTTTCAAAAGCACCTAAGAAATTTAGGAACCTATGACTCATTTTCAGAAGTGATTTAGCATTTAGGGGCAGATTTTTAAAGGCGTTTAGGTGGCTAAACTTGCTGATTGGGGCCTCTTAGGATTTTCAAAAGCACCTAGATGCTTAACTACCATTAGGTTCATAAAATGCAGATTTTCAAAGGTATTTAGGAATTGCTCTGCTTAGATGGCTAAATCCCATTTTCAAAAGTGACTCAAGAACCTAAGGCCTGTTCTATACTTAAAATTTAACTCAACCTAGCTGCATCGCTCGGGGATGTGAATTTCACATCCTTTAGCACCGTAGTTAAGCTGATCTAAGCCCCAGTGTAGATGTGCCTAGGTTGATGGAAGCATTCTTCCATCAACCTAGCTTCTGCCCCTCAGGGAAGTGGATTACCTATATCAAGGGAAAAACACTTCTGTCACTGAAGAAAATGTCTATACTGGCGGTATAGCATATCTGTAGTCTAGATATGCCCCAAATCTCATTGAATGTATATGGCTGAAAATGGGAATTAACCATCTAAGTCACTGAGGTCCAGAGTCTCAAAGATATTTAGGCTCTTAACTTCCATTGAAATCAATGCAAGTTAGGAGCCTGTATACCTTTGAGGATCTGGGCCTTAGGTCTTGCAACAATGAACAGAGCAAAGTCTATGGCCTATGTACCAAAATCCCTTTTGAAAATGGGATTTAAGCTCCTAAATCCCTGATACACATTTGAACATTTTACTCAAACTGTCCTTGGAACCTTGTCAAATAAATCAGCCAATAAAAATATATAGGCTGCCAAAAAAAAAAAAAAAAAAAAAAAAGAGCAAGAGAAAAAGACCCCTCTCCCTCATATGTAAGAGGGGAGGAAAATTCAAAACATATTTCCCCAGTCCTGCCTTGACATTTTAAAAAATAGACATATTATATTGAAAAAAGGCACAGTTAAATGCATCACTGAGCCATGAAATAAGCAGTGCTCACAGTAAGTTAATTAACATTTTACTGATATTCTACCAGAGAAGAGGCCACATTAATCTTGTGGGTTCACAGAATGTCAAAATTGGGAAACCTTGTGGTCACAAACAAGGCCAGGTGTTTGTTTAAATAATGGAAGATAGATACATAGAGATCAATTTTTAGACCCAAGCACTTGAGAATATGTCAGCACAGCATATTAGAGTGAGTAGGACCTGGGTCGACAGCCTTGGGCCAGCGGGGCTCGCACGTATGCCCTAAACATAGCTGTATAGACAGTGCTTTGATGTTGTGAGTTCAGCAGGAGCTTGAGTTCTGAAGTCTAGGGAATGAGGTGGGCTTCAAAGCCGCAACGTCAAAGCACTGTCTATACAACTATTTTTAAAGCACTAGCATGATTCCGGGTCTGTCAAGCTGGTATGAGAGACTTGCTCCTGGTGACTCCAAAATGCTCTGTAGATGTACCCTACAAGGGAGTGTAGTCTTGTGATTAGAATGGGGTTCTAGGAGGCAGAATATTCTGGGTTCTATTTCTGACTCTGCCACTGCCTCACTGTGTGGCCTTGGGCAAGTCACATCACCTTTTTGTGCCTCAGTTTCCCCATCAGTAAAATGGGGCTAATAATATTCACCTACCTCACAGGAGTGTTGTGAGGCTAATTCATCAATATTTGTGAAGTGCTTTTCAGATAAACGGTGCCATAGAAGTGTAAAGTAGAAAAACAAATATGAAAGGTCAGATTCACCATTCCATCAGTTTTGTGCCTCTGTAAATGCATTGATTCCAATGAATTTATGCTGATGCAAAACTAGAATATTGCAGAGGCAACTCAGGCCTGAAATGTTCACACCATGCATCTGGACACTAAAACTGAAACTGTAAATGTCTGAAAATTGGGCTCACACTCCGTTATCCAAAGATTTTTTTTTAGAAAAATCTTTTACAAGGATTTCTCCTGCTGTATCTCAGTTGGTTTTATTTACTGTATTTATATAAAAATGCAAGATTTTTGTAGTGAAAAAATACAGCCTGGTTTGTATTGTTGTTTTATTCATCATTTAGAAAATACATTTTTAAAAATTACAGTGCAACTTGACTTTTGTTTTTCTGGGTTTGGTTAATTCTGCTGTACTCATTGCATGGACCTAAACTTGGAACATTTAATTCATTGCTGTATAATCCTTTGATCTAATCTTATCAATCTGTTTATTTCGGTATTTATACCCAGCTCATTACTATAATATCTGAGTGTGACAGTTCTTGAGGTCTGTGAGTCACTTTCTATCCACTGCCTCCAGTGTGAGGCAGATTTGCTTGTGCTTAACTGGATACCAGGTCCCTGACACCCCTAGTCTGTGCACCACGCAATCACTCTCTTCTGGGATATGCCAGCTCTTACTTTCCCTTGCAGGTTAACAATAATTTTATCCCAGTCCCCGAGCTCCTTTGAAGCATTCCCCTATAGTGTCCAGTCCTTTATCCATTGAACGTTCACAGAAATGTCCTGTCCCCAAAGGAAAAGTGTACACACCAGCTTGAATGATTCAACTCAGGATCAGCACCTGGCTTAATATCACAGCACTGAGATATACTTAGAGTGGAGAAAAGAATAAGTGTATTACCAAAGATTCAAGATTCAAGACATAGTGAGTAAGGACAGTGGAAACAAAAGGTTACCATAAAACAAAACCACAACACGTTTTCTAGAGACTAAATTTAATCTAACAGCTAACCTCCTATCTAAAGAAGTCTTATCTCACCCACAGTCGTCTGCAGCATTTCTAGCTTATACTGGTTGGGATCCTGTTTTCATGAATGTAAACACACTGCCTACTTACTTCCTACACGCAAGATGACAGAGTGTCTTCTTTGTTCCCCAAATATAGTCCAGCAAACCTTTTAAGTGTATCTCAAGATAAGGTCCTCTTCCTCCATTGTATTTCTCTACTTAGTTCCTTTCTGAAATTCTTAAAATCCTTCATCTGCATTCTGCTTAGACAGGTGATGGGGGACCCATTGTGAATGAGACAATGCTTAATTTATATTTCAACAGAGAAGATGTGAATAAATATTCCTAGCCTGACCGAAAACCCATTTGTCAACTCTGCCTTGATACAGTCTTTGAAATATACTTTCAGTATGTATAAATAGCTCCTTACATAGTAACTGTACATACCTCTCACAATGATATCAATGACAAGTGTGACCCCAGCTTTAATTTGAGACCTCCCATGACATTCTTTTGGTGAACCAGAATGTACATACCAAAATGAGGACATTCCTATAGCCCCGTTCTTGGGTCACACTGAGCACCTGGCCCGAGAACACAAGGTGGGGAGAGGAAAGATGGTGCAGGGGTTAGGAAGTTAGCCTGGGACTTGGGAGATCTACTTCAAGTCCCTGCTCTGCCACAGACCTTGGGCAAATCGCTTAGGGCTAGATTCACAAAAGGACTTAGATGTCTAAGTCACAAAAATCCTGCTCAGATGTCTCACAGCACTTAAATGTTTGCAGTAAAAGTTCCTTAGGTGCCTATGTTTCTGCTTCTCAGCATGTGCACTGCAACCTCATACCATGCGTGGGGGTGCCTAAGCCTCAGAATAATGCTCAACCTGGGGGAAGATAGGTGTTGCTCGGCCTAACTCACCTGCAGCGCCTGGTAGGCAAGGTCTGAACATGCTTACTGGATCAGGCACTGCAGGTGAGTTAGGCAGACTTCCCTCATAATCTTTAGCCTGATGGTTAGGGTCAAAGGTGAAAGTAAGGCAGTACAGGCCCATACAGCTGACTTCAAAGCGCTGTCATGGCAGCACTTTAAGGACCCTGCTTAAAGCGGGTCCCTAGCAGCAGGGCCACCGACAGGGGGGCACAAAAGGGGCAGCAACATTAAAGCGCTGCCGCAGCAAAGGACCCTGCTTAAAGTTGCCTCTCCCCCCCACCCCACCCCGGGCTGCCGACAAGGGGCGGGGGGAAGGAGCAGTTGCCCCAGCCAGAGTCCTGGGCCCTTTAAATCGCTGCTGGAGCTCCGGGTGGCGCAGGCCAGGCAATGCGGATGGGCTGGCTAGGGGACCCTGACCCCCAGCCCTGCCCCTTCTTGAGGAGGTGGGGGGGCAGAGCCGGCCTCCATACCGGTAAGAGTTCAATTTTACTTTCATCCCTGGTTAGGGAACTCACATGGGATGCAGGACACCCCTGGTTCAAGTTCCTCCTGCACCTGAGGGGGAGAAAGGATTAAACCGTGACTTGCTACTCTTAGGGGAGTGGTTTAACCACTGGGCTATGGGACATTCTGATGTGGGGGTCCCTCAGTCTCTCCTGTTAAAGCTGTTTCACTTTGGATAATAAATAAAAGAGTCCTGGGAACAGGGAGACTGGATCTCCCACTTCTGAAGGGAGTGTTCCCACCACCAGGTCACAGAATCATTCTCATGCTTGTTTGCTCTCTCTCTCTGGCCCCATGATTCTTTCATTCGTTATACACTCTCTGTAACAAGAAGAGGATGTGTGTATGCCTGTGTGTTGTAAAGCAGGTACCTTGTTGTGAGCATGCTGTGTTCCTTTCACCCACCTATTCCTGGTCTTTCCTGAATCCATGTCTATTCAGTGAGTGTGTGTTGTGTATTTACTTCCCCTGTGTTTCCTGGCTGGTACACATTCTCCAGCAGCCCCTTTTGCTGCATGGGAGTTGGTATTTGTGTCGATTTGGGTGTGGAGTAGCTAGGGATGTAAAATTTTAATCGACCGTAACAGTTAACTCCCAGCCACGCTGTGCCGGCCAAATCCCAGCCCTGGCTCCCACATCACGCTGGACCCCGACCGTGTTGGCTGGATGTGTCGGCCAGACCCCAGTCTGAGCCCCAGCCACGCCAGTCGGCCCCCGGCTACGGCTATGCCACTCTGGACTCCCCTGGCCAGTCCCTGGACCCAGCCCTCGCCTCCCTGGCCAGAGAAACCCCAGCCCCTCTCCCTTTAATCGGTTAGCTGTTCAAAGGATAGAATTTTAATGGTTTAAATGGTTAACTTTTAAAACACTACTTACATCCCTACTGTGGAGGTTTTTCCCCCTCTTCTTTCCTTACTGCTTACACTTCTGCAGAATCCCTTAAACTGTGTGAGGAGGCTTCAGCATGTGTGTGCACGGGGTGGAGCGGGGAGCAGGGGGGGTACAGCCCCTACCAATAATTGTTGGCAGCACAGAACTACTCCGGCCCCAAGCCGGGTCCACGGTGGCAGGGGAGTGGGTGAGCTGCTCCTCCCAGCCCTGGGTCTGCAGGGGGCAGAGGGGTCAGGAGTCAGGGAAGAGCGAGCTCCTTCTGGGGTGCGGGGAGGAAGGGAAGAAGAGTGAGCTCCTCCCAGGGTGGGGGGAGGTATGGAGAGCGAGCTCCTGCCGGTGGGACTGGGGCCGGGGAGGAAGAGCGAGCTCCTGCCGGTGGGGCAGCAGGGAACACAGAACATGCTCCCCAAAAAAGGGTCAAAGTAAAATGTCTGTGCATGCCCCTGTGTATGCAGGTGTGTGGTGTGCTTTGCTGTGTTGTGTGTGTGTTTTCTCCTTTGCTTTCTCACAATTATTCACTTCCCTAGAGTATTCTCTGCTTTGTTTGTGTGTGTTGTGCTCTGTGTGTGTGTAGTGGATTTCCTTCCCTTTCATTTCCCTTGTGCTAAATGTGTGTGGTGTGTGCTGCTTTGGGTGTATTGTTTGTGTATTGCCTCCTCCACTGCCTCCTACACATTTACCTGTGCTGTGTGTGAATGGTGCCAGTGTGTTTGTTTGCTGTGGCGAGTGTGTTGTGTGAATGTATGTGTTTGATGTGGGGTGTGTGTAGGTGAGCGTGGCGCATGAATGTGTGTATATTTTATGATGTGTGTGGGGAATGTGCATATGGTTGATGTGGTGAGTGTGGTGTGTGAATGACTGCATGGCTGGTGTGGGGAATGTGTGTATGTCTGATGTGGTGAGTGTGGTGTGTGAGTGGGTGTATGTCTGATGTGGTGTGTTTATTTTTTATTTCCACTCACTCCCCACAGCCCTGCATGCTGCACTGCTGGCAATGAAACCCCACTTCCCCTGGGAAAGGAGGCAGGTGCTGCTGCTCCAGGCTGCTGAATGGCAGCAAATCATGGAACCTTCTGTCACCTCCTCAGGGAGAGAACAGGAGGGCAGGGGAGGCAGCAATACCAAATGGAAAAGAAACCTCCCTGGGGCATGCTGGTCCCCAGAAATCCTGTTGCACATTCCTGCCCTCAGTCAAACAAACACCAGCTAGAGAAATAACCAGAGAGAAGAGTCAGAGAGTAAATCTCCTCTCCATGCTGACCCTCTAAAATGGGTTTGTGGGTGGAAGTGGGTTGAGGGCTTGCATGGTGGGGGGAGATGACACTTTCTGATTCTCTTCCGAACTGCCTTGGAAAGTTCTCCAGTTCAACCACTCACAATGCCTCTCACCTGCCTGACCATTCTCTTTGTGGTCCCTTGGGCATATACACCTTCCTAGCGCAACTGGCAGCAGGAGATGGAGGGTATGTCTGAGGGGATCAATCAAGGAAGGCTTCCAGCAGCAGGGAAAAGGACTGCAAGGGGGAATGCACAACGATTTGGTGGATGCCCTGGCAGCCAGGAGACAGGTTGCATGGGGAGATTATGTGCTGTGATGACAGTGAGGAGAATGGGGATGAGGCAAGATCTCTTGTGTACTAAAGGTGGGAAACACAGCCAGGCTAGTGAGGAACTGATCTGCATGCCCTTGCCCCAGTCACATATTACAAAAGTTACACGTGTCAGGTCACAGAGATCCATCTTCACTCCCTTAGTCTTCAGTAAGACTGGCTCTTGTCCCATGGAGCCAAGCAATATCAGAGGAGAGCAGGGGGGAGGGGTGCTCTAGTTGTGGGAAGGCAGGTTGAACATAAGAGGAGGGTATTAGTATGGGAGCACTTATCTAGGGGAGTAGGCAGGATTTCTCATCATGAGGTAATTGAGCAGCATGGGGACTGCCTGTACAGAAGGGGGCATGTTTTCCAGCTTCAGAAAAGTCATTTGAGAATGCTTGTCCAGTGGATTGTGGAGGGCTTATGGCAGAAAGGGAAGGTAGGCCAAGTAATTGCTGTATACAATAGCCCAAACCCCTTCGGCTTCTCTGGTTGTAGTAATACATCCATCTCCAGATTAGGGATGCCTATACCTTGGATAGTCATTTACACCCATGCAATGTAGGAAATTAACAGGCAGCAGGTTTAAACCAAACAAAAGGAAGTAGTTCTTCACACAAGGCACAGTCAACCTGTGGAACTCATTGCCAGGGGATGTTGTGAAGGCCAAAACAAAGGGTTAAAAAAAAAAACTAGATAAGTTCATGGAGGATAGGTCCAACAATGGCTATTAGCCAAGATGGGCAGGGATGCAACACCCTGCTCTCAGTGTCCCTAGTCTCTGTTTGCCAGAAGCTGGGAGTGGATGATAGCGGATGGATCACTTGATGATTGCCTGTTCTGTTCATTCCCTTTGAAGCACCTGGCATTGACCACTGTTGGAAGACAGGATAGTGGGCTAGATGGACCATTGGTCTGACCAAGTATGGCTGTTCTTATGTGTAAAATGCTACAAAACCAGAATGCTCCACTCATTCACATACACTGGTGGTAGCATTTTTACATCTACTTTGCACAGCTATAAATGACCATCCAAGGTGCACATTCAAGGTGCAATGGTGGGGAGAGAACCAGGCCCCCTTTCTCCAGGGGTCATTCACCTGGAAATCGCCAGTTCTGCAAAACTTAAATGAACTTATTCCCTTAAGTATGCCTGAGTGTTTCCAGGAGCCAGATGTGCTTTGAAACTCCTGGGACAAGCAGTATTGCTAACCTCAAAGAGTTAAAAAGTCATGAGTCAGGGCCGCAAGAAATCATAAGATTGTCTTAATAAACATGAGATTTTTAAAAAATAATAAATATTTGCCTTCTGGTTTCAGAGCCTTTATAATGTGCAGTCACTTTATATTTTCAAGCTTTTCTTTGAAGTCATGAGGGCTAGAAACTTACCTTTTTCAGTGAAATCTGCAACTCTTATGAAATAACAGGACTCCACACGCTTTAAGGAAAACATCAAATATCATGAGACTTGGGATGAAATCACAAGAGTTGACAACATAAGGAAAGATGCTGCAATCCCATGATCCCTCACACTCACTCATGCTTTACCTGTGTCAGTCCTGCAGGTGTCTCCCCATCAGAGAGAAACCCATCCTAGTTTGTGATTTATCCAGGGACTAAAGACTATTATAGTCCCACCACAACCTGAATGCATGGGAGATTTACACCTGATGCACCCTTTCAGGAGTCAGAACCTTTTATTGTTCTCAGTACACAAAATGTGTAATTTTTTTTAAAGTGTATTTAAACTAGAATCCTGTCAGTTTCCTTAACATAGTTGGGAAGCTGCTGTGTTGACAGAATTGCATTCACAATGGGACCAGGTGGGGAGGTAGCAGCCATCAGCCCTGACACAATTTTAATTTCCCCTGGCTCCACGTTGGCCTTTCCCCACTAGCCCAACTCTTTGTCTGTTTGAAATGAAGCATTGACCCCATGAGAAAAGGGTCCCAGGTGCAGATATATGAGCCAAGGCAGCTTGTTAATTATCCAACCTCTCTTAACCAGAAGGGTCCTCAGCTTCCTTTGGGTCTTTCTCTCTCCAAACCAATTTCAATAAATCTATTGGCATGACATGGTAGACAAGTGTTCCCAAAGTTAGTAAGTCCAGTATCCATGCACAGGATGAGATTTTACATATTTATGAAGCAAATCATGTTTCTCAAAGGTGTCCATTTTGCATTTTTCTTTCTTTCTGTCTATCTGTCTGGATACATCTATGCTATGGCCTTGACCAGACTGCACTAATGCAAAGAGAAAGTGGGACAGGGACAGACACACAAACATCACCGACACCTGGTTATGTTGCAAATAAGATGCCGGGTGGACCACAACACCCTTTCCCCTTTTCTGTTTTAACCATGTCAGAGGAGAATGTTGCAAACTGTTTAGAAAAATTCAGGTGTGCTTGTAGACAAAATGTGGGTCAATAACAACAGCTTTGCCAGTGAATCCAGTTACCACACAGTTCAGAACTGCACTGTTGAGAACATGAGTCCGGCTAACAGTCAGCAGAACCTAAGCCTGTTTTAATTGTCCCTGAACCTACTGTAGCTTGTCTATGTCCGGAGTCATGATCAAATTCCATTTATAACACAGGATGGAATTGTGTTTTAATCATGATAGGGGACACTAGCATAGCAACCATTGTGTTATAGATGGGCCCTTTGTTTACATTATAGAAGAAGGAGAATTATTTCCAGTCTCAAAAGACATCAGGACAAAGAGTAAAAGCTTAACGATGGTCTGTGTTTCCACTCTGAAAACAACATAAAATTGGCCCCTTCTTACACAGCAGCCCAGTTGCCTGTGTGTATCGGTCACAGCTTCAGACCTTAGTGACCAAAACTTTTTACTCTATTCCCATTGACCCTGTAGAGTCAGCACAGCTCAGAGGCAAGACCCTGATCCTCAGAGGTATTTAGGTGCCTAATTCCTATTGAAATCATGAGAGTTAGGCACCTAAATACCCCTGAGGATCTGGGGCCAAGAGCCTATTCCTTCCTGTGCATCACCAACCCAATTTTTACTAAGCTCCTATCAGTTATATCTATGCAAACCCACTGCTGATTGTGGGGATGCACAGGTGTCACCAAGTTTGGCAGGGAGAGTCTGTATTAGTGGTGATGTTCAAAATAGAAACAGCTCAGTTTCATTTTCAGATCCCAGGCTGAGTGTACAGGGCCAGCAGCTAAAACATAACCTTTTTACTTGTGAACTCATAGAATCATAGAAGATTGGGGTTGGAAGAGACCTCAGGAGGTCATCTAGTCCAACCCCCTGCTCAAAGCAGGACCAACCCCAACTAAATCATCCCAGCCCCCCCAAGCCAGGCCTTAAAAGCCTCTAACAATGGAGATTCCACCACCTCCCTAGATAATCCATTCCAGTGCTTCACCACCCTCCACTGATCATGTTTGATCCAATTATTGAGCGATAATGAACAAGGAGCCCCACAATCCCATTGCCTTACAACCTTCCATTGGGCCTCCTCCCTTCCTGGCTCACCACTACTCCATACACTTGGCAGGCAGGGAAGAAGAGAGGCCCTGGCCTACCACCACAGCAGGTCCATATTTGACTGGCAAGGCAAAGAGTGGGCCCTGGCCCACCACTGTCTCTACCATTCTTTGGGAAGGCTGAAGCCTCCGACTCAGCCTACCACAAATCCCAGTCTGTGGTGTATTTGCAGAGAGCTCCCCTGCTCGCTGCTGCTTGATTTGCTTACTACACTTCAAGTAGTAGGGAATGGCCCAGCACATACCACTCTACAAACTCCTCACACACCGCTTAGGTCCTTTAATGAGTCATAGTTATGCCACAGTGAACAACTAGGTGAGGAGACAGATATAAATATGATATGTATCATTCAGAGGGGATGGGATACACTCACTCTCTCTCTCACACACACACACACAACACGTGAAGGGAACTCTGGTGTGTTATGAGAGCGAAGTAATGAGCAGCTCTGATATATCCTGTCCAATGGGAGGCAGTGCCATTTTCAGTGACAAACAAAAGTATTACAGCCAACTGCATTTAATATCCAGCCCAGAGCAAGCCTCGGATTTTCAAATGTGTCTTTATTGATCGGTTGATTAAGCCCATACAATATGAACTTTATTTTACAAGAACCTGCAGCTGGTTAGAATAACCGACACAGAAAAAAAATGATCATCATTGCCTTTTACAATATTGGACTAGAGCGAAAACAGAGGTAAATGCCACAATCCAGTTAAAATAACCTAAAACTAACCCAAACATAAAACCCCACATGTAACAAATGGCCAGAATTATTCCCACAAACATCACGGTGCTAGGGGGAGGTATGGAAACAAAATCAAACACCTCAGGTTGCAGCTGTCTCCCCCTGGGCATGCACGAGCGAGAGCATGCGTGAGTGAGAGAGAACACACGTGTAGAGGTAAGTGTGTGAGCAAGCACAAGACTGGGGGGAGAGAAGTGCAATGGCTGCCGCTGCCCCCAGCATGCCTTCACCCAAAGGGATTTTCTAACCTTCAGAACATTCAGAGCTTGTGAAATGAAAAGCCAACATGGATTTCCCCCCAAAGGATAAGGAAATCCCCAGTAAGTAGAGAGGAGTGGAGGGAAGAGGGCTGAGGAAGAATTCTGTCATGACATCCTAGGCAACACCCAAATGATCTATAATGGTATTTTGAGCGTGAGATCATCCCAGGAGGACTATCCCAGGAGGCGTGCAACAGAAAAGCAAACCTGAATTCAGGATGCAAATAGGGAACGCTTATCTATATGTTTCGCCTCTTGTTCCCCTTTCTAAAGCAATGCATCTCTGTCCTCACTGCAGTACGTCCTGCCAATGCCCCTCAATCCTGTCCTGCAGCCCCCCCCCCTGCTTTTCCAGTCCTGGGCTTCCCACACCACTCTGCCAATGTCCCTCAAGCTTGATCCACAACAGCTCTTCTATTCCTATGCATTTTTGTGGAACAACAGTTCAAAAACTTGGACAGAGAATTCATAGGACAAATTTCACATGCGTCACCAGAGGTTAGCTGCTTGTCTATTTCTCTGCTCCGGTGCAGTGCTAACCCAGATTTTTCACTCCCTATATTTTCTTGGGGAGGTGACAATGGGGAGTTGGAGTAGAATCATCTTATGAAAATAGAGTGTTTATCAGATGGGCCCCCCCTTCATCTGGGGTCCATCTGTTCTTCCCCTCCTCCTTGTCTTCTCCCCACCTCTAGGTCCCTCTCTCCAAGCCCCATCAATGGAGGAATGTTTACAGTAATTAAATTATTTTATTATTACTCAAATTCCAACATAAAGTTTCCCCAAAATTCAACTCCTTCCCTAGCTCCTGATTTAACTGATGGCAGTTCTAAGAACGTCCACTGTTTGTGCAACTCAAAAGGCACTGCTTTGGCCTCACAGCTTAAGTCCTGCATGGAATGGGATCTCGCGGTACCTTTATAAGGACAACACTGGCTCAGAAAAAAATACATATATCTAAAGTATCTGTCCTGATGATGTTCAAACTACCCTCCCCCCAGGTAAATACCACTACTTGGCCACAGTGGGGCAGTATTGCCCAACACCAGGAACCCAGGTCAGACTGTGTGCAGGGCCATGAAATACTTTGCTCTTAAAGGGCATGCAAGATCTATAAATGAGACATGGAGGGGAAGACTAAATCCAAAGGGTTTATGTACCAGGTGGGCTGCAGTGGAAGGGGCAGAAGAAGTTGTTTTCAACATGTTTGGTCCAGCACCTGAATGAAGTTTAAAAAAAAAAAAACAATCTCATCTTCCTCATCACAGCCTGGGTAATTCCCAACCCCTGGTGAAGGAAAGGTTAACAGAGAAGTAGGGGAACTATTCGTGGGCACCAACTAGAATGAGGATGCCCAGCATAGGGACTTCACATGGGCACACAAAACAGCAAAACACGTGGCACACTTGAATGCCCATGCTAGATGGTGAAGGTAAGCATGAGAGGGACAGTACAATATACTCACTCCCACATCCAGAGAATGTGCACACACCTTACTGTCACCCAGCAACCCTTCCCTACCTCCCCTACTGCTACCTGGAAGGTGTGCGAGTCTGGCTTGCTTACCAAGGCCCTGTTACTAGCTAACAGAATTCCCACACATGGAAAGGGGCAGAATGCTACAAGGGGAACCTCCCAGTCACACAGCTCAGAACCTTCTGTCACCCAGTCAGATCACTCAATCGAGCCATGTCTCCTCCCTCCTCCCCCCACCCCGCTGTAAAAGTAACAATAATAGTAATAATAATAATAATAATCAGATGTGTGAAAATGATGTCATTGTGTATGTAGTTCTTTTCCAGTTCTCTCGCCTCAATCTTCCTCCTCTCAGACGTGGATCCCCCCTCCCCCCCCACCATTCCGGTCAGTCAGTTATGCCTATGCGCCCGGAGACCAGCGCTCACTTGCCGTAGACACTCTCATCGCTGTAGGCCACATAGAGAAAATAGTCCTCCTCATGGTTATCCTGGGAGTGGGAGGGGAGAAAGGAAGAGAGATGAGACACACTCACCATCTGGGAACATCCCCAACCAGGGTCCATTGTAACAGCAAAAGGAAAGAGCATTTCTTTGTCACAGTCTCTCTCTCTCTCCCCCAGGGCCTTATTTCCTTCCTCCACAGAGCACCCTGGACATGGCTGAGTACAGAACAGCAAGGTTTCTTTGTGGATGTTTCTGGTCCACACAGAGAAATGGTTTTGCCCCAAATGCTTGTGAAATAATAGAAATGGATCCTTCCATTTGCATGCCATTGAGAGGTTGTGGGATGGGAGTTGGAGGAATGTGGCACTAGATCTACACTGGAAAAGAAACAAAACAAACCCCGCAGCAGTGAACCTCAGAATCAACTGATTCAGGGTTGCAGGGCTTGTGCTCCAGGGCTAAAAATAGCAGAGTAGGCATTCCCGCTCTGGCTGGAGGCTGGGCTCTGAGATCCACTCCTTGGCAGCAGGTTTCGGAGCCCGGGCTCCAGCCTGAGCCCAAATGTCTACACTGCAAATGTATAGCCCCGCAGCCTCAGCCCCATGGGCCCGAGTCAGTTGACCCATGCTCCGAGACTCGCTACTTCACTTTTTTTTTTTTTATTGGAGTGTAGATGTATCCTCAGTTAGCAGCTTGGCCCTAGGTTTCAGGGTCCTGATCCTGAGAACTCCTAGGGTAGGGACAAGCCAATGAGAGTTGCAAATCATGAAACGGCATTCAGCATCAGGCCCTTAGGTTGTGAAAAGAAAGCTGAGAGGTGTTAAATACTTAGTACCCCAGCAATTTACAAACACTGAAAGTCACTACTGTTCAGAACACAAGGTGCATAAGCAATTGTTCTCCATGTCCTCTGATGGTAGGACAAGAAGTAATGGGCTAAGTCTGCAGACAGGGAGATTTCGGTTAGATATTAGGAAAACTTTCTAACTATCAGGGTAGTTAAGCTCTGAAATAGGCTTCCAAGAGAGGCTGTGGAATCCCCATCATTGGAGGGTTTTAAGAACAGGTTGGACAAACACCTGTCAGGGATGTTCTATATTTACGTTGCCCTTCCTCAGCGCAAGGGGTCGGATTTAGAATCATAGAAATGCAAGGCTGGAAGAGACCTTGAGAGCTCATCTATTAACCCCATTTTACAGATAGGAAAGCTGAGGCATAGCGAGATTAAGGGATCGGCCTAAATTCACACACAAAGCCTGCAGCTAAGCCAGGGATAGACCCCAGATTTCTCCAGCCTCAATGCTCAGCTCTAACCACTAGACCTACCTTCTTCTTAGGTGTCTAGTTTGAAAATGAGCCTTGGTGTCTTTAACTTCTATCACCTTCATTAAAAAAAAAAATCCATCCAGGGTTACTGATGGAAAATGATTGTACTCAGGACAGTCTGAGGAAGCCCTTTTAAAAATGCCATTATTACAGTGAAAGGAAGATTTAGGAGATTCTCCTGCTTTTGATGGAGTCACCCCATCTCAGAAAGCTATCTCTGGCAGGGCTGCCTTACAATGTTCCTTGGGCTCATAACTTGCCCTTTGGAAAAACTTTTATTTGCATCTAGAATGGACCAGGTGGCACCAATTATCGGGTGTTCTCAAAAAGTGATCACTGGAAGATGATCCTCAGATTCCCTATGAGGACTTCATATACAGATTTCAAATTACACATGCTGGTCCCTGCAGTGTACTATCAAACTCAGTGTATTTTTCAGCATATGAACTTATTATGTTTGTTTGCCCACTGGTGTGGTTCCTCTTCCTGGCTAAGAGAAAATGTCTTTGTTTAAACAGGAAAGCAAATGAATAGGTTCTCCAGTCACTCATCTGAGCTATGAACAAACACCCGCTGGGAAATGGGGCTTAGCACAGGCAAAAGCCAAATGTATGTGTGGTAGCCTTATTAAATTGTTAGCAGCACATCACTGAATAGAACAGGGGAGGCCTGACTCCCAGTCCTGTGCTTTAATCACTAGACCAACATTTCCTTCCAGGATCTGTCTTGGAAGGAATGGGAGGGAGACTGCATTGTAACACAAAAATGTGGATCTGCTGGGACTCTCTGTTACTCCTAATCTAACACCCTTACATTAGCAAAGGAAAATAAATTAAGCATTAAATTAATTATTAAAATTCCTGTTTCCTCTGCCAAATTCCCCATGCCCCTTGGTCTAACCATAGAATGCAACATTCCAAAGAGGGTTGATGGAATTCAAGCTAGAGTGGAGAGTTCCATTCAAGGAGGAGCTAATGTCAAGCAGGAATCATCAGGCATGCAGTGCTTAGCTCTACTGAGTGAGGAGTTCTCATATGTAAAATTATTCTAGGGTATGAGTTGTTCAAGCCACTACAGCAATACAACAAGGAGATGGGCTGGGCTTACCTCATACAGCTGACCCATAGTAGCACTGGTGGGAGGGATGGTGTTATTGACAAAGAAGAATAGGGCATCCTCCGGCCTCAAGTGGATCCGCTTTCGGATTAAGAAGTAGAACTGGCCAACTGAAGAGGGACAGGAAGGGAAGGGAAACAGTGGAAGATGGAACATGATTGATACAGAGATCACAGAGCAAAAGTCAAGAGAATGCTTGATACACACAAACTTACACAAATCAATGTCCAGTTGCATTTGCAGATCTCCTGGTCTTCTGGCCCTAAACCCAGTTCTATCAGCTACCCTCAATGCTGCCCTGCAGCCTTTGCTATTCTAGTCCTGCACCCCTCAGTCCTGTCCCACGACCCCCCAGCTATTCCAGTCCCAGACATCTCTTAAGATAAGGTGATCACACAAGAAGAAACCTAAAAAATGATATGGTATTAACAAGAATGACAAGTTCATTCTAGAGATTGGCCCTCCAATGCAAAGTTCAGATCTACACCTGACTTTCCCAAAGTTCATGGTCATTTGAGTTTGGGATTTTGGTTCAACCTTTTAAAGACACAAAGGTCTGAAATAAAATCTGGATCCAGGCTGAAACTCTGACCCTCCCCACCAAAATACAAATGCGCTGGGACCTGGGATTTGATTTTGGGCTAAGTCACTCTCAGTTTCACTGTAAGAAGAGATCACAAGTGTTATGTAAAGACTAGGAAAAAATGGGCAATGCTGGAAAGAAAACAGGAACTTAAGGGTCACCACCTACCACCCAGTCCAATGTCCCATCACCTGCCTACCAGAGGTGGCCAATGTCCTGATTATACCAGTATCTCATTTTCTACCATATTGATTCAGACCACTGGACACTCTAGTCCCATATCGAGTCTCTCTGACAGCACCTTCACTTCATTCTAGCATGCAGTGCTTTAGTGAAGGGAGACACAAGGATTTCTAACCAGCATATGATCAGCTGACACTTTAAATCCTGAAGCTTGTAGGCCCTTGTAAATTTTACTTTAGCGATTGTCACTGCAGATGCTATTCTCATAAAACACACTCTATTCTCATTCATAAAACACACTCTATTCTCACTAAGTATTCGCCTGAACCCTATTCCATGGGAAAGAGTTATGCAGTTAATTATATACTACCGGAAAAATGTATTTCCTTTAATTAATTTATAAATGTTTCCTTTGTTCATGTGCCAAAATAAAATCAGACTTAATCATACAGTGACAAACCCAGGGCCATTTGGAAGTGGAACTTCATGACTGTCACTGCGCTATATACTATGGCCACTTAGAATTTCACGATGGGAGTATTTAGCGAATTCACATCCTCCTGCTCCAAAGATGTAGACTCTAACCACTTGAGCTAAAGGGGAATGGCCACTGGCTATTAGCTGTATTGAGGGCTATGATACACAGCTAAATCATTCTCATTATAATAAAAGGCAGTGGTGACACAAGTACCTAGGTCATTAGAATACAGTATAATAGACAGAGCCATTCATCAAAAGAGCTCAAAGTACTTTACAAACACTAATTAAGCTCCACAATCCCCCTTGTGAGATAGATTTGTGCAATAAGTACAGAGAGGAAATTAAGTTAAAGAGAGGTTAAGTAGCTTGTCCAAAGTCATATGGCAAGTCCACAGCAGAATTGAAACTAGAATCCAGGAGTCCTTATTCCTAGTTTCCTAGTGCCAACCAGTATACACACTGCCGACTTGGGTTTCCCATCCTCCCAGCAAAGCAGATTCTCATTATGATGAAATAAGTGCAAAGAATTCCTGGTTATTTCCTCACTGGAATGCAGAAAGAAATGGGGCAGGGTTTGTTACCTGTGAGGTCAGAAGGCACAAGGTACTTCCTCTTGTCCAGGTCAGGTACTCTTGCTTTGGGTGCCTTCTCCACAATAACCTGGAGAGGGAGAAATAGGACATGAGAATCACCAAAGAGAGCGGACCAAAAAGTATCACTGGGAAAATAAGTGGTCCCTTTAGAGCAGCGTTTCTCAAACTGGGGTCACCACTTGTATAGGGAAAGCCCCTGGCAGGCCGGGCTGGTTTGTTTACCTGCCCCGGCCACAGGTCCGGCCGATTGAGGCTCCCACTGGCCGCGGTTCATTGCTCCAGGCCAATAGGAGTTGCTGGAAGTGGCGTGGGCCGAGGGACTTACTGGCCGCTGCTTCCAGCGGCCCCCATTGGCCTGCAGCGGTGAACCGCGGCCAGTGGGAGCCACGATCGGTCAGACCTGCGGATGGGGCAGGTAAACAAACCAGCCCGGCCTGCCAGGGGCTTTCCCTACACAAGCGGTAACCTCAGTTTGAGAAACACGGCTTTAGAGAGATGGTTCTTACAGGCCCATGGAAATTCTCTCAAGCTCTGCTGGGGGACCAACACTCAAAAAGCCAGGGGGCTGCAGAACAGGATTGAGTGGCAGAGCTGTGTGGGGAGCTCAGGACTGGAATAATAGGTGTCAAAGAGTAAAGTAGAGAAGGGAGGAACAGTTGCAAGGTTGGACCACAGGAACTGCAAAATCAGATCAGACTAATGGTCCAAGTAGTTCCGTATCTTGCCTCCAACAGTAGCCATTATCACATGCTTCAGAGAAAAGCACAAGAAACCCCATAACAGAATAGCCAGCCCACACGGGAAATTTCTTCCTAACCCCAATTACTGAGAGGTTAGCTTATATTTTATATATACACCGATCGAACATGAAGGTTTACATTCCTTAAAATTACTTTATCTGATCTAATGTAACTGTGGATGTTCTAATTATTCACATAAATGTCTAAACCACTTTTTAATCCTACTAAGCTCTTGGCCATCATAATATTTTGTGGCAATGAGTTCCACAGGCTAATTACCTATATATGTTGCCTAAAAGAATACAAGAGTAGTAGACATAAAGTCAAATAGACAAAGAGGTTCAGAACTATGGAAGCAATATTTACAGGTACAACTGGATAAATATTTAACCCCAAATCAACAAGTACTCAAATAGTAGAGAGAGATGTGGTGGTTTGAGCAGCTTCCATGAAAACTTAACGTTCCGTTTGAAATTTTTTGCTGAACTCGGGAAGCCATTCAAAAGTTGGATAGAAATTTCCCTGGCACTAACTGATTTCTCTGGAGAAACATGGAGGCAAGTGATTCCAGTTTTTTATTTTGAGCATGACTAGTAGAGATTGGTCACATCTTGAAACTATGTGGCCTATCATTCACCCAACACCATCTAGACTCATTTTTTAGAATGAGAGGTGGAATTTCCTGTGCTTGCCCATAGCAAGTCAGGGCAAGAAAAAACTAGGCCCAAATTTTCAAAAATGGTGTCTATTTTTGAGTACCTGATTTGCCGAAGTGCTAAACTCTCACAGCTCTAGCTGACATCAATGGGAGTTGCAGATCCCAGGAGCTCTGAACAAAATCCAGCCTGACACACACTTAATGTTGGTACATGAAATCACAGGCTGGTTTTCAAAATGTGGGTCCTAGCATCTCTGTAAGTTTGGAGACTTGACTCTTCCAAGATACTGCATATGTGTGTGGTGAGTGGGATGTGTTTGTGGGTTTGGGATAGCTTGGTGTGTGTGTGTGTGTGTGTGTAGAAAGGATATTGTAAATGTGTTGATATGGGGAGGATGTTGTGAATGGGGGATAGTTTGGGGGTCCTGTGTTGTGTATTCAGCATGTGAAGAATGGTGGTTTAGCAGTCCATCGCCTTACCCACTTGGCCACCTCGTGGTGTTGCTGGATGTAACGGTGAAGTGTGTGTTTGGGGCGGGGGAGGGGGGAGAAGAAGACTAAAGGAGTGAATGACTGTGGGGTTAGGGTTGGACTTTTCCTTCTTCCCTCCAATTTCCCAAGGCACTGACAAGGAGAACCTTGTGAAAACAGCAGTGAGATCACCTTCTTGGTATAAGAGGGTGAATCCCAGCATGATTTTTATCTTGATGGGGAAGAAAGGAGAGGTCACAAGAAGTGTGGGACTTGGGAGAAAGAAAGGATGGTACTGGGATTACTAAATCCTAGGAAGTGTTGAGATCCAATAGAGTTTAAACAGAGACTACAATTTACAAGGAGATAGGAATGGAATGGGGATGTTTGGTTGATTGGCTTCAACAGCTATTCAATTTGTCTGGATAATAAATTTACCAGGTGTCCATTCTCACGGACCTGAAACCTTCACAAAATAGCCATACTCCATCCAAACTGTCCTTGGAACTTTATCTCCACCCCTCACCCTCAGCTGTGATTCTGATCCCAAACGTTTGACAATCTGTCTGCAAAAAGATGGAGAGACATTTGGTAAAGGAAAAACCAAAGGGCAAATGCACTGCAGATTATCTCCTGATTGTCACTGAGTGGTGTTTGCTGTAGTGTGGGAGGGCACCAATACGCTTGTCTCAGCTAAAATGCTTAGATGTACTGGGTGCACTGCAGAGTTAGCAGCTGAAGGGACATCATCATCAGGGATCCAGCTGTCAGGAAAGGCAGACACAGAAATGATTCAAAGAAGCTTGCCCGGTGCCTTCAGTTATCCACTACACAGCTCTGTCGATGATTTTGAGAAAGGTATTTTCCACTGTGGCCAGATGGATTTCCTCCTGCTGTTCCAGTCCTAAATCTCTGCACACAGAGTTTTTCCTTCAGTTTACCCTAACCTGCAGCATACCTTGCTATTTTAGTCCTGGCCTCCCCCCACAGATCAACCAGTGCATCTCAATCCTGACCTGCCTCACCCCTTGCTATTCCTGTTCTGGCCCCCACTCTTGACCTGTAGCACCCTCTATTATCCCAGGGCTAAGGCTCTGCACCTCATTCCTGACTAGCAACAACACCCACCTAACTACTCCAGTCCTGTGGTCCACATACACCTCTGCCACTGCACTACCTCAATTCTGACTGGCATAAACTCTTGCAAGTTCAATCATGGGGCCTCTCCTAAGGAATAAAATGGTGCTGAATTGCAGCAAAATGTATGGCAAGGTTTTTCTTTCCCCTTGCGTCCACAGGGGATTCTAGACTATTTTGGAAGGTAGCCCCTGAAAGCGAAATCTGGGACAGACATCTCCAATGGGGATGGAAAGAAAGAACATTTTGAAAATATTTAATAAAAGGGACCGCAGAAATGTAATGAGTTTAGTCCACCATTTCCCTTTCTTAATTATTATCATAAAGACAGAAGTTTTCCATAAGCATTCCAAAGGGACTTCAGGATGAGGAAGCACAGCTAGGCTGGAAGAAAATGACCTCGTTTTCAATGTGATTTTTTTTTCCACGAAGAGATTAAATGAGAGGTCAAAAGACTGAGTGGTTGTTATCAATCTTCTCTTGTATGCAAGGACAAGAACAGAGCAAGGTTGTATTGAAAAAAACAGGCCAAAAGAAAATAAAACAAAAAATAAAATGAAAGAAAGATCTCTGATGACATCATACAGGCCCTCCAGTTTTCCATGAAGGTTATATGATTAACTCACATATTGTTTTCCACCATTTTTGTAAATAAAATGGTTAACTTCCCTCCCCACCTTGCAACAACATGCACACAGACTGTCATAAAAAAAGATTAGCAGCGTTTTTCCCTGCTAAATTGCTGCAGATCATGGAGAGAAGGGGCCAGAGAGATACACCCAATCACCTATTTACATATCAAATCAAATGGTATTGTTCTTGGTATATAACAATATAATAAATAGATACAGGTATATAAACACCGATCAGAAAATAAACAGCAAATTTCAAGCAGATCAGGACATTAAAATATACTAATAACAATCCCAAATTCTCTTCCCCACCCTCTCCCCCTTTAAAAAAATAAACCACAGAACATTTGATAAATCCAAGGCCACACAAATTCTTTGTAAAATACAATCAGCACTGCAAGGCAAGCCCAGGGGGCAGCAATCAGTACATTATAGGAAGACACAATGATATATTCCACTCACAGGGACCCTGTCTGGATATTTCTTTCTGATTTTCTCCCCTTCTTTTTTTCTGTATTCAAAAGGATGATCTTCTTTGTACTGGAATTTCATGTTGTTGATCTTTTTTTGGTGTCTCAAGTTTCCCCTTTTGATGCTGTTGTTTCTTATTATAAAATATATTTGTATGTATGTAAGGTGTCTTCCAAAGCCCCTGATATCAGAGATAGTGGTTCACAGCAAATTCTGAAGAGAGCTGAGGTTCTTCGGTGCTGCTCTGAATTCTCCTTATGTCAGTTTCCCAGGCTGTAGAGATACAGCTGATCATGGAATACAAACAACGATGTAGCAAATTGGGCATTGTGATGTCACAGGGAGAAGCTTCCATCATTCTAGGCAGCACCATCTCACCTGTAGAATAGGGAGGAGAGACTGCACGTTAATTAAATCGCATTTGCACACGGCTGTTAATGAAACATAAAGATATACCTGGAAATACGTGGTTATCACCCGTCATTGCATCACTGAAGATACGGCCTTTCAAACTCTTTCAAGTATATTTTAAGAATTTGTCCTCCCCCCTTGCTCTGTGTCCTATGGCTTGATCCACACGTTACTGCTACGAACGGGCTTCAGGGCTAAACCACTTCGGGTACAAGGGGAGAATCGTGTGTTGCAAAACAAAACAACAATAATAAAAACAGAAACAAATTCTGTTTCTTTACGGTCTACCGGATGCCTGCCAGCATTTCTAAGTCATTAACAGGGGCATTTGGGACGGTAACTAGGAGCAGAGTAGGGGGGGCAGATCGTCAAATGGGAAATATGTGTGTGAAAAATCTAGACTGTTCTGTTCTACTCTGTCTACGCAGGTGTTTATTCCTTCCCCAAAGTGGGACAGTTTCCCAGGCCTCTCTCTCTGTTTTTGGGATGCGATCTTCTATGTTTGTGTCTGTTTCCCATGTTTGAGTGTCTGCTGATTAAAGCAAAACAAAGGGTTGAGCAAGAGCAGAAGCTCACCATGACGCATGGGGCTACAAATAATGGTGGCGGAGCGGGCTACATAGAAGCGTGATCTGCTCGCAGAGAGGCGGTGGTGTCATTTGTTCTGAACGGAGCATGACTAATGAGTGCAGGCTCGTGTGTCCATAATAACCTTTAATTTCGTAATACTGGGCTGCTTCGTCCCCTCCCCCAATGCCGCCAAGAGGCGAGCGGGCTGCGGCTCTTGTGGGAGAGAGCTCGTGATTTGGGTGAGTCACACACCTGCAAATCCGCCATCACCGCCTCTGTCAACAGAACAGGAGAAGGGAAACAGGCGGACAGCCCGCCCTGCGCAGTGTCCGTGGAAAGAGACAGGGGGAGGAGAATCTGTTTGCGGTTTGAGCGGAGCTGCTGTGGAAAGCAGCCGCCACCCTCCAAGTTGCGTCCCCACATCCGTCAGGGAATTCTTAGACCAAAACACTTGGCATTGGAGGGAAAATATGAGCTTTAAAGTGAAGCTTGATGCTGCCTCCATTGCTGCTGGGGGGGAAGGGACCAACCAGAAAAATGAGTGGAGGATATTTTCAGAAATAAAAGTGCCCTATTAGGTTTGTTCTCATTCATGGGATCCATAATTTATTAGTGTTTGGACAACTAGCAGTCTTTTATGACAACATTTCTCAATCCAGAAAGTCCCCCATATTTTTGAACAAATTATTAATCTGAAAATTTGTACTAAAAGAGTTGGCTATGTTACCTTGAGGACAGAGCACTTAACTGTGGCTAAGGAGACCTGGGATATGGTCCCAGTTTACCACTAGCCTGTGTGGCCTTAGACAAGTAATTTTACCCCCCTGTTCCTCAGTTTCACTATCTGTAAAATGGGGACCATACTGATCTCCTTGGTAAAGCGCTTTGAGATCTGATGAATAGCACTAGGTAAGAGTCATGTATTATTACTTTTACTGTTCCTTATTCAGTATTTGTCATTCATTCATGTTTAAAATAGTTCAGTCATCCAGTTAGGATGCAGAAACTGCGTAACCAATTCGATGACCTGCTAAACAACAGAAATTGCAAATAGTTGAAGTGAACAGTTTGTAAACAAGCTGTAGGCTGGCCATTATTCATCCAGGTTATTCAGCGGACACTTATAAACAATAACGACATTCCAAGGAAATCAGTATCAGTTCACAAGCCAGTTACTAACCAAGAGAATCTCTTAATGCAGGGGTGGCTAACCTGAGCCTGAGAAGGAGCCAGAATGTACCGATATACATTGCCAAAAAGCCATAGTAATACGACAACCCCCCCCCCCCCCCCCAATCAGCTCTCCCACACCCCCAGCTCCCAGCGTCTCCCGCCCACCAGCAGCCCTGTCAATCAGTGCCACCCCCTCCCTCCCCCACCTGCTGATTAGCTGTTTCATGGCATGCAGAAGGCTTGGAGGGGGAGGAGCGAGGGCACTGCAGGCTCAGGGGAGGGGGCAGAAAGGGTGGAGTGGGGGCAGGGCCTGTAGCAGAATCAGGGGTTGAACAGTGAGCACCTCCCAGCACATTGGAAAGTTGGTGCCTGTAGCTCCAGCCCCAAGGTCGGTGTCTATACAAGGAACCGCATATTAACTTCCGAAGAGCCTCATGTGGCTCCGGAGCCACAGGTTGGCCACCCCTGTCTTAATGAATGGGTCAGCCAGCTCAAATCAGTAAATATATATCAGTTTTGTAAAATTATTGCAAAAATGCATCAGCACATTGACCAATTCTACTTGCTTACCCAGTGCCATCCAGTGATGTTTTATTTGCCTATCAAAATGTATTCATCCATTAAATTTAAGAACATAAGAACGGCCATACTGGGTCAGACCAATGCTCCATCTAGCCCAGTATCCTGTCTTCTGACAGTGGCCAGTATGATGTTGTACCCCATAATGCTTTATGAATTTATGCTTATGAATGTATATATGACATAACTGGAATATGTTTTATGCTACATATGCCATGTAACATATCTCTGTAAAGGTTATGATCTACTGAATATATTCATCCTATTTGTATGCATGTATCAATTTTGTATTCGAAGTTATGAATATTGGCTATGTACTTGTTTAATTTAAGTCGCCTCGGTGAAGCAGTTGGTCAGCTTCCTGAGAAAAGACTATTCTCACTAAGTGCCTAATCAAGAAACTCTTAAGCCAACAATGAACTTGGAGATGCCAATCCACATCTGAGCTTTCCCAGGAATGTGGCCTGGCTGGTAAGGAACTCAGTCATGCATTGACATGTGACTTGCTCATATGACTCCAAAACTCTATCTTGGAGCTGAATTCTGGCTAGGAGAGAGGAGGGGGTCTCCACCCACAAGAGAAAGTCTATTCAAGCCTCTGAGAGACCCCTCCATTTTGTCTTCAGCTGGCTCAAGAGATAACCTCTCCACCCCCCAAGATACTTGAATGAAACTGGAACAAAGAACAGTAACCACAGGGGTGTGAGTAATTGCTGGGCCCAGACTAGGAGGAGACTAGTCTGTAAAAGAAGCTTTCTGTAACATCTCTGAGGGTGAGATTTCATCTGTAATCGCTTTCTTACTGTATTAGGCATAGATTTGCGTGTTTTACTTTATTTTGTTTGGTAATTTACTTTGTTCTGTCTGTTATTATTTGGAACCACTTAAATCCTACTTTTTGTATTTAAGAAAATCACTTTTTACTTATTAACCCAGAGTATGCATTAATACCTGGGAGGGGGAGGCAAACAGCTGTGCATATCTCTCTATCAGTGTTATAGAAGGTGAACAATTTATGAGTTTACCCTGTATAAGTTTTATACAGGGTAAAACAGATTTATTTGGGGTCTGGACCCCATTGGGAGCTGGATATCTGAGTGTTAGAGAAAGGAACACTTCTTAAGCTGTTTTCAGTTAAGTCTGTAGCTGTTGAGGGATGTGGTTCAGACCTGAGGCTGTGTTTGCAGCAGGCAAACATGTCTAGCTCAAGCCAGGCAGGGCACTGAAGTCCTAAGCTGGCAGGGAAAACAGACTCATAGGTAGTCAAAGCACATCAGGTGGCAGTCCCAAGGGGGTTTCTGTGATCCAACCTGTCACAGTCAGTACCAGATGCTTCAGAGGGAATGAATAGAACAGGTAATTATCAAGTGACCAATTCACCCGTGACATTAAGGCTGAAAGGGTTAAGCAACTAGCAGGCTAAGTGATCTAAATTCAACCTTTTAAGGCATATTAGAAAAGTATATACATGGTAATTAGGGTTATTCTTTATAAATAGCTAACATAGCCATGTTAGATAGACTAGAGCTTTCAGATGCAAACCTGTATTGTTAGAGAATTAGAGGTAATACTAATTGCAGATGTTTACTTATATCTTGTTAAAGTTAGATGTTAATCATGTAAACAGACGGTTCCTATCTGTTACTATATCTATTGATTCAGAGATCAAAAGGGAATATTAACATTTAGATGAAACTTGGGTGTAATAATGTCATTGTCTATATTTTTCTTTAAGTTTGTAGTAAACTGTCTATAAACTGCTTAATGAATAATTATCTTATGCTGATGAATGCAACTAGTTACCTATGTATACATAGGAAATAGATGATTCTACTTCAAAGCCACAATGCTTCACCCAAGGAACACCTGCTATCAAGAGGTTGTCAATAGCCTGCCAGAGAATTATGAAAAGAACTCTTGGGCCCTGATCTTGTTATCTCAGATCTGCTTAAGCTTCATCAGGGGAAGTTTGAGTCACAAGACTTTGGTCCCCAGCTCCAGACTGGGTCACCCTGATATTGGACATTGGACTATAACTTATGGAACTTATTCTGAAAGAACGTTTTGCAACTCTAAAGCTCACTATCTCTACTATGAAACTGACCTAAGAACTTTATTCATATCTGTATGTATAATGATCATTTCACCAATACCCTTTTTCTCTTTTCTTTTTCAATAAGTTTTAGTTTAGTTAATTAGAATTGGCTGTAAGCATTTATTTGGGTAAGATCTGAAATACAGGTCTGTCGCATCTTAGGCATATTTAACATGCGCAATTTCAGCTTTACACGGTCGGCAAAAACGAAAAAAAACAAGAAAAAAGAGAAAAATAATAATTTTAAATACTGTTTCTGTAGTGCGGGCCATTCCACCCACTATTACACTCAATGTAATTTTGACTATACACGATTTTCGCTTTAGGCGCTGACTGCGGAACATAACCCCAGCGTAAGATGAGACAGACCTGTATTCATTGACCTGGTGGGTAATGTGTTTGATCCTTTGGGACTGGTAGAACTTTTTATATGATGAACAAGATTTTCAATAATCCTCATCGTATTTGACTTAGCTGTCTGGGTGGGAGCCCAAGGCTGGGTTGCTTTAAGGGAACTGTATTTTTGGCATCTGGGTAACCAGTAAGATATTATAGAAGCTGTTCTGTTGCTGGATTGGTGAATCTAAGTATTAAAATAACTTCCAGGTTTGGGGATTGTCTGCCCCATTCTTTGCAGTTTGCCCCAATTGAGCAATCTCAGTGTGGCCCCATGGGACCTCAGTCAGACCACCACAGAGGAGTAGAATTTTTTAAGGCTGATTTATATCACCTTATTTTAATAAGTGTAAGTGATTTTAGTGTTGGGTGAAACAGAAGCATAGAGTCAAGACCACACACCAGATAAGTAGCAAAGCCAAATGAGAACCCAGCTTTCCAGAGTTCAAATCCTGTACCCTGTCCACTGAACAAAATGGCTAGACATCCCAGAAGACTGAATTCTCTAGTTTGTGCTTTTACTTCTGGTTCAGGAAATGGGCAGAGATTCTGTGCGATGCTGGTGGACATTTCTGTGGCATTTTCTGACCCACCACATGCACCTGACACAGCAGAAGGAGGACACAGACATGTCAAACTCGGTCTGCTTTCTGGAGCTGGACTACAAGCTTATACTGGTGGGGCTACATCTTGCAGACCTGGAATGACCAGCAGTGGCTCCAGAATTATCTCATAAGAAAGCTACATTTCTGGAGCTTTGTGGGCAGCTTGTCCTAACCCTCAAGCATAGTCACCCACGTGATTTGCTCATCCAGAAGAGGGTTACTATAACTGTCTGGAAACTGGCTATCCCAGACAGCCACAAATCCATTGCCAACCAGTTTGGTGTTGGAAAGTCGACTGTGGGTAAAATTGTTTCTGAGGCAATCAGGCATGCAGTTTATCACAAGGTGGAAGGCATAAAAGATATTCCTGAAGTAATTGCTGGCTTTGAGAGAATGGGCTTTCCAAACTGTGCTGGGGCTATTGATGGGACTTATGTGCCCACAGTTTGCCCTCCTCAAGGAGCACATGAGTACATAAACTCCAAAGGGTGCTACTCCATTTTTATGCAGGTCTTTGTGGACCACAGAGGCTGATTTATGAACGTCAACATGGGCTGCACTGGAAAAATGTCTGATGCTAGGCTTTTCCACCAATCAGGAGTCTACATTCATAGACCGGTCGGGACACTATTCCCACCAAATGATATTGTCATAAATGGAATTACTGTTCCCACCATTATTCTGTGGGACCCTGCATACTCCCTTTTGCCTTGGCTGATATCAGAGGCCCCGGCAAAACAATGTTGAATTACACTCTCAGCAGGTGGAGAATGGTTGTTCAGTGTATGTTTGGCACATTGAAATCCCATTCAAGATGTTTACAGACCCATTTGGATTCCAGTGTTATCAATGCTGTCTGCATCACCATGACTTGCTGAGCTCTTCACAGGGCCGGCTCCAGGCACCAGCCTCTCAAGCAGGTGCTTGGGGCGGCGGCTCCGGAGGGGGGGGGGCACATCCAGGTATTCAACGGCAATTCGGCGGACGGTCCCTCACTCCGCCTGGGAGCAAAGGACCTCCCGCCGAATTGCCGCTGCAGATCGCGATCGCAGCTTTTTATTTTTTTTTTTTGATTTGGCTGCTTGGGGCGGCCAAAACCCTGGAGCCGGCCCTGGCTCTTCACAATCTTTGTGAAGCCAGAAGTGAGCTGTGACAGGTTGGATCACAGAAACCCTCTTGGGGCTGCCAGTTGATGTGCCAAAACTTCTTCTGCCCCTACTTTTTCTCCCAGTTTGGGACTTCAGTGCCCTTCCTGGTTTGAGCCAGACCCGCTAGCCTGCTGCAGAACCAGACCCAGGTCTGAACCACGTCCTAACAGCTGTAGGCTTAAACTGAAAGCAGCTTAAGAAGTGTTCCTGTCTTTAACACTCAGATGCCCAACTCCCAGTGGGGTCCAAACCTCAAATAAATCCGTTTTTATAAAACGTATACAGGGTAAACTCACAAATTGTTCGCCCTCTATAACACTGCTAGAGAGGTATGCACAGCTGTTCCCCCCCACACACACGTATTAATACATACTCTGGGCTAATTAATAAGTAAAAAGTGATTTTATTAAATACAGAAAGTAGGATTTAAGTGGTTCCAAGTAACAGCAGACAGAACAAAGTGAATTATCAAGCAAAATAAAATAGAACACACAAGTCTATGTCTAATACAGTAAGAAAACTGAATACAGATAAAAACCTCACCCTCAGAGGAATTCCAGTAAGCTTCCTTTTACAGACTAGTCTCCTTCTAGTCAGCATCCAGCAATCACTCACACTCCCTGTAGTTACTGTCCTTCGTTCCAGTTTCTTTCAGGTATCCTTGGGGGTGTGGAGGCTATCTCTTGAGCCAGCTGAAGACGAAATGGAGGGTCTCCCAGGGGTTTCAATAGACTTTCTCTTGTGGGTGGAGACCCCCTCCTTGCTCCTATGCAAAATCCAGCTCCAAGATGGAGTTTTGAAGTCACATGGGCAAGTCACATGTCCATGCATGACTCACTTTTTACAGGCAGCAGCCATTGTTTACATGCTACTCTGAACACTCTCAGGTAGACTTTTTATGTGGATTGGAGCCTTCCAAGATTCATTGTCCTTTAATGACAGGTTTCAGGTATGCATCCGAAGAAGTGGGCTGTAGTCCACGAAAGCTTATGCTCTAATAAATTCGTTAGTCTCTAAGGTGCCACAAGTACTCCTGTTCTTATTGTCCTTTAAGTGTTTCTTGATTGGGCACTTAATTTGCAAATTCCTTTCTCAAGAAGCTGACCAAATGCTTTACTAAGGCTACTTAGAAATCAAGCAAGTACACAGCCAATATTCATAACTTCTTATACAACGACACATGCATACAGATAGGATGAATAGATTCAGTAGATCATAACCTTTACAGAGATATGTTACATGGCATATATAGCATAAAACATATTCCAGTTATGTCGTATATATACATTCATAAGCGTATTTCCATAAAGCCTTATAGGGTGCACCGTCACATGAGCCACTTCCATTACTGTCATAGGTCCATTCAGGGGGATTGCTGAACGGGTACCCTGAGCCAGACAGTGCATCTTACACTACTGGAGCTGGATGCACATGGACTACAGAAGCCAGGGATGCTTTGTGCACCTACATTATAGACTTGCATGGGCCAATGGAAGAAGGAGAATAGTAATCTCATGAATGTGCTTGGGGTGTGTGTGTCAGTGCTGCGTGGTGGGGGGATTGGGGTTGATTTCCATTCAATGTACTTATGAGTGACCTGCTTGCTTATCAAATGGGGAAGTGGAAAGGACGGGTTGGTTCACAACATGGATTGATGCAAGGAAGTGATTGATGTAACAAAGTGTATTGAGCAATATTATTTCCATGCTATTTCTCCCTGATCATGTGTTTACCTTTATTATTTGAAATACACATTGTATGATTTAATGCAGTGATAGCAGTAAACTTACTTGATAACATAAACAGCTTTATTTATAAACATGTTGTCACGGAGTGTGGGGAGACAAGGCCCTGCACCTCCGGCTTCTTGCGATTCACCATGACTCTCAGCCAGCCGGTAAAATAGAAAGTTTATTTAGACGACAGGAACACAGTCCAAAACAGGTCTTGCAGGTACAGACAACAAGACCCCCCTCAGTCAGGCCCATCTTGGGGGGCCAGGGGAGGCCAGGAGGTCTGTCTGGCCTCCCCTCCATTTTCCCAGCCAGCTCCAAACTGAAACTCTCCTGCCCCTTCTCTGCCTTTGTCCCTTTCCTGGGCCAGGAGGTCAGCTGATCTCTTTGTTCTCCAACACCTTCTGTTGGCAGCATTGTAGAGGAGGGGCCCAGGCCATTAGTTGCCAGGAGACAGAGTGTCGGCCATTCTCTGTGCAGACAGTATCACAAGGGACCTCTTGGGCTCTGCAACAATCACACACCTTGATCCCCTCCCCACCTAGATACCTAAGAAATGCATAGGGGAAACTGAGGCACCCACACAGTATTCAGAGAAAACATTAAGAACATTCCCACTTCATCACACAAGTATTAGGAAAGTACACTATTACCCCATTGGCAGGCAGGCCAGCTGCCGTTATCACACCAAATGCTAGCAAAAACAAAACCTTAAAAAAACCCAAAGTGCATGGACAAGTGCAACCCATGAACAAGATAGAAACCCCCTGCTGTTGCATGTCCCTGGCCCCACGTTCTTCTTTCTTTTTCCTTCTACATTTGCTGCCCACTTGGTGCAGGGGGTCGGGGGCATCCACAGAAGAGGAGGTCACTATGGAGGTCTCCAGGGGGCAAAGTTGCACTGCCCAGCCGCTCCTAGGGACCAGTTGCAAGGGCCACCCAGCCATGGAGTTGTCCACTGCAGCCCAGGATACTGCATAGGGGACTCAGGCTGTGGTGTGGGTGCAGCAGGAGCCAGTACTTTTGCAGCCATTAGTGATAGCAGATGCTCAAACAGTTCTTTCTGCTGAGCTCTATCATCTTCCTATAGCCGCTGTTACTGTTCCAGGAATTGTGAAGCAAAGGTTTGCTCCTGTGTTGCAACCCTGTCCTCATGCTGTGCAGCCAGCCTGAGACTTTCCTTTGCCTCTCGCCAGGTCTTTCCTCTAGTTGCAAGTCCCTCTGTTTCCTTAGTACTGGACCATCTTGGCCCTCTGCAGAACATGGTTCTTCAACCATAAGTTCATCACAGAAACACTTCTGTTGGTACCGCAAGTGAAGGTACGTTGAGCCAGGCTTATGCTGCAGCGTGGGCGAGCTGTGGAAGTGCAGCCTATAGAGGTTGAGGGGCCTGGAATAAGACAAGACACAAGAGGTTATTGTCTCTCATAGCTCAATATAGGAGCACAGAAAAAAAAATCCTTGTGGAATTTGAAGGACATAAAATGTTACTTTTCCAAACTGAACTTTAATATATTGTGAGCGGGATGCTTTAGACCATAGAAGTTCCTTGGACACAGCCAGGTTAATCACAGTGAAAGAAGTGTAGACATAATTGTAAGTTAAAAAAAGCTGCTTTTCCCCCTGAAAATTGCAGAAGCATTTGGGTTTAGGGGGGCAGTAGTGGCCTTGCTACAAAAGGATTTTCTATTATTTCGGGCTTTCTACATCTTGGATGATATAACAGTTTTTGTTGTGCCTGTTTTGGCAAAGGGAGAAGTTATTCCAAGCTGCTGGTGGGAAACCAGCACTGTATGGAACTGAAACATTCAAATGTATAGTGACTGAACAGCACACCTATGAGTGGAGTGGGCTGGTCACCTACCGAGGTCGGGTGGCCCTAGAAAATACACCCTATCCCAAAATGTGACTAGCTATCTGGAGTTTCTGCTACAGGAAAAGCTTGCAGCTATCAGACCCCCAGGACTGGGTCAGAATTCATGATGGAATCATATTAGCTTCCTTCACCTGTTATAACTGCATGCAAACACACAGAAATCCACTGCAATCTTCCTTACAGCCCCTTCTCCCCTGGGCACATTTCTGGACAAAATTTCAAACCTGCATCATATTTGAGACAACTGATTTTGTTATCTGTGGACTGCATGGACTACTAGTTTTGTGAGGGGAATGCATTTCCATCTCCCCTCGCTCCCTCCCACAACAGTTCACTGTTTCCAGACACCTCATTACACTTTTCAGTGGTTACAGAGCGGCGTTACTTACATTGCCATCCCTGTAAGGCAGGGGTGCTGGAACCGGGGAGGCCACAACAACACAGGATCTCCCCGGAGCTCCCATGCCCTTGGGGATACCTCAGCAGGGGGAGAAGTGCACGCAATGCCCTAACTCGGGCTGAGCAGAGGGAATGTGGTCCCAGCACCTTCCCCAGCGAACCCCCCACCCTGCGCCCAGCCCGGGGCTTCTGCACTTTCCCCGACACATTTACCTGCAAGGAAGGGCTCTGTCCTTTTCTCGCTGTGCCTCCCCCCGTCCCCCGGCACATTTCCAGCTCGCCCGGCTCCTCTCCCCAGCAGCCAGACCTGGGAAGGGAGCAGAGGGGGCAGGACGGAGTCGCTTCTCATGCTGGCTGAGGGTGGCTGTTCCAGGTCACTGCCTCTGTGCGGCATGGTGGCTGCATGTGAAAGAGCCCAGCTGGGGAGGCGGTGGTGGCCTGCCCCCTCAACTCCCCGCCTGGGTATGGCTGCTGGGGACAGGAGCCGAGCGAGCCAGAAACGTGTCAGGGGCAGACACAGCCAAAGCCCCCCCTGTCCCCAGCTCCAGGCCCAGGCAGGGAATGGAGGGGGTGTGGGTTGCTGCCACCTCCCCAGCCAGGCTCTCACAGGCAGCCGCCGTGCTGCATAGAGGCAGCGACCTGAAGCGGCCATCCTCACCGGGCAGGACAAGCGGCTTCATCCCGCTCCCTCCACTCCCCGCCTAAACCCAGCTGCCGGGGAGAGGGGCCAAGCGAACCATAAACGTGCTGGGTGGGGGAGCTGCAGTGGGAGAAGGACAGAACTCCCTCTTCCCCCCCGAAGACCAAGCCCTGCAAGGGCAGCTCAGCACTCGCAGAAATCTGATCCCGAATTGCCCCCCACACATTGCCTCTGGAGAGCTGTTCCTCAGGGAGGGCATCAAAACACTCCTTTGAGTACAGCCCCAGGATGTGCTGCAGCTGCTCCTGTGATAAAGCCTCTTCTGGGACCAGTTTCAGTAATAAAGTCACTTTATAATTAATGGAGATATCCTATCTCCTAGAACTGGAAGGGACCTTGAAAGGTCATTGAGTCCAGCCCCCTGCCTCCACTAGCAGGACCAAGTACTGATTTTGCCCCAGATCCCCTAAGTGGCCCCCTTAAGGATTGAACTCACAACCCTGGGTTTAGCAGGCCAATGCTCAAGCCACTAAGCTATCCCTCCCCACTTTGCTGGCCTCAGTCAGTGCCTGCTGCTGGCTCCCATCAGTCCCCATGGTGGATTCTGGGGCCAGCAGGGTGCCATCCAGGCTGCCCAGGTCTTCATGCACCACCACTCGGCACAGTGCCCAGCACCTGGTCAAACTCTTCCTAAAATGGGCTTGATGTCAGCAAGTTGCCCACGATGCAGTTCTGGTCCTTGGTTTTCTGGAACTTGGTCTTGAGCTGCTTAATCTGCTCTTTACACTGGTCACTGATCCAGTAAATTTCCAACTCTGCCACTTTCTGTGCTCTTTGCTGGTATGCGTGGTCGTTCCTGGCACTCTCATTAAAGTCCACTGTTTTGCTGGCCTCTCAACAGACATTAACCAAAATCTGGCTGTGCTCCCATGACAATGAAGCACCACGGTTTGCAAAGGACTTCTTTTAGTCAGTCTCTATTTCAAATACAGAAGGTCATAGGCACCGACCCCGTGGGTGCTCTGGGGCTGGAGCACCTACGTGGAAAAATTGGTGGGTACTGAGCACCCACCAGCAGCTCCCCGTGGCCCCGCCCCGTTGCTCCAGCTTACCTCCGCCTCCTCCGTGAGCGTGCCTCCACGTCCTGCTTTGCCCCCCTTCCTCCCAGCGCTTGTGCCGCCAAACAGCTGATTCGTGCAAGCCTGGGAGGGACGGGGGAGGAGGAGGAATGCAGTGCACTGGGGGAAGAGGCAGCGCCAGTGTGGGGATTTGGGGAGGGATCCAATGGGGCAGGGAGGGGGCGGGGTTGGGGCAGGGAGGGGGCGAGGCCAGTGTGGGGATTTGGGGAGGGATCCAATGGGGCAGGGAGGGAGCGGAGTTGGGGCGGGGTCAGGGTGGAGTTGGGGGAGGGGGCATGAGCACCCACCGGGCACCAACAAAAGTTGGCGCCTGTGCAGAAGGTTCTCTGAAGGTGTGTGTCCAGTGCGGCGGTCAGAAAACAATGGAAGGGTTAAATGCTGACTCGCCGAGCAGCTGCAATACAACAAGTGGGGTTGCTTCTATTTTCCTAGAGTTGATTGCTGATTTTTGGGTTAGAGAAGGCAAAAGAAGTTGGCCCACAAGTTTGTGGGATACTTTTGGCAGACTCTCAGGACCTGAGTCCAGGGGGGCTTTGTCTACACTGAAAAGCAATAGGGCTTGAACCCTGGATTCCAGCTTTACCCTGGCTTAAACCCTCCACCCCATGCAGAGTCCTAAGACCCTGAGCCTGAGTCTGAGAGATTTCTAGAGGGGGTTTCTAGATTTGTGGATCAGCACCTCCCTGTAACTCAGATGGCTGGCCTCTTCTCTGAGTTTGCCCACAAGGCAGCAGGGGCAAAGATTGCTTGGTGTGTTGACATTCTGTTGTGACGTGGGCATTGGCCCCACTAGGTACTGGGGTGAGAACCCATCAATCACATTTCACACAGGCTACCAACCGACATTGATTGATTACTATAATGTGTCTAGCCTCAGATTCATTGAACCATCCAGTTAATGCAGGACCTGGACTTTTCCCTCCCCAGGGATGTGCACAGGAAGCTTGTCATAGCCCTTTGTTAAAATTCTGCCATCAAGCTGAAACAAATGTTGAGGGGATTCCCCTGCCCCCATGGAGTCACCACCTCTCTGTACATCTCTTAGCCACTCCTGACTCATTCCTGAAGGTTAATAAAAATACCTCTGAAGAGCAAATTGCTTTGCCTTTGCCTTTGGAGTGAACCAGATTGTGTCAGAGCTCAGGTATTTTCAAAACATCTTCCCCCTTGACGGTTCTTCCCAGATCCCCTTATACACTTCCTTTCCCCACCTCCAGTCCACAAGCTGAACACTGTAAAGTCAGCATATTTTTTTTTCAAGAACAAAACAAACACTTCCAGCAAAGTGCAGCTTAATATAACCTTGTTTGCCAAGTGGCACTGTCTTTCTCCTTGATTATGCAACAGCAATTTTGTTTACATAGAAAAACAAATGGATCATATCCCCAGTTGCTCCTGGCTCCTTGCCGCAGCACAAGCATCCCGGGACATGAGCAGCAAGAAGAATTTTTGCTGTAAGTTGGGGACATATCAGTTGGAAGCAACAGAGGAGGAGAAAGACCTGGTGTATTGATTGGTCACAGGCTGACTATGAGCTGCCAATGTTATTCAGCCATGACAAAGGCTAATGCAGTCCCAGGGTGCATCAGGTGAGGTATTTCCAGTAGACACAGGGAAGTGTTCGTACCATTATACAAGGCACTAGTAAGACCTCATCTGGAATACTGTGTGGAATTCTTGTCTCCCATGTGTAAGTAAGATAAATTCAAACTGGAACAGGTCCAGAGCAGGGCTACTAGGATGATCCAAGGAATGGAAAACCTATCTTATGAGAGGAGACTCAAAGAGCTTGGCTTTTTTAACCTAACCAAAAGAAGGCTGAGAGGAGACATGCTCTCTATAAATACATCAGAGGGATAAATGTCAGGGAGGGAGAAAAGTTATTTAAGTTAAGCATCATTGTGGACACAAGAACAAATGGATATAAACTGACCATCAACAACTTTAGGCTTGAAATTAGACTAAGGTTTCTAACCATCAGAGGAGTGAAGTTTTTGAACAGCCTTCCAAGGGGAGCACAAAATAACCTAACTGACTTCAAGACTGAGCTTGATAGGTTTATAGAGGAGATGGTATGAGGGGATTACCTAAAATGGCATGTGGCCCATTATCAACTGCCAATAGCAAAAATCCCCAATGGCCGGAGACACGACACTAGATGGGGAGGGCTCTGAGTTATTACAGAGAATTCTTTCCCAGGTATCTGCCTGGTGGGTCTTGCCCTCACGCTCATGGTCTAACTCAGAGGTGGGCAAACTACGTCCCACGGGCCACATCCGGCCCACGGGACCGTCCTGCCCGGCCCCTGAGCTCCCGGACAGGGAGGCTATCCCCCGGCACCTCCCCTGCTATCCCCCCTCTCCCACAGCCTCAGCGTGTCATGCCGCAGCCGCTCTGGCCTGTCGCTCCTCCTGGGCCACACAGGCGGCGTGGCTGGCTCTGGCAGGGTTGCGAGCGCCTGTTGCTCTGAGCAGCATGGTAAGGGGCCGGGGAGCCGGGGGAGGGGAGGGATTGGATAAGGCAAAGGGGGTCCTGGGGGCAGGGAGCAGGGGGGGCTGGATAGGGGGTGGGGTCCCGGTGGCCTGTCGGGGGCGGGGCAGTCAGGGGACAGGGAGCGGTTGGATGGGGTGGAGGTTCTGGGGTGGCTGTCAGGGGGCGGGAGTGTGAATAGGGGTTGAGGCAGTCAGGGGACAGGGAGCAGGGGGAGGTTGGATGGGGCGGAGGTTCGGGGTGGGGTCAGGGGATGGGGAACAGGGGGTGGTTGGATAGGCGTGGGAGTCCTGGGGGGGCCTGTTAGGGGGCAGGGGTGTGGATGGGGTCTGGGCAGTCAGGGGACAGCGAGCAGGGGGGTTAGATAGAGGGTGAGGTCCTGGGGGGTGCATAGGGGCGGGGATCCCAGGAGGGGGCGGTCAGGGGACAAGGAGCGGGGGAGGGTGGATGGGTCAGAGGTTCTGGGGGGGGGAGGTCGGGGGGCAGGAATTGGGAGGGGGTGGATAGGAGGCGGGGGCCAGACTGGTTGGAGAGGCATAGCCTTCCCTATCTGGCTCGCCATATAGTTTCACAACCCCAAAGTGGCCCTTCGGCCAAAAAAGTTTGCTCACCCCTGAATTAGACTGTTAACTACGCAGTTTTGTGAACATGGTAACAGGAATGGAACTCAAGTGAAGAGCTTCCATGGGCATCATCTGGTTCTGAAGCACCCATACTGTATTGGGTGCTAATGTTTTCGCAGTAGTGTGGAGGTAGACAGGTGGAGATATAAGGCCCAATGCAGAGAAAGCTGGGTTGGTCTCAGAGTCATCATCAAGGTACTATATGAGGGGAAGAGAAGCTGGAAGGCAGTGGGGACCAGAAACAGGTATCCTTCTTCCACATGTTCCTTGGACAATGAACACCCATGACCCATCTCCTTATCCTCCCATACTCTTGAGCAAAAGCCCATTCCTTGCTGACATTTGCCTCCAACTTGTTCTCATACCATCTCCAAAACCTCCTAGCACAGGCCACAGTCCACCCTGCACATGCCCAAATTTTATGACATGCACCATCTTTTTCTCCATTTCTGTTCCCTCTCATACTGCTGTGATGACACTGAGAAATTTCCCCTGTAAAAACACAATCTAGTCACAATCTGCTTCCATGGTACCTTTAGTCAATATGTGATGTCCAGGGACAGTTTACCCTCAATTCTCTTCAGCTCACAGAGTGAGCTTTTCTTCTAATGATATATATTGGTTTTACTCTCTCAACTTTCGTGTCTCCTTTGGGGCAGGGCAGAAGACCAGGAGCAAACCAGCATCTCCCTTAGGAACTGAACTGGCTCTTTCCTAGAGTTTCTAACCCTTTAATAAACTATCACTAAATCCAGAGCTAGGATAGGAGCTTCCTCAGGAGCAGGGTGATGAGGCCTGAGGTCTTGCTTCCTTTCAGGGCCTCTAGCAGGTATAGGCTCTTGACTGAAGCACAGTGGAAAATCTCATTGCATGGGGAATCCTGAGCTAGAGGCATCAGATCAATGTCATTGTGTTGGAGTCTCAAGTCCTGCATAGAAATGATGAGGACTTTTACCTTCCCTCCCCAGCAGTATTGGGGCCAGGGGAAGGGCTGTGAGAGGAAATTGTCAAGTAAAGAGCTACCTAGCAGTGCACAGTCCAGACAGGGAATCAGCAGACAGTGACCCTCTGCTAATGAAGGCAGAGGCAACTGGAAACTCCAGTGCGCCACACTCCCCAATCTGCAGAAGAGAAGGCAGTGGGTGAGTAAGACCAGTCTAGCTGCGTGTATACTGTGATTGTCCAGTGGTTAAGTTCTGGACACTGCAGGTGGATGCTTCAGAAGAGGTTGGCGACTGGGGTGCACTTAATGTTAACCTGCAAGGTGAACTGAGGGCTAGCATAAGCCCAGCAGAGAGTGCTTGAGTGGCTGGCAGTGACACCCAGCTACCACAAGAAATATTACCCCACTGCTTCCTGCAAGAGGGAACACAGTGACTCACAGTCCTGGGCACCCCAAGGAAGTTGCACAATAGTGTAGTCTTGGCAGGATTTAGACACAGTTTGGTGGTTAGCTAAGGACCACACTCCCAGCCCTGGGAAATTAGAATCTGAGAGATTCATGAGTGAGAAGGTCAAGAACGGACACAGAAAAAGGTTGCAGTTTGTTATTTTCTGTAATTTTATTTTGGGAAACGGAAATAGAATAGCAAAAACAACAGGATGAGCAAAGAAATATATGCTAAGGACACAATAAATCATTTAGAAGAGTTGTATGTAGATTGTTCTGGTGTTTGCTGCACAAAAAATGATGGACGAGTTGAAAACCCTTCTCATGGAATATAACAGGCACTATGAAAGGCAGCCAAGTTTCCTGAGTTTGCCTCAGGACCAGAGGCTGTGGAGCCGGGCTGAAACAGACCTTGAAGCCTACAACTGAACCTAGAATGGATGTGGCTGGAGAGGGGAACAATGCAGCTGGAAATCCTTTGGCTCAAACTAGAGCAAGAAGAAAAAGAGAAGCAACGCCAGCCCAAGGTCAACTAGAAAAGGAGAACTCTCAGCCAGCAGATAACTTCCCCCAAAATCCACCCAACTGGGAGAAACTATGCCCTGTATACAGGGAGATGGATTGTGCTATTTGAAGCATTTGGGATGGGTGGATGTAGGACTGCCCAAAACTAATGACCCCCCCCCAGTTAAGGGGGGAGGAACTGCTGAACCTAGGCATCAATTGAGTACAGGGGACAGCAAGAGGAAAATGGCACTGATGTTTCAGAAGCGAACTGGGGGACAGAAAAGCAGACAACAGGAGAGGGGAACATTTCCAGCCCTTATTCAGCAAAGGATGATAGTGTGTCTCTGGGAGTTGGGGGCAGGAGTCACTCCTTATACCTGAGATGGCTATTAGGGCTGGCAGAATCCAGAAATTCACAGCAGAGTAGAGAGCACGCCAACTAAGCATGTCAGCAGGGATATCATTTGCCACCCCCACTTTTAAATCGCTTTCTAAACCCTCATATTCTATGTGTACCTTGGCCAAAGACACAAAAATCCTAAATCCTCCTATTAACACAAGCTCTGCCATTCAACCAATATCTTCATCTTCAGTAAGACTCCAAATAATACACCTGCAGGAATTCCATGCCATTGCACAATGAAGAATTTGCCCAGAATTAATGTTTTGTGCAGAATTTTATGTTTCTCCCTGTAGTGGGGCAATTGCCCCACTCCCTGAGAGTATGGGCTGCGGCAGGCCAGTGGGCCTGCGCAGACACACAGCCAATGGGAGAAGGGCTTACTAGGAGCCAATCAGGGCCCAGGTTGGAGACAGACAATCAGGGCCAGGCTCAGCCCTTTAAAAGGCTGCTCAGGGAGCAGAGCAATCAGTCTGTCCCAGGCCTTTAACAGGGGAAGGTCTGTCTCCAGGCTGGGAGACTAGCACTTGGGACAGCGCAGTGCTGGGCAGGCCCAGGGGAGCAGAGGGTAACTCCAGCCTGGAGTCTGTCAGGCTGCAGGCCCTGAAGGGAAGGGCCTAGCCGGTGCGAGGGGCCGAAGGGGAAGCGGCCCAGGGATGTGGAGAGACTGAGGGAGAGAAGGAGGGCAGGATGGCTGCTACTAGAGAGTCCCTGGGTTGGGACCCAGAGTAGTGGGTGGGCCTGGGTCCCCCCACCCCCTTAGCCCCTTGCCTTGCACCCGGCTGATGGAGCAGCCATCTAGAGCTGCACCAACCCCCTGCCAAGAGGGGAGTGACTTTGAGGGTGCAGTTGGCCACATCGGCCAGGATGTAGAGTGGCAGCTGATTGATTCCCCCCCCACCCCACCCCCGCCAGAAGGGGGCGAGGATGGACTAAGGGGAACTGCCGGAGGGCAGTGGCTTGAAGAGGACACTGTGAGCTTGGGAGCAACACGGGTCTGGACATGCCAACCGAGGGTGAGATGATGGATGGGACACCACCAGGAGGGGGCGCTCCACTGGACAGAGTTAATTCCTGAGACAACCAGTAGGAGGTGCCAGGTGGTGAGTCCCAACTCATCACTCCCACAGAATTGGGGCTGTAGAGCTGCTGGCGGCTATTAGGGACTGCTGGATTGTGCAGAGCCCAACTCACCAGCTTGTAGTGAGTGGAGTGCCCAGCCTGGTGGGGATGGAGGCTCTGCATGCTCTGGCTGCCTGGCTTGATTGCCCTGGGACAGAGATGGTCTGGGAGACCCGGCTCCAGTAAAGGGTGAGGAAGGGCAGGGCCGCACCGCACCGCACTGCACCACCCAGTGGTACAGTAAAGAAGCTGGGGGGAGTAAAGACTCTGGGGGGAATGGAGTGCCTCATGGCTGGGCTTGGGGAGTGGGATTGTGTGTGTCTGGGCCCGGGAGTTACTATATGGTTGGGCTCTGGAGGGAGTGGGGTGCAGATGTTTGGGTTCTGGGGAGATCCATGCAGCACCCTTCAACTGGAATTGGGTTGTCATAGGTATTTCTTTAACTCTCTGCTGCTGGGGGAACCTTTTTTGTTGTCTGTATTGTTAACATAATTGTTGACAGGTATTTTGAAATAAATTATCAAAATAATTGACACTGGAGTGATTATATTGTGTTTTGACCAAAAAATTCCAAATTTTTAAATATTTGGCACAGAATCTCCCCAGGAATAGAATAAGGAAAACAGGGGAAGAGAGAAGAATGTACAGAGAGGCCCCTGTGGGGAAAATCAGAAATCCTGGGGAGCCTTATAAACAACGGATTGTACCTGCAGCATCAATATTGTTAGCCCTGCAGCTGCTTTTCATTGCCATCAGCTGTCTATGATTCATGACCTCCATCCTTAATGGCTGGATGCCATTCCATTAGCAACTACTACCTCAGAGGTGATAATCTCTTACATGCCCCACTTGTTTTGCCAGATGGGGCTGCTCCATGTGGCTATCACAATAAGCCTCCATTTATCTCAAAAAGGGTGAACACTTTTCTTCCTCAGCGTAGTATCAGGCAAGCTGAAGCCTTTCTCTCACTAGAAAATACTGGGGAGTCTGAATGGTTTCCCTGTATATTAAAGCAAAGAAAGAAGGCGTATTTGCTGCCAGAGTGTCTTCTAATTCTGCTCTGTATGCTGTCCTTCAGCAGTACATGGAAGTTCTCCATTTGGTGACCAGTGTCACTTATGACTGGTCACAAGTTTCATTTGGCACTGGGTTTGTTAACTATCCCAGAACCACTATGAGCCCATTAGCTCTTGGGCTAGGGAACTGAGTTAGCCACTTCCAGAAGACGGTGGCTAATTGTGCAGATGCCAACCACTCATCTGTATTCTTAGGTGATGGCTCTGTGTTGCCTGTGCTGAGGACGCAGTTTGACACCTCTATTTTCTGTAGCTTCTTACACTTGCAAAAGAGCTTTTCACATCTGCAAAACTGATCTAAAGGTTCTGCCTAAGCTCCAGCTACTGAAACAGCTGCAGCTAGTACAATCACAGGATTTTGGAAAGCAACTCTACACATTACAAGAAGCAGCACCATTGGAGAAAAGCCAAAACCCGAGATTGCAACACTCTGTCTGTCGGTTCACAGTTGTTATTTCTAGTCCACTTAGGACAAAGGGACTACACACCCTTAGTGCCCCTGCATATCACAGGGGCATTTTGGATTCTATTCTTTCTCAAAGGCTACGCCCACTTAATTCACACCGTTCCTTCAAAGGTGCCACTTAACTACAACCTCTCCAAACAATTCCTGAAGCTGCTAATCAGTTGTCTCCGGAATTGGGCAATACGGTGCCATGTGTTGGCTGGAATGGTCACTAAAGAATGATGCAAAATGCTCCTTCTTCTTCCTCTCTACTCTGAAATTAATTGCTCTGTGTTTGCTCTGCTCCCAGCCTATTTCCCCCACACAATGGATAAGCAATTCCTTATAAGGGAGGAGGCATTACTTAATAGCTAGAGCAGGGAACAGGGAGTCCAGTATCTGGCAAGTCACTTAACTGCTCTGTGCTTCAGATATGGAGGGTAGTAATTGCTTACCTGCCACACGAGCTTGTGAAACTGAATGGGTTAATGTCTGTAAAGTGTTTTGAGATCTTTGAATGAATATTTTAAGTATTAGTTTTATTTTTATTTTATTAATAAGGATAATCATTTGATCTGTTTTTTTTCCTTTTAAAGAATAACAAGTATTGTACAGAGTATATGCGCCAAAATATAGCCATCTCTTGAGTGGAATGTAGAAACCATTCTGTATCAGTGACACTACATAACAGTTACGCAAGCCATATAATTCTTTAATGATTAACAGAGTAATTCTAATATGCATCTTATGCCTTAGTTAAGAATTATCCGTGTCACAGCTGCAGTTACTACTCACAGGTATAGAAAAAAGTCACTACTTAAAGAACGTATTTGATTAAATGTATTCATTTATTAGCTATTCAGTTAAAGAGCCTTCACTAGTTTTAATAATACTTTACGTTTATATATAACTTGTAATCTCAAAGGATTTCAAAGAGCTTTATCACTAATAAACTGCCATACAAAGTATACTCAAGGTCCACAGCCATCAGTGAAATGCAGTCATCTCTGGTGTGGAACAAGTCTGCTGTCTAACAGCATCACTAAACAACAGATTAGCAATGGAGGTAAAGAAATATGCTATATTCCCTTAGAATCTTCTGGAAGAATTGGGGGAGCCTAAAAGTAATTATTTATAATAAACAGGTATTAGGTCCAGTCATTGGAATTATTATTCCTATTCTTTCATAAAGGGAGGCAGTGAGGCCTAAAAGATGGAGCTGAGAAGTAGGACTCAGGAGACCTAGGTTCTAATGTCAGCTCTGCTGCTGGATGACATTGGGCAAATCACTTTCCATCTCATTGCCTTAGTTTCCCCCTCTGTAAAATGGGAATAATGATGCTAACCTCCCTGTGTATGATGCTTTGTGGTCTCCTGGTGAAAAGTGTTATGTAAGAGCTAGGGATTACTATTCCTACTGGATCTTTACTGACTAGGCTCTCATTTTTAAGTCTTATGTGAGGGAGACAACTTCTAGAATCATAGTGCTCTCTAGTACCAGGTTGAGATATTACAGTCAGTATAGATTCAAAGACCAATGTAACCCCTGCTGGGTCACTCACACTACTCCTTGGAGAACAGTGCCCCCTAGTACCATGCTGGGACATTGAGGTCAGTAATGACTCAGAGAGAAAAGCATCCCCTACTCAGTCACTAGCATTACTCCACACACCTTTTCTTTCATGTGATATTTTCAATGGTTGAACACATTTCAAAGTGTCTGAAATAGCAGCATGCTGTTCTGTCTTGTCCTGATGAGCCCTGAATAGATGGTCCATTATGAGATGTCTAATTATTATTTCTGAAGTTTTCCACCTGAAGTCAAAGAACAGTAGTAGGACATAGCCCTATGACAGGTGAGGTTAATTTCCCCCTCATCCCATGAAAACATACTGAACCAAAAATCACAGTGCTATTGAGTGCTAAAATGGTTAATTGTGACCAGATACTTAACACAATTAAAATTAACGATAAGGAGGAAGGAACACAAGCCAGAATAGGGAAAGAACAGATTAAAGATATTTAGTTTGCAGGTGACACAAAAATTGGGGGACTGGTAAATAATGAAGAGGACAGGTCACTGAACTAGACCAATCTGGATCACTTGTTAAACTGAGTGCAAGCAAACAATATATGCTTTAATACAGCTAAACATAAATACAGTAGATACATCTAGTATCAAAGAATGTAGGCCATACTTAGAAGACGGGGAACTTTATCCTGGGAAGCAGTGATTCTGAAAAAGATTTTGAGTTTTGATGGATAAAGAGAAGGTTAAAGGGTAACTTGATTACAGTTTATAAGTACCCACAATGAGAAAACTATGTAATAATGGGCTCTTCAGTCTAACAGAGACAGATATAACATGATCCAATCAATGGATGAAAGTTGAAGCTGGACAAATTCAGACTGGAAATAAGGAATACATTTTGTACAGTGAGAGTAATTAGCCATTGGAACAATTTGTCAAGGGTTCTCCATCGTTGGCAATGTTTAAATCAATATTGGATTTTTTTTAAAATATCTGCTCTACGAGTTATTTTGGGGAAATTCTATGGTTTGTGTTACACAGGACATCAGACTAGATGATCATAATGGTCCCTTCTGGCCTTGGAATTTATGAAACTACTAAATAATCAGCTTGTAAGCACTTGGAAGATAATAGGACCATAATAGACAACATGGATTTGTCAAGAACAAATCATTCCAAACCATTTCCTTCTCTAATAGGGTTACTAGCTGAGTAGATGAGGGTTGGGAGAGAAGACTGAGGGGCGACCTGATAACAGTCTTCAAATATGTTAAAGAAAAGGATGGTGATTATTGTTCTCCATGTCCATTAAAAGTAGGACAAGAAACTGGAGCAAGAGAGATTAGGTTACATAGTAGAAAAAACTTTCTAATTATAAGAATAGTTGAACTCTGGAACAGGCTTCCAAGGAAGGTTGTGGAATGATAAATCCCAGTTATGGATAATCTAGGTTTACTTAACCCTATATCAGTGTGGAGGCCTGGACTAGATAACATCTCAATAGCCCTTCCCGCCCTGCATTTCTATGATTTACATAGACATTACAACATGCTCTGATACCATTCCTGCAAAGTGGAGCAAGACTGACATCTAGTGTCAATGTATGCTCACATAAACCCACATAAATGTAAAGAAGTAGGCTGTTCTATTCAGAGCCAGAAAAGGGGTGGAGCAAGTAAAGGAATGGTATGTTCCAAATGGAAAAGATCTTCAAGGATTCCTGGAACTTTGTGCACTTGGCAGAGTTGTATCCAGAGTCAACATTCTAACGTCTCTGGGTTCCTGGCCTTTATTATTCAGTAAACCTGAAATCTCTAGGAAACAATATAATGGATTCATTGGGTCTTGAGTGGATGTTAAAGATCAGCAACTAGAAAATATTTATCAAGGCTACACAAATAATAATTAATAATAATTTGAATAGTGGAAAAACAGATCTGCAAATATATTCATGAGTCATTGGTATGTTGCTACACATAGGGTCTTAGCATTCACTAGTGGCAAACAGTTGGACAGTGGATAATTCAAGAAAAATGTTCATGGATCTGAAAAGGATTTCACCTGGTAAGTTGGCATGCTGATTCAGCTCCATGCTCTATCACAGATTTGCTGTGTGACCTTGAGCAGGTTACTTAAGTCTCTTATGACTCCGCTCCCCATCTGTACAATGGGGATAATAGCACTGCCTCACAGGGATGTTCTGAGGATAAATACATTAAAAATTATGAGGTGATCAGAAGCTAAGTTTACAGGGGCTCCATTTATATAGCTGGGCAGGTGAATATTTATTTGTCTGAATATTCACACCATAAATGTGTCATTAATTCATCACTATTATTTGCCATTTGCCATTATATCTAACATTTTTTCACCATCCAGTTAGTGAGCAAAAACAATACCATGTAACTTAGGTGATCAATCAGACACCAGAAAGAGTAACTATTCCAAGGAGCAGTTTGCAGACTGTCCATTGGTTGAAAATTATTCATACAAACTATTTGAAGAAGAATCATGAATAATTAATATATTTATGCAGATCAGAAAAGGCTCACAAATGATTTGTTACCTGAAAAATGGCCTACATTTGTGATGAATATTATTCAGCTTGAATAGTTTGATCGCCTCTAGTAATAATAATAATTAGGCTTGGAAGAATGTGATTTTTATTTTTTATAATTTCAGCAGATAATGATTTTTAATTGTAGGCATTTTTATTAGGACTGTCAAGCGATTAACAAAATTAATCGTGATTAATCGCACTATTAAACAATAATAGAAAACCATTTATTTAAATATTTTTGGATGTTTTCTTCATTTTCAAACATTGATTTCAATTACAACACAGAATACAAAGTCTACAGTGCTCACTTTATATTTTTATTACAAATATTTTCACTGTAAAAAAACAAAAGAAATAGTATTTTTCAATTCCCCTAATACAAGTTGTCAGGGTTCCCTCCCCACTCTGAACTCTAGGGTACAGATGTGGGGATCCACATGAAAGACTCCCTAAGCTTATTTCTAACAGTTTAGATTAAAAACTCCCCAAGGCACAAATTCTCCCTTGTATCTTGGATTAGGTAACGCTGCCACGACCAAGTGATTAGACAAAACTCAGGGAAAGGACCACTTGGAGTTCCTACTGCCCCCTAATATTCCCTCAAGCCCTACACCCCTTTTCCTGGGGAGGCTTGAGAATAAACAAGATGAGCACAAACCAACCTTCAGATTCTTAAACCTTGGTTGAGTGTTATAGCTATCTTTAGAAATCTCACATTGGTACCTTCTTTGCATTTTGTTAAATCTGCAGTGAAAGTGTTCTTAAAATGAACAACATGTGCTGGATCATCATCTGAGACTGCTATAACATGAAATATGACAGAATGTGGGTAAAACAGAGTAGGAGATATACAATTCTCCCCCAAGGAGTTCAGTCACAAATTTAATTAATGCATTATTTTTTTAACGAGCATCATCGGCATGGAAGCATGTCCTCTGGAATGGTGGCTGTAGCACGAAGGGGTACACGAATGTTTGGCATAACTAGCACATAAATACCGTGCAATGCAGACTCCAAAAGTGCCGTGCGAATGCCTGTTCTCACTTTCAGGTGATATTGTAAATAAGAAGCGGACAGCTTTATCTCCCATAAATGTAAACAAACTTGTTTGTCTTAGTGATTGGCTGAACAAGAAGTAGGTTCTGAAGTTTTACATTCTTTTGTTTTTGAGTGCAGTTATGTGATTAAAAAAAATCCTCATTTGTAAGTTGCACTTACATGATAAAGAGATTGCATTACAGTACTTGTATGAGGTGAATTGAAAAATACAATTTCTTTTGTTTGCTATTTTTACAGTGCAAATATTTGTAATAAAAAAAGACTATAAAGCGAGCACTGTCAACTTTGTATACTGTGTTGTAATTGAAATCAATATATTTAAAAATGTAGAAAAACATCAAAAAATATTTAATATACTTCAATTGGTATTCTATTGTTTATCAGTGCGATTAAAACTGCGATTAATCATTTTTGAGTTAATCGTGTGAGTTAACTGCAATTAATTGACAGCCCTAATTTTTAGCTATTTAAATTTTCACCATTGCAGGAAATTATGGGGAGATCAGACAATGGAGGGAGGTCAGAGAATTTTTTATTGATAGACATTGGGAAAACAGTTAAAGGTTTATGACCATTAAACCACAAATTGTCGACATGGCATTAAAGCGCACAAATACCCTTAAATCAAACTCTATTAAGTTCTCATGCAGCATTTTTATTACTTTACATATCTGTACATTGATTATTATCAATGAAATATTTTTGTCCATTTGTGAGTGTATGTTGAAATTGATGTTTACCCACATCTGCTGATAACAATCTAACCTTCCAAGCCTAGTAATAATACACAGATAAACATTAATTGAGCTTTATTTCACCAGCAATGTTTCTGCCCCTTCGCATGTCTGATCTGTTATCCCACATAGCTTATATTTGAACTAAAAAAAAAAAAAATGAGATATTTAGGACTGGGCCTCTTGTTTTTCAATATGATCTCTAAAGCACTGCATGTATCTATAGTGTTATATTATCACAGTTATGTACTTTATATAAGCAGATGGTGTTACCACCCTGCTCCAAAATATAAACACTGTATAAGGTTAAACTCACCCTTTTCTTGTGGCATGTCATTATCAATAAGGTAATTAATAATAAAAAACATATTCCACCTCAAGTTCTTTCCCTAATCTTGGCTGTTCCTAGTGTTCTTCCATCAGATCTCTGTGTCCTATGCCTGTCTCCCTCTAACAAAATAACCATTCCCACTTCCCTTACAGCCAGGTTAGAGTGACTAAGCTACGCCTGCCACAATGAGCCATCAGGAATCAGTCAGCATCTAATACCTGCCAGCAGATTGGATCAACAGAATAACCCTGCTGCAAGGACTAACTATGGTGCTAGAGACTACAGTGATGGGCATCTTATTGATGTGTGTAATGAGAGTAATAAATAATAATAATGAATAGCAATAACTAATTAACAATAAAAGACCCCAAGGAGGTATCAAGAGAGATCCATGAAAATATTATGGGTCATAAAGTATTAGGAAATTGAGTTACTTTCCTTGTTCAGGACATTCGATCAAAGAGGAGAATAACCTGAACTGTATTCCTGAGCCCACCTACAACAGATTTTGGATTCTCCCCTTGAATATTAGCACTCTGCATTGTTGTTCAAGTAAAAAAAAAAAAAAGAAAAAGAAATTGGGTGCATTCACATCAGGGGAGGTCTTATTGTGAATCATCTTTCACAGCTGACACCTGTTGCTTTTCCTCTAGCACTGGGGCTAGGTCTGGGACTCTCTGCCCAGTCCGGGCTACTGTGAACCTGCTCATATGTAGGGCCTCCTCATAGACTGGAGGGGTCTCCGATCCACAAGGCGGTGGTGATCCTAGCACGGTATTGTGGGAACGTGCAACAGCCAGTATCCTCCTGGCAGCAGGACCAAACACTGAATGCAGAGCTGAAAGGGATGAGATTGGGAAAGGTTAATCTAACTCTGGAACCATCAAATACCAGACATGAGCCAGACAGAGAGCACAAATATACTTGCTGTGCAAAGCTTTTCCCAGCTACACACCCTCAGTGCCAGTCACCTTCCTTCTCCAAGGCCATCCCTTCTCATCAGACACATCCTCTACCTAGACCTTCCAAAAATGCTTCTCTCAGCTGCTGGACCTGTCCTCATTCCACCAAAAGAAGTGTCCCACCCTCATTCCCTACTTCCCAGCTAGCTGGATCTTCCAGATATATCCCATGAAATCCCCCAATCCCAACTCACAGATACCCCCATTCCCCAGCAGAGAGCAACCTGGCCCATACACCAGCTGTTAGGACCTCCCTCTACTACCCCAGTAAGTGACATGATGATCTATATGCAGCTAAGACCAGACCTGATCCCCGAACCCATAGTTTCAAACTTTTGGGGCTCTAGGATTTGGCACTTTAAAGTATGTTATGGGTTCTAGACTTTAGGGGACAGCTCCTTAGCTGGTGTAAATCAATGTAGCGCTATTTACCTCAGTGCAGTTGTATGACTTAAACTAGCTGAAGATCTAGCCCTTGAAATTCATCGGACACAGAGGTCTGAATTTTTCAGACCTTCAGTTTCTGGATTCTGGAATATGTTCGAGGATTCTCAGCCTTCTCTACATCTACCTTGGCTTCTGCATGGTCACACTCACAAGTGATAGTGCTCTGGAGAGTGTTGTCATGATCAAAGGCGATGACTGTGACCTCATAGGGGTGGGAACCCGACTCCTCCCCTGCCTGCCGGCAGCAGCACCTCACACAGGCTGACACCAGGCCACACAGAAGCAGCAGCCCACCAATCACCACCACCAGCCTGTAGAGGGAAAGGAAGCAGAGTTACTGCCATACCTTTTTTATGTACACACACTGAATGGTGTGACAAAGTTCCTCCTCTACCTAGGTGGGTCCTGCACTTATTGGCAGATTTGCTCACCTCACAGATTCACCATGTGGGTCAGGAAACAGCCTAGAGACCTTCCCCTCTGGTAGAAACCACAGTCCTGGTCAAATCCTCCTGTGTTTGATCAGGAGTTGGGAGGTTTGGGGGGAACCCAGGCCCACCCTCTATTCCCAGTTCCAGCCCAAAGGCCCTGTGGACTGCAGCTGTCTAGAGTGCCTCCTGGTACAGTTGCGTGACAGCTACAACTCCCTGGACTACTTCCCCATGGCCTCCTCCCAACACCTTCTTTATCCTCACCACAGGACCTTTCTCCTGGTGTTTGATAATGCTTGTACTCCTCAGTCTTCCAGCAATATGTCTTTTCACTCTCAGCTCCTTGTGCCTCTTGCTCCCAGCTCCTCACACTCCCACCACAAACTGAAGTGAGGTCATTTTTAAACTCAGGTGCCCTGATTAGCTAGCCTGTCCTGATTGATTCTAGCAGTTTCTTAATTGGCTCCAGGTGTCTTAATTATCCTGCCTGTCTTAATTGGTTCTAGCAGGTTCCTGATTACTCTAGTGCAGCCCCTGCTCTGGTCACTCAGGGAACAGAAAACTACTCATCCAGTGACCAATATATTTGCCCTCTACCAGACTCCTGTACCTCACTAGTCTGGGTCTGTCACATAGGATTCTAAGAAGTGATCACACTCATTTTACTAACATTTACAGAGACAGTCCTTTTTTAGAAAAAACACTCAGCTGCGCATCTGTGCTATGAAATCATGAGTGTTGTACATCTTACATTTCTTATAACAAAACTAATGCATTTAATAAAAATGCATGACTGAGAAGAGGGAAAGAGATATGTTCATGTTTGTTGAAGATAATGTGTTATCTAATACTAATAGCATCCAGCAGGAATGGGAAAACGCAATACATCCTTCATAACACTAGAGGGAACTGAGGTAAAGAGTAGAATGGAGGAATTGTTCGATTTTTGTCACTTAAAGGATCAGATTTAATTCTATCAATTGCTTGCTAACTTAAGCGACAAATACAAATGATATTTATGTAAGTGTAACCTTACCAGATGTACCAGAGACGGACCCAATCAGTGCTTGAGCAGCTGAGAAAAAGAGGGTGAAAGAAAGAGTTAACAACATAGCATCATAGAAATAATGGATGGAGAAATTCCCTTTTTGATCCTATCTTGTCTACCAGGCCAACTCCCGTCTTCACTCCATCTGATGAAAGATTGGAGACTGGTCTCCACTCTAAGTTTTAAATGACTCACATGATGAAGCTTCCACCACTTCTCACTGGGGAGACTATTCTTCAGTCTAATAAATCTCATTATTAGGATTTTTTTCTTAATGGCCAGCCTCAAATTTTCTCTTTTATTCAACTTCATCCCATTTGCTCCAAGTTCTCCTCCTCACACACACACACACACACACACACCCCTCCTGACTATGTTATTCTGTTTACATCCTTCAGATACTTGTAGACAGTTCTAATGTCTGCATCTTCCTTATTTTTTCTTCATAAATCAGCCTTTCCAGCCACACTATTTTTGTTGTTTTTCCTTTGAATTTCTCTCCCAATTTGTCACCCTCTTTTTGGAAGTGCACATTTCTTTACCTATAATTAGTAGAGTTGATCAAACAGATCACAAAGATGTTTTGCAAGACATTTCTCTAAATAAAATATTAAATTTTCTGTGGCTGCTTTCACACTTCTTTTGCATTCACTTTCTGTTGATATTCCTGCAAACAGCCTTCCTAGCAGGAATGTCCACAGCAGAATTTACAAAATAATCATTCAAATTCCTACTGGTGAGTATTTGCATTGGAAACCCAGTAAATGTTACACTCTTCCCTTTAGGAGCACGAACAATATCACTTGATCTACGTGTCCTTTCAAAACTAACTAATACAGCCCGAATTCTGAATATTGAATCCTTACAATGAACTGCTTGCAAAACAGTGATAGAACAAAAAATAATCCCAGAAATTTCTTGGCAAAAGTTTTCAAACAACCAATACCCCTGGGCGGGAAGGGGGGGGAAGGCAGACAATTTGCAAGCACAAAGACAGGGCAAATAAATTGTATGTTAAGAATTAGTCACTCAAATCTAACAAACAAACTTTCTGGCCCTGGAAAATGCTTGCTCAAGATTTACCAACACTGTTAACTAAAGCAAACTCTATTGGTGAGAGACAAGGCCATCAGCTGAGATTCCTCCCATGTCTGTCATTCCCCCCCAACCTCTTCTGAAAAAAAATGCAGGATGTGTATACTCACTGTTCAGCATTCACACAGGCCTCCTCACATCTTACTTGGGGAAACTACAAGGAGAGCAAAGGCCATCAGGGCGAATTGTCCTCACTCAGTCTCCTTGATGTCCTATGTTCAATATCTCTCTCATTCATCCCAATGCCAATCCTAATGTCCCCACCCATGGATTCACAGTTACCCACCCTCTTTTGTCCCTCTCACCCACACCATCATAAATCTGAATTCTCCTCTCCCCCATCCAAACATGTAATTTATATTTTACCTTCCCCCGCCCTCATTATAGCCCTAAATTCTCTTCTATTCTCTCTTTCCACAAACAGACTATTACCTGCTTTCTACATCCTATATGACAAATCTGAATTCCCCTCTGTTTCTAAAAACGTATATCCCTCAATATCCTATTATTTACTGTGTCCATTACAAATCTGAATTCCACACTGCACTGATGGATCTCCAGTTACCCTATTTTCTATCATTCCTCAATGTAGATTTTATTTTACCCCCCCCCCCCCAATTCTCTTGCTTCACTTATCCCCACTTACTTTACATCCTAACATCCTCTTTACTGCTTTGAATTCTCCTCTGCCCCTACTTTATTTCCCCAATACTTTTAAATATCAGGGAAATTCTTACTTCAAATCTATCTTTGGCTCAAATCTCCTTGAACTTTCTGATGTAATACAGTGCCCTAGCAGAGGTCAAACTCTGCCAAAGAGGAACCTATGATGTGACTCACCCAAGAGAGACTTGCCACAGCAGAGAGGGTCACAAGCGGGCTACCGATCCCCATGAAGAAAAAACAGCTGACCCTGCTGTCCCATGTAGCTCAGGGCCAGTGCTTCCTTCCTAATTTCAGTTCATCCTCGCCAGTCCTCACAGTGGGGTGAGGAGCAGGGAAACTCCCTTTCCAGGGTGAGTTCCTTCTTTCTTCCTCTTACTCTACTGCTTTCTGCACCCTTCGGGGTTTGTCTTTCCCTCTCACGCACACTCTGGTTTTCTGTCTGCCTTCTTCTCTCTTTGTCTTTCTCTTTATATATTTCTGCCAATGTCTGTCTCACTCTGTTACTCTCTTTCTTTCCCTTCAGAAGGGAGTTCAAACACCATCCAGTCACTTCAGGAAAAAAACTGAGGATGCCAGTCACTTAGCTTTGTTGTTTCCAACTGATCTAGCTCAGGGAATGAATGAGAAAAATTTACCCATGATCCTGAAAGAACTGAGAATGGAGAACTCTCTTCTATGGGGGGTGGAGGGAAGGTGCTCTGACCTTATTCATTCCCAATTACTTCTCTCCCCTCCCCCTCGTCCAGGGAGACTGGTGCAGTTTGAAGGTCATTTGTTCACCTTCTGCTTTACTCCGATGTGACCCCTCCTATTCTCCTTCCTCAACACCCTCCCATCATTATGCTTTTGCTATTCTGGCCTGCCGAGTCTAACCAGAAGCCCAGAATCAGAATGGAAAGCACATTGCACCTGGGACATGCCTGCTGGCGCACGATGGGCAGAACGGTGTGTGTATGTGTTATGGAAAACTTCTTCTCACATACCTAAAAACTTCTTCACACACACCTCACTCTTAATATGCAGTGCTCCCTTCTTCTCAGCTGGTGCCTCCCCCTTTGCTCTGGTGATCACCTCAGTCCTGATATGCAGAACTCTCTGCTATTCCAATCCTGGCCCCCATCTTTCCAGCTCTACCAAAGCACACAGTCTTGACCTGCAGAAACTTCCACTATTCAAGTCTTGAGTGCCTTACACAGCTCTGCCAGTGTCCCTCAGTCCTGCCCGGCAGCCCCCCTGCTATTCCAGTCCTGGGCTCTCCTTACAGCTCTGCCAATGCCCCACAACTCCTTTACCATAGTAGAGAATGTTTTGTTGCTTCTCCTCCTGCATACATTACAGTTGTCCCTCCAGCTATTTAACTTAATAGGCCTCTTTTAATGACCTGCTGTTTTCCCTCTTGTATAACCACTTTGGATTTCTATTACATTACTGCTCACGGGTATCTATGAAGTGCTTCCATGTATGTAATTAGCATCTCTCTCTCTCACACACTGTTTCCAATAGTTGAAACAGGAAAATTGCTCCTCAGTAATGCGTTATTATTCCTACCCCGCAACCATCCAGGACTGGTATATGAATATATGTTTGAGGAAGTGAGCAATGCAGAGACTAGTGGAACTTGTTACTCCATGTTGCAATCACGTTGCATCCATATTAAGCTGGTGAATCATTAGCCCTGGTCATGGCTATTAAAGGCAAAGAGCAGAACCAATGGATTCATAAACATAACACACACATTCCCCCAAAACAGGGGCTAAGAACCGTCCACTATGAGCAACCTCCAAAAGAGTCATGGGCTTCTCTGACTGTTCAGATAGCTATCTTTCTATCTGTCTGTCTGTCTGGTCATCTCTCCCTCACCCTTCTATCTAAATTAGTTTATGACCTGGGCCTATATACTGAACACTAGTGTGCAAAGGAGAAACATGCAAAAACACACTAGAGGCTTCTTTCCCATCTGCAGACTGCTTCAGATTCCTGTTCTTTCCTTTCTTTAAATGTGCCTATATATTATGGAAGTTTCAAATGAAAAGACAGTACAGCCTTCACTGAACAGCCTTCACTGTGTACAACTCTTAGAGCTGACATGGTTCAGCACACAATAACCAAAAAAAACAAGTGCAAATTATAAGTGTGGACTCAACCTTTCTGCAACTTTACAACCCAGCCTCATTTAACAACCTAGAAAAGTAGAAATAAATCTAAAAAAAAGTCTGGATCATTGCATTTACAACTGATTCACGGTGACCCTAGATGTATGACCATTTCACAAAACTGTTCTTTCCAGCCGCCAGGTATTCAGCTAATGTAAATCAACATTGCTTCACTGAAAGTCAGTGGAGCTATGCTGATTTACACCAGCTGAGGATCTGGTCCATCATATGTAATCATCCGCGGAAGTCCAAATTGTCAGTTTTTAGTTTTAATTCAATAGCTATTGACAATAGATTGTCAATCAGATTTGTAGTGAAATGCTAGTATTAGAAGAAAATTTCAATTTTAAACTGATCAAATTTGGCAAAATATCACATGAAGTGATAAACATTTCTCTAATGAAAGAGTGACATTATAACCAGAAATTGTGACCTTCAGAGAGCACATGATCATTCATTCTGGCTGAACTATGTTGGCTCCATTTCTTTAATTTCTATGGCCTCTGGTAATACCATGGTTATAGTTGGACATAGTAATTTAACCATGGCCTCATTAGTCTATTACACAGTGACAGAATAATTCACATTCAATTTGATACTTTGGCTCATTTATCCCATAATTTTATTTTCCTTTGATTTGTTTTACAGTGAAGTGAGTTTTCTCCACCAGATTTTCCCCCTTTTTAGAAGTTTAAAGCAAGTGATTATACCCTTTACAAAATTGCTCACAAACATCCTTGTCCTGTTGTTCTGCTGTTGTCATAGATTTCAAGGGCCCATTACATGTTCAGCAGTGAGCTTCATACTTCCTACTGGGGCTCCAGTGACAACATAGTTTGCTAGTGAACAGGCAGAGAACTCCCCCTTTTGCACACACACACACCCCCACATACACCCCCCCACACACACACTCCTGGGCTAATGCAGTCTCAGCAAGGTCTCAATCCCCTCCCAGATTTGATTAAATTCAGTTATGCAGTTCTTGGAAGTCAATGGAAATTTCCCTGCTTTGTTATCCTTCTGAGGAGTGTTTTTTAAGGCCAGCTTCTTTACTCATATCAGATATTTCCCTTGTGAATTTAGAACAGAAGATGGGAAAGAGTTTGGGGTTCATAACAGCCATTTGTTTTTTTCCTGTAGGTGGAGAAAGGATATGCCCACTGTTTCATGTACCACATGCTGGGTAATAACACAAAAGGACTCCAGATTGTAAAACAAAACAGGCTGTTTATTAAGAGAACTATTTACAGAGATGCTGCAACTGCAGCTAGCATTCTAGCCCATGTGCATACAGACTGACTTCTTGGTGCCTTCTCTAAACTCTTCCTCCTGCAACCTGTGCTCTAGCCTCCAAGTTCCAAGCAGGTTGCTGCACCCACCTCACAGAAGATTCAATGTGGTGGCTGAGCTAGGAGTTAGCGGTCTGCACTGCTGTGCAAGAAATCCATGGAGTCCAGGTCACAGTGCCCATTTTTCCTAGTGAAAGATGTAAGAGTTTCTCTGTGTCAGGAGAATAGGACCTCTGATCCTTTACTCCCTGGGGCTGGTGAGGTCTGGGAATGATGTGGAAGTAGGGCTTGGTGCCACCAAAGGGGTAGCATTCTGCTTTGCCCAATACTGGTCTGTTGCCCCCTGGAGTGACAACTAGTGAGAATGCTACTGAGTCTGGGTTCTTGTGCTCCTTGAATTAGTGCCATGGGCTGCCATGCAAGAGACTCAAGTTCAAGACCTATTCCTGATCTCTCACAGGCAGCAGCTGGGACTGCTACAGAGTCTAGGACTGGTTAAGGGTCTGTCTTAATCTCAATCAAATAAGAAACATTTTGGGGTCCTGCTGTTTTGGTGGCTCTGCAACTCATCCATATGTCCCTTTGCAGCAGTGGGACTAGAAGGACAGGAAACAATTTATTTCCAGGTCTCCAACGAACCTCAAGTAATAAGACCAGAAGAAAAGGCAACTCATGTCTAGAGGTCCTTCTTCTGATGGCTTGGGGCCCTGCAAATAGTAAAGCTGGACTCTGGTATGGTGCAGCTCATCTGTAAACCATGGAGAACCAGTATCTATTCCTAGTATTGATATCGCACTTTCTGGAGTTGGCAGCACTGAAAGGACTGGGCCTGATACCTACAGCAGTTAGTGCTCTGTGTTGCCTGATGAAAAACCTGGGTTCAGTTCCCATTCTGATTCTTTTAGTCCTTAGGTGGGATGTTGGCTATGAAAACTGGATCTGCTACACCCTAGGAGTCAGAACTCCATGCAGGAGCACAAAAGCACCTAGAAGAACCAGTTCAGTTCTCAGGCTTGGACTCTTGTTCTCCATAGGACTAGTGAGGACTGGGAACATTGAAGAGCACTGTTGTTTGAATTTATTAAGTGTTAATAATTGCGTAATAAAGTTGAGAATTGGAACACATATTGCAGTGAAGCCTCAAGAAATCTGTAAAGCACAGTTTGAATCTAGCCCTCTCTAGCCCACTTCCTATTAATCACATTTCAGCTCACTCTCTCTGTCTCTCCATAAATCTCTCTATGCATTTATGGCAGTAACTAAGAAATGCAAGACTCCCTCTCCCATTCCCACTGTGTTTCTGCAGAGGCAGATGAAGAAATAAATGTCAGTTTGTGAATCTATTGTAAAAGCTCCCACAATGTATAAAACAAGCTCCCCAAATGCCCCAGATTTTGTTTTATAAAACTCTGGCATGAGTCATAGTCCCCACCTGATTTGTAGATGAATCACTCTCTCATTTCTAATGACTCTGACCATTCAAAGGATCACACCCAGAACCGTATCTCTGTCGGTCTCTCCCTCTGTGTGCTGAGCCATAACCTGGATTTCTCTCAGAACCTTGCCAAAAATGGCTGAAGTGACCTATGCAGATCTGAAGTTCATGACACGGGAGCAGCCCAGAAACCAAGAGCCCCATGAAGCCAAAGCGAAAGGTAACAGAGTGGGGTAGATCCTTACGTGGTGAGCTTGCTTACTTAGAACACAGCATTCAATGTTGTCCCTCTGTGTATGACACTGATGGGACCTCTCTTAGAAAACTGCATTCAGCTCCAAAACGGAGGGAGAGGGAGAGGAGCTATACTGCTAAGAAGCTGGAGGGGTTGGTTTTCAGAAAAGAGTAGAAGAGTTAAGACTCATATTATCCCCTGATATGCACACAAATGATCCCCCTTAAATCACTAGGAATGAAGCCATTTGGGTGGCATGGGGGTAGAATTTGTTACTCAGTATATATCTCTTAGCTAACCAATTAGTAATGAAAAAATATGACTAATAGCTACAAGTATTTGAAGAGTGTATACACTTAGAATGCAGAGGAACTCTTTATTCAGGGGCAAAGAGGTCTAACTAGGCATAATGGGATGAAGTTAAGGAAAAAGGGACATTTTCGGGCTAGATTTTAGGCATCAGTTGCTAGAGGTCAGCGAAATAGTCGTCCCAAGGGAAATGATGGATTATTATTGGGTTATTTAAAACTGAATTGAACAAAACACTTAGGAATATTCTGTAGGGAACAATTCTGGGTGGAACAAGGGATGGAACAGATGGCTGGAAAAAGACCCTTTGGCCTTTAACTTCAGATTCTATGAAAATAATGCTGTGTAGCTTCACAACAGTGCTGTGTGTGTGGTTGATCCCTGTTCTGTAGGGTATATACAGTTTTTAAAGTGCTTTGGAACCATTCAGGATTAAAGGTCCTAGAGGAACAAAGAATTAGTGTAACAAAATTCCAACAGGATCCTAATTTATCAATTTACAAGACTGAGGAACACTTTCCTGGGGGGATTCTCTGTCAGTAGCCAATCTGGTGGCTACCCTATTACCAGCCCTCAGAAGGATCCCTGGATCTTAGATAGAGAGTCAAGTCAGACTCTGTAGAATGCTTCCCCTTAGGGTTGGGAATGGGGGATGGTTAATCCAGATGTTGGATTGTTTGGATCCACAGGATTTCACATGGTGCCTTCAGTACGGAATCAATATTCCAGCTGAGTCTCTTCATCTTTGGTAAAAAAAAATAATAATCAGAGAAGTAAATGAGAGCTCAACTTATTATTGTGTGTGTGTGTGTGTGGTTATGCATCTATTGCTTGTCTGTGTTTGCATATATGTTTGTCTCCATATTGCTTGTATGTACCTATATATTTCCACGTATGTCTATGTTTGTGTACTCTCTGTGCATCATGCCTGTGTTTATATGGCCAACATTTTCAAAAGTGATTTTGAATGTCCATTTTTGGGTGGCCCAATTTGAGACACCTTTAAAGGGGCCTGATTTTCAGAGGATGTGTGTTTCAGAGGGTATTTTCTGAAAATTAGGCTCTTCAAAGTATCTCAAGTTGGGCACTCAAAAATGAAGGCACCCAAAATCACTAACCACAGCTGAAAATCTTGGCCATATTTTACACATATACATATGTGTTTGGTAACAAATGCATATGGTGGGGAGGGTTTTTTTTCTTACATATGTACATTCACGTGTCTCTATATGTTAGTCACTTACATCCTATTCTGTCCATCTCAATATTTTGAACCTATCCATATATATAAATGCCACTGGGTATTTCTATCTCCATGGTCCATGCAGTCCTTGGCATCTGTCTGCTGAAGAGGGGGCCAATCACAATTATTAGGGGAGTTTTTGTAAAGTATTACTATGAACTGGACTGAACCCACCAATTCATTTCACATAGCTGCACAGCCATCAGACAGGAATGACTTTCAGTCACTGCTGACTTGGGGCTATGTATGAACTGGTGACCTAGATGTGAGAAGATCCATATATTTGTCGATTTCCTTCCTTTTCTTTATCTCAGACTCTCCCACTCCATCTCCTTATTGGCGACCTGCAGCAGTGATTCTTGGGATCTTCTGCTTCGGTTTGCTGGTAACAGCTGGGGTCCTGAGTGTGAAGTGTAAGTATCAGCAAGGAAGCTGGGCTAAGAATTCAATGTGAACCCTTAACATATTTTGAAATAAACTAAGGAGAGGAAATGCAGTCTTGTGGTTCAGGCACAGCTTGGGCATTAGCAGATCTGGAAACTTTTCCTTGCTGTGTGAGCTTAGTCCAATCTCTCTGTGCCTCAGTTTCACAGTCTTTGAAGCAGGGATAATGCGTGTTTCAAATGCTTCCAGTGAGCTGGGATGTGAGGCTTAATTTCCCTCTTATCCCATGACAGCTTACTTTGCTTAAGAGCCTTTGGTGAGGGACCTTGTCAAAGGCTTTCTGAAAATCTAAGTACACTATATCCACTGGATTCCCCTCGTCCAGATGCTTATTAACCCCTCAAAGAATCCTAGTATATTGGTGAGGCATGATTTCCCTTTACAAAAACCACTGTGACTCTTCCCCAACAAATTATGTTCATCTATGTGTCTGACAATTTTATTCTTTACTACTGTTTCAACCAGTTTGCCCAGTACTGAAGTCAGGCTTACTGGCCTGTAATTGCTGGGGTCACCTCTGGAGTCCTTTTTAAAAATTGGTGTCACATTAGCTACCATCCAGTCAGGGCCGGCTCCAGGCACCAGATTAACAAGGACAGCCAAGGGAGAGGGGCGGCACCTGCGGCAATTCGGGGATGGCAGGTCCCTCACTCCCTCTAGGAGTGAAGGACCTGCCACTGAACTGCCACCGCCGATCACGTCTATTTTTTTTTCCGGTTGCCGCCGCCGATCGCGATCGCGGCTTTTTTTATTTTTGATTGGGGCGGCAGAAATGCTGGAGCCGGCCCTGCATCCAGTCATTTGGTACAGAAGCTGATTTAAATTATAGGTTACAAACCACAGTTGGTAGTTCTTCAATTTCACATTTGAGTTCCTTCAGAACTCTTGCGTGAATACCATCTGGTCCTGGTGACTTATTACTGTTTAATTTATCAATTTGTTCCAAAACCTCCTCTAATGTCACCTCAATTTGGGACAGTTCCTCAGATATATCACCTAAAAAGAATAGCTTGGGTTTGGGAATTTCCCTCACATCCTCAGCCATGAAGACCGATGCAAAGAATTCATTTAGTTTCTCTGCAATGGCCTTATCATTCTTGAGTGCTCCTTTAGCATCTTGATCATCCAGTGGCCGCACTGGTTGTTTAGAAGGCTTCCTGCTTCTGATATACTTAAAAAAAATGTTTTTTGCTATTACTTTTTGAATCTTTGGCTAGATGTTCTTAAAATTCTTTTTTGGCCTTTCCTAATTATATTTTTACACTTCACTTGCCAGAGTTTATGCTCCTTCTGTTTTCCTCACTAGGATTTAAGTTCCATTTTTTAAAGGATGCCTTTTTGACTTTTTGTTCAACATATATGCATTTATATACACTTCATATGCAAATATATAACATACTCTAATATTAAATGGAACAATTTCATTCTAGTTGTATTGTGAATTGAAGTCACTCAGGTTTCCCATCTAGTGAGTGAATGGCATGAAAACCTTACCCAGAAAAGGGAAATTCTGGGAAACCTCACCCAGCAGTTGGAGTTTCTCCAAGCGCAGAACCTAAACCTTTTGGAGACTGTGCAGCAACTGGCAAGCTACAGAGGTAACCTTTTTTCTAGGGAGTTCTTGTTGGTAGAGCTGGGCAGGAAATGTTTTTTTTTTTTTTCCATCCCACAAGAGTTTATGAAAAAAAACTTTTCTAGGGTTGAAACATTGCAATCTAGAAAATTTTCATGAACCAATAAACTGAAAAAAAAATTAGATCAGGTCAAATCAAAACATTTTATTTTGATATCACCCTTTTAAAATTGTTCCTTTTAAAAATATAAATTACTAAAATTTGAAAACGAAAAATGAAAGTCTTTATTTAGAAAATGTTGAAATGGGACATTCTGACAATTTCAAAACTTCTTTTCAAAAGATTTTGAATCTTCAGATTTGTCAAAACTGACCCTTTCCTGTGAAAAGTTTTGGTTTTGATAAATCAGCATTGTCCAAAGAAAAAACATTTTGTCAGAAAATTCCTGAGTAGCTCTACTTGTTGAATATATTGATCTCCTCAAGGCAACCTCTTTCTAGTATGTGTTAATGAAAACCTTAGTGTGAGCATCACTGCTCTCTCCTGGACGTGAGCAAAACTCCTCAACTGTTTTAATAGACCCTATGCTGGTGATTTTTCTATCCCTTATTCGGTATGGGTTTGGTCTTTTCATGAAGGAAAATCTGAGTTTGTTAGGTTTTCCATACACATATCACAACCATGTACTATCAGTCTACATCACTTTTATTTTACAATAAAAAAGGGAAGCGGGGGAGCAGATTGAACAAAAGTTTCTGTGGTAATCCCCTCTGTAATAAGCTACCTCTAAATTGAACGCAAAATAGCAGCAGTCTCCTAGACAGAAAATCAAAATAAATCAGATCATAAGGGTTCAATATTCCACATTGTTCCATCCTAATTGCCATCCAGCATGAAGTCCTGAGAATCCAGGGTATAGACTGGCAACTATGACATTCCTAGTTAGCTATAGATTTGTAGCAATATAAAATTGTACTGTGAACTACAGATGGGTGAACCACTATGCAGAAAGAAACAACCATCCCAAAACAAGAACCAAGTTCCCTGAACCTTGTCTAAGCTCTCCAAATAGTCTGGGGTACTTTTTTCTTTAAATAAAAAATCAAAAATAATAACAATTCCTGCATCCATTTTAAAGCCAGAATTGGACCTCCCAAAGTACCACAAGAGAAAAACTGTTTTCATTATTGTATTGCCATCCCAACCAGATGCAGGAATTTTGCAAATGTATTTGGTTTGGAGTAGTCTGCACGAGGGTCAGATAAACAATCCAATATTTTGATTGCTTCTTTCTGACTTCAATGTTGAACCAGAGTCTCTGCTTGGTGTTCAAGGGGAAATCAGCTAACAAAATGGTATGGCAGGAAGGAATAAACACAGTCACTAACAGTAAAGGCTTCTTCTTAAGGAATAATGGGTCTGATTCTCTCCTGCTTTACTCCTTGTGCCATCATCTGCACCTGTACAAAAAGAGTGCGAAGTGGATATGAAATGCCACCAAATCAGAATGGTATCACAGGTGTAAATGGCTTCATAATGTGCAAGCCTGATGAGAATCAGGCCCAATGTTTCGAACAAGAAATAAAAATAATAGAGCTACGAAAAATATAAATAAAATAATGGGACAATAATTCTGTTTGATGGCAATTTTGAGGTTTCAGATTTTATTTTCGTTCCACACTGGAACAAAAATAAAACCTTGTGAATGTTTTCATGAGAATGGAATTGTGTCAATGTCCACTGTCAGGTCAAAACTTGAGCTTTTCAATTAAGGAAGAGGTGTGTACAGCTTGCGGGGTAGGGCACTGGTGTGGGAGACACAGCAGACTGATCTGGGAAGAAAAACTCTCTTATTAATTAGGTAGAGTGGGGGCTTAAACCTGGGTCTCCTAGATTCCAGGCCATTGCCCTAACCGCCAGCCTATACAGCATGAGGGGCTGCGCTCAAAAAACCTTCCTAGCAAAAATGTTGTTGAAATTGCTACATTTTCCCCAGACATTTCAGCTTTGACTAAGCAGCATATTTCAACAAAACTTCATTTAGTCTCAAATGTTCCTACCAGCCCTAAGAAATTAACACACACACACACACACAGAGTAAATAGAAAACTCCCACATAGGCCTCTGCCCCTGTGTGTTTGATGCCCAACCTGCCCAAAGGCTCTCAGGAGCAGCCTTCTCTCATACCCTTCTACAGGCATGGGTGCAAGCTTAAGGGGGAAGATAGGCTGAAGTTAACCCCTTCTTCTCTGGGGAAGAGGTAGCGCTCTGTCACAAAGTCATTGTGCTGATGGATATACTGACTCAGCTGAGACATAAAACGAGGTCTTCATTGCTTGTGTGCATTCAAGGTCTCATTTGTGAAAATAGAGAAGTTAGCCCTGGTGGATCTGATCAAATTCTAAATGGGTTAGTATTACTAGAGCTGTAGGAAGCTCTGCAATTTTGGTTTTTAAGTGCTCAGCCAAACTCTTGGTGATTTGGCTGACTTAGTTGCAGTCTTAACTATAAAGTGGCTGTTGCTGTTCCATAATACAATTTGTGGAGTGTTTTTGTGATCCTTTAGAGGGAAATCTCTAGATGCTGCTATTGATAAGCATGGTGATATGGTATTTTATTTCCAAGGACATAGATGCAGCCCTTGCCCTGACAACTGGCTACAGCATGGAGAGAACTGTTACTTCCTTTCTACCAAATGGAAAACTTGGCAAGAAAGCAAAGCTCTTTGCTCTTCCCTGGATTCCAGATTTCTTAAGATAGAGAGTAAGGAAGAGCTGGTAATGATTCATTTTTCTATCTTACTTTACGTAGGGCCAGATCCTTTTCTGGTGTAAATCAGTGTAGTTCCACTGACCAGTGGATTATACTTATATATACCTATCAAAGGATCCAGGCCATAGGGCTTGCCCTACCAGATAAAAGTCGGCTGTTCCACGTACTTCCTTATCCCACCTCAAACCAAACTTCAGTAGATCATTTAGTAGTTCTATTTGATATCCAATCTCCAGCCATATTGGAACAGACCACTGGTCCTACACTTGGCTTGCTTTACATCTCTTGCCTTACTGAATTAGAAAATTAGTCAGTCTAGCTTGTCATCCTGCTTCCTGACCTCCCGGATCAAAACACCCAGCCCATCTAATTTCCTGATCTCTCCAATACCAGATGAAGCAGAATGTAGTACATGAAAGCAAACCTGACTGGGAAGGCAAAGATGTTCACTGTGGGGAAAATTCCTCCCAGACTCCCATTGATGATCAGTTTAAACCCTGAAACATATGATTTGATTACTCGTATTTTGGCCAGCCTAATCAGAACACCAGACATTGCTCATCTCAAGGGCTAAGACCTTTCACTTTCCTTATGACTGCTGTACGCAGAGTTTGATGGAAAGAATTCTTCCAGGCCCATTACATGATCCTGGGAAGTTTTGAGCCCGTAGTTATTGAGAGCATTCAGCACCTCACCTTTCCTGGCCTGTGAAATAGAACTAACTGCTGGGACTGGAAAACCCGAGGCAGATTTCCTTGCAAAACAAGCCTCTGTTATAAACACTGAAACCAGTGAGTTCCCTTTCTCTCTGTGCCTTTCTCCCTTTACAGCTTTCCAGTTCTGACTGGCTGTGGAGGGGATATGATTCAGAGCTTTGCTTTTGTTTCCATACAGGGTTTCATAATAAGCTCAGCACAGTCTTATAGTTCCTATTCTTTCTGGATTGCCTTATCCCGCAAAGGAACTGATGGGTCCTGGTTATGGGAGGATGGTACAGCTTTCTCCACTGACTTGTAAGTCTCTGCATGGCTAGAAACTGTTCAATTTCTAGGTATGAAGAAGGAAGAAGTGGACTCACTCACTCACTGGACTCACTCACTCATTATGGACTCACTCACTCGCTTACCCAACCTCCTTGTCATCCATCACTCACACGCCCACCAGGTACAGACAGACTGTACTTGACAGCTGACTTACTTTAATGCACTTCTACTTCAAGTTCAAAGGGGTGGCACTGGTTGGGCTTATATAAGGTTGATTAGTGATTTTTACCACATGAAACTGGGCTGCAGCTGGTTATAAACTCTGACTTTCTATTCCAGGTTTTGGATCCCAGAAGCCAGTTCCAGTCTTTACCCGATCTGTGTGTCAATTCAAGGTGCAAATGTTAACGCTGCGGCGTGTGGGTCATACAAGTTCTGCATTTGTGAGAAAGTGGCTAATTCAGTGGGGACTGCCTGACTGCGCTTATCAGCCAGACGTGGGGTGCAGATCTCCAGAGAAAGACACATCCAGAGGTGCTGCTATATGGAGTCGTCTCTGCCCCTGGGGTTTGTGACAAAGAAAAGACAGGTGTGCAGTTCGAGCTCACTTGTCAAGATTAATTTTAGGGATCACCAAAGTTGTACTTTATCGTCTTCTGACACACACTAGCCAGTCCTTTAGATTCACCCTTGAGCCTTCCTCCAGCAGCTCCTTTCCAGCTCTTCTTCACTCAACAGTACTGTCAACCCTCACACTCTCCTGTTTCTCACTGAGCCCCACCAGACTCTAGTCTTAATGCCTACCCTTTGCTGATACTTGCTCGGAGAAGGAGGGATAGCCTGAGTAAGTGACCCCAACGTATTACAAAATCAGATAGAAAACCACAGGGAAAGATGTAGAGCTATGCTATGTGTAGAGAACTGAAACACAGAAGGTGAGAAGGTCCCCCAGTGCTCCCTGCTGATACACCAAAGGATCAGTTTGTATGAGGCCCAGTCAATTTCTGTAGAGTACAAGCTTTCATTTGAAACAAAATTAAGGGAGAGCTTTTCCAAGTGAAGTAACTTCAATGAAAGCAGAGTTAGGCCAACCCTGAGTTCTCCTGAATTTAAAAATAAAAACACCCCTTAGGCACTCAGTGTTGTCAACTCTCATGATTTTATGGTGAGTCTGGCAATATTTGATATCTGGCCCTGGCCATTGGAATCAAGAGATTGCAACAGAATCTCAGCTTTAATTTTAAAAAAGAGTAAGTTTCTAGCCCTCATGATTACAGAGAAAAGCTTGAAAACATGACCAGAGTTCACCCTAAAGGCTTAGAAACCAGAAAGCAAATACAAAGAACCCAAAATTTATTTTAAAAAATCTCATGGTTTTTGAGCAAATCCCATGATTTTGAAAACCTGACTCATGACTTTTGAATGCCTGGGGTAGGCAATACCAGTACGAATGAGCTATTTTTGTGCTGCTTCTGGTGATTACAGAAGAAATGCAGTACCCATGCAGGGCAATTTCCTTGGTGTGCATCAGGTTTGCTTAATTACTTCCCCAAATTCCATTTTCCAGTCTATCTACTATGAGTTTTACAACATGTATAAATACTGATGGTGATAATTTGTGTAATGTGTGCTTCTTAGACAGCCATTGTGCATGATGTCCTCAAGGATCAGAAATTTGTAAGCAGAGGGCCTTTGACTGTGGAAAGCCCAATCACCGCAGAGCCCTTCTGTGTGACCCACACACATCTGCAGCTCCTTGAGAGGCTGAATGGGCAGAGGTGAGACAGATCATGGATTTCTTATCTCCATGGCACTGACCAACTCCAAAACTGCTTGGAAACACCCACAAGAATTAATTAGATGCTGTCACCAGGAATTCTCGTTAGTTGCCTATGTGTATATTTGATACACTTCTGATGTACTCAGTGAAAACTAAGATCTGAGGTCAGGGCAGACAGCGAAAGGTGAGGGTCACTCTACTATTGTACCAAACCATAGAAACAAAGAAGGCTGTGCTCTTCCTCAGAAGTGCTGTCTCAGAATGGCTGGTGAGGGACATAGTGGGCACAAAAGGGGAATGAGGTGACTATTACAGTCAGAGTACTTTTCTAATGTCCAGTGTTTTATGCTGTGATAAAAAAAGGGGCAGTTTCATATCATAGCAGGAGTGGGGACTAATGTTCTAGCACATGGAGGACAGGGGAATCTAAATTGGCTGAGGTTAAAGCCCTGGCAGCAAAGGAGGCTCTGATAGGCACCACGTAACTGCAGAGGGAAGGAAAGAGACACAAATGGGGACCAATGGATGGAGACAGAGCAGGGGAGAAGGGGTGCAGGGGCTGGTGTGCTGGACTGAGGAAGGAGCAAAAACACAGGCTGGATTTAGTGGTCAGAATGAGCCAATGCTTACTTACTTGCATCTGAAGAAGTGAGGTTCTTACCCACGAAAGCTTATGCTCCCAATACTTCTGTTAGTCTCAAAGGTGCCACAGGACCCTCTAATGCTTACTTAGTGAGGCTGATGTGCAGGACTGAATTACGGGAGAAAACAGTGAGGGGTGCTGGTGTTATGGGCCAGCGCTGAGGATGAGACAGTGGTGGAGGTGAGGCCTGTGGCTGAGAAGGAGAGAGTTAGGCCCTGCAATTACAGTCTGGGGCTAGGGAGGAGACTGTGTTAGTTAGGGTTGCCAGGCGTCTGGTTTTCGACTAGAATGCCTTGTCGAAAAGAGACCCTGGAGGCTCCAGTCAGCAGTGCTGACTGGGCCTTAAAAGTCTGGTCCAGAGGCAGCAGGGCTAAGGCAGGAGATGGGAGATGGTATGAGAACAAGATGGAGGCAAATGTCAGCAGGGAATGGGCTTTTGCTCAAGGGTATGGGAGGATAAGGAGATGGGTCATGGGTGTTCATTGTCCAAGGAACACGTGGAAGAAGGATACCTGTTTCCGGTCCCCATTGCCTTCCAGCTTCTCTTCCCCTCATATAGTACCTTGATGATGACTCTGAGACCAACACAGTTTTCTCTGCATAGGACCCTATAGCTCCACCTGTCTGCCTCCACACTGTACTGTGAAAACATTAGCACCCAATAGAGTGTGGGTGTTTCAGAACCAGATGATGCCCATGGAAGCTCTTCACTTGAGTTCCATTCCTGTTACCATGTTCACAAAACTGCGTAGTTAACAGTCTTCTTACAACCTCCCTTTTCCCCATCCCAGGTTAACTCTTTACCCTGCAGGTCCACACTTAAAAAGAGAATAACTCCCAAATCTTTTCTCCACTTACAATATTGCTTTGCTTTTGCTGATGGAGAAATTAGCTCCAGCTTCGGCACCATTCTCTGCATAGCCTGCTTCCTAGGAGGAGAGGGGCAAACACAGGCTGTAGATTTCTTGTGCAGGAGTTAGATTTTTCTCTTTTCTGTGCCAAATACTGGGCAGGCGCTATACAATACTCATGAGATTGTATTAGGAAGTTCAGTATGAAAGCACATATCCCAATGTGCACCTGTGAATACTGGGTGCACACCATTGCAGAATAATTATCAAGTCCCCATAGATCAATAGAGTAATTAATGTAACACACACACAATTTGTCAAACAAAGCAGGAGAGAACAGAACTGGGAATTCCAATAACATAACACTCTCTGCTCTCTACAAGCCCCATACAGGATTTATTACAGTATGGGAACATCAGGAATTCAATACCATGTAGAAAACACTGATAAAAAAGCACAGCTCACCCACGTCTCCTAAGGGCTACTGAAGAAAACAAAACAAAACCATAAAAGTAAGGAAAGGAAAATAAAGAACCAAATCCCTCCACCCAATCCCAAGTCCCATAAACTACCAGCTGGGCTAATTGCTCTGTGTTATATCATCTGGGCAGATACTGAATTGCTTTATCTTGAGTACTAGAGAAAATTTTAGACTGATTTTCTTTACTTCAAATAACTTTTTAAACATTATAACATCTAGTAAAAAAGTGTCCAGGCTGTCACTACAGGGAAATACGCATGAATTACATATTTGTCCCTATCAATGCCACTCAAAAGCCAAATGCTTTTTAAAAATTGGACTAACTTGTAGCCACTGGATTTCTCCTAAAATGATTGTGAATTTATTGCAGGGTAAGTTCTATTGAAAGTGGTTTTTTTTTAATAGGAAGATTTTCTCCAGTATCTCCCAATTTCTAGACAGCCCTACTAACCTCCCAGAACTACTATTGCATCTCCAAAATTTCTTTGAGTTGAAGATTTATATCACTTTTAATGATAATCTATTTTAGGTACTTATATGTCCCACATTGGTGTAGTTTCTGAGTGCCTCACTTTAATCTCTGCATCCTTAATATATTTATCCTCACAACACGTCTGTGAGGTAGGTCAGTGTTTTTAGCCACATTTTACTGATGCACAGAGAGGCTAAGTGACTTGCTCAAGGTCATACAAGAAGTCTGTGGCAGAGCAGGGAACCAAACCTGGGTTTCCTAACTCCCAGACCACTGCCCTAGTAACTGGATCATCCTTCCTATCCTGAACAGAATAATAATATTTTTGAGAATGAGAAAGGCCCAAGACTCACTCATTTCCTTAACCAATAAAAGTCAGCCATTGATAGTTTAACATAAAGCCAGTGCGATGGAGCTTATGTTTTCATTTAAAATATAGTTAGTTTTACACTGATAGGCTATATCATACAGCTTTCCTCTTAATATGTTTAAGAAACCTTTTACATTTTAGGAACAGGTATTGTAGCTTAATTTTTACGTATCTCCCATTCCATACAAAGCTAGCAAACAACTCCGTGATTTGGAATGTTGAATGGTATCATAGCTAATATGTAGGTGACCAGTGGTACAAATGACATCTTAACTGATTCCCTTCTATTGCAAAGAGATGTGGGGAACTTTGTCAAAGGTTCTATTTTCATTTGAAGGAACATAAGCATCTCCACAAAGAAAGAAAAAATGAATCTTTGCCAGTCTTTGTTTGCTGTCTGTCTTAAGAAGTCCTAAGTGCTAAGGAGAGTAAGAATCTTTACTGAGGCAAAGGCTGGAGGATTTCAGAATAAATATGATAACAGAGTGCTCAGTGTTGCAAGTGATTGTCTGGACAAATGCTGATATTTTTATCCTTGGAAAGAAGACATTACTGATAGATTTCAGCATATTACTGCATCATTTAGTAGTGAAGCCATTTGCCTTAGGGTAGATGGTCCCAAACCTAACCCTCCTCATGCCAAATGCCCTTACTCTTTGGTAATGGTGTTCAGAGGGAACAGTGCCTATTGTCACCTGCTGTTCAATGGTTTAGGTGTGGCATCACAATGTTATCTCAGCATGCACTTGCTAACTAAAGGACATTTTGAAGTGTTTCTCAGGCTTCTACTGTCATTGTTCAATCAAGGCAATAATTCGTCCTCTAAAGCCTTTCTGCTGTTTATATTGGGATGTCTTCAACACAGTCCGCATTGCATGTGTAAGGAACAGCCAGTCTAGAACCCACATCTGCAGATCTCCCATGTAGCAACCACTGCCCCCCCAATCACCTAACAGCTCTGGAAGTGGACACACTGAGCAGGTCATGAGCCTCAGGGACCTTCACACACACCAGGATATGCCGCCCATGAAGGGCCTGATTGATAGGACATTCCTGATTGGTCTGGACATACTATTTAAGTCTGGGGAGGATACAGGAACCCTAATTAGCTGGGGTACAGACCCTACTTCCTCATTCTGATTCTGGATTCCTGATCTTGGCTTTTCCTCTTGGCTCTGAACCCTGGTTTCTGGCTTACCTTGTCTTCTGCCTCTGATCCCTGATCCATGACTTTAGCCTTACCCTCCACTACTCCTGCCTTGGCCTCAGCTCCTGACTCTGATCCTGGATCAACCCAGGATTCTGATTCCTGATGGTTGATTCTGGCTCTAGCACTAGGCCGTCTTCTCATAACCCAGCCCTGACAATGCTCCAGGAGGCTTCATTTGGAAGATGAATAGCTGTGCAGGATCCATTAATGCATTGAACTGAATGATAAATTCACTTTAATTAATCTTTTCTAAGTGGGGCAGTATCTCAGTTGTCCTAGTGGAAGAACTACTACAATGAATGTTTTTAAATGACCAGATGTGCAATTTTTCAGATGCAATGTGAAACTGCAGCCGGTATCATTTTTAATTACCACAGATCTCAAGGAACTTTTCACAAGAGTAAGAATGACAGCTGCACTGTCTTGACCAAATTTTGGCATGAGCAATTCTGTTTATCTAAAATTTGCTTTCATGGTTTCAGATGGAAGAGTTAGTCTCTGCTTACCCTAGTAACAACTGTTGTAACGTGTCCCTCCAGCCCAGTGGAAGTTGCATTTAGTAGCTAGTGAGCAATCCATATGTATAACATAAAAACAAAAAAGATGTTAAGCTTGCAAAGTCCAGCACTTGGAAGGTAGGAAATGCCAGAATTAAGGTTGCCCGTGCAACCAGAACTATAGGTATTGCTCTTATATTTTAGTTCCCACTTTCAATGTCTATTAGGGCAGCACTGCACCAGTCCCCCAGTGCAAGGCTATCATAGATCCTGACCTCTGCAAAATATTCACTCTGCACAGAAGGCTCCTCTGGTTAAATAGAACCACTGTAGTGGTTCCTATCACACCCAAACTTCCAGGTGTGACTTACCATTGTTGGGGGAAAGAAAGCAAGGAAGCCCCAGCTGCCAGAATGGTTCCTTGGGACGGTTGATAGAGGAGATAATCACTCTAAACTATGAGGTTGTTTTAATCTATCCAAAGGACTGAGCCAGCATAGAACCAGCCTCAACATTAAACCACTCAAATCACCATTGTCCCTCTCACCCAGTGCACTGAGTGCAGTTTGACTGGACTGGAGGACCCAGTCCTTGGTTGTCATTTATATCTGTACAACCAGGTCATACAAAGACCAAAAAATGTTTGCACTTATATTCTGTAGATGGAGACTAGAGTTTGGGACTGCAGATTTAAAATTGTTTAATCATCCTTAAAATCATAGAATCATAGAATATCAGGGTTGCAAGGGACCTCAGGAGGTCATCTAGTCCAACTCCCTGCTCAAAGCAGGACCAATTCCCAACTAAATTATCCCAGCCAGGGCTTTGTCAAGCGTGACCTTAAAAACCTCTAAGGAAGGAGATTCCACCACCTCCCTAGGTAACCCATTCCAGTGCTTCCCCACCCTCCTTGTGAAATATCCAACCTAAACCTCCCCCACTGCAACTTGAGACCATTACTCCTTGTTCTGTCATCAGGTACCACTAAGAACAGTCTAGATCCATCCTCTTTGGAACCCCCACTGCAACTTGAGACCATTACTCCTTGTCCTTCATAGCAAATTTTCTGTTATTTTCCTCTATATTAACCCCAGCTGAAAGAGATACAATTACAGAGTTAAAAAAGCAGAAGTCAAGAAAAGAAATATTAATCACTATCCTATGTTCTGGCTGAAATCATATGGGAATCTCCCATGCTGCTAAATTAAGATGTGCTTCCCTTCCTAAAGTATAGAGAAATGAACATGTGACTCTAAGAATGAAGAATTGAAACTAGAACTGGTCAAAAAAATTCCAATGGAATTGTTTTCTGTTGGAAAATGTGGATTTGACAGAATAGAAACATCCACAGGAACCCACAGCTGCCTTGTTTCCTGCCAGCCTGTCCACCCATCCACGCAGCTCCCAAGGGCTGCGGGACTCCCTGAGCTCCCTGTCTCCTCAACCACTCCAGCAGCCTATCAGAGAGCCAGCCTGGCTTCCTGGCAGGGCATTTTTTGAAAAAGTCTGTTCTGCATAAATTTGAACACACCTGGCCTTTTGTTCGGATTTGGAACTGAAATTTTGGGGGAGAAATGTGAATTTTTGTATGAGACAGAATTCCTGGCTCTGATACAGCTCTAATAAAATCAATAACGGGAAGGCCAGCACATTCCCCACCTCACAAACACTTTTTATCTTTCTCAAAATCCATGTAATTCTTCACATTTGTGTAACGGTGATGCCCCATGGTAAGTCGTCATCAGCAGGGATCTTGATTAAGACTGCTTGATCTTAATGCATGATTCTCTACTGCCTGTTAGTCAAGGCTGCAGCAGGCTAATCAATCTCTGCCTGGTCTAACCACCACTAGAATGGGACAGAGCACCACACTGAGCAGGCATGGCTTACATTTGTTTTACAAATAAAATCACAAATATTTCATTGGCGTTTTAGACAAGAAAACAAGTCAGTCACAGCAGCCTCTGTGCTAACCAGAAACCCTAAAATAACAAACTAGAACACACAGTCCCCATATGCACAAATGGCCCTTGTTGGTAGGTGATCTACTGGTGATGGAAGATCTAATCTCCATGCTGATATTACTAGGCATGTTAGCTGTCCAATGAAGTCAGAAGTTGAACACAACAGAGAGTATGGCCCCGATATTTAATAGGAAGGATAAACCTTGTGACGGGTTTGGTCACAGAGACCCCCTGGGAACTGTCACCTGATGTGCTGAGACTATCTCTAAGACCATTTTCTCTGCCAGTTTGGGCCTCCAGAACCCTGCCTTGTTGAGCCAGACACACAAGCAACACAGACCCAGGGTTGGAACCATGCCCCCAAAGCTGCAGGCTTAACTGAAAACAGCTTAAGAAGTGCTCCTGCCTCCGGCACCCAGACACTCAGCTCCCAATAGGATCCAAACCCCAAATAAATCCGTTTTACTCTGTATAAAGCTTGTACCGGGTAAACTCATAAATTGTCCACCCTCTATAACACTGATAGAGAGAGATGCACAGCTGTTTGCTCCCCCAGGTATTAATCACTTACTCTGGGTTAATTAATAAACAAAAGTGAGTTTATTAAGTATAAAAAGTAAGATTTAAATGGTTTCAAGTAATAATAGACAGAACAAAGTTACCAAGCAAAATAAAACAAAACACGCAAGTCTAAGCCTAATACATTAAGAAACTGATTACAGGTATATCTCACCCTCAGAGATGTTCCAATAAGCTTCTTTCACAGACTAGACTCCTTCCTAGTCTTGGCCCAATCCTTTCCCCTGGTACAGACCTTGTTAGTTCCAGCAGGCATCTTAGGTGAAAAGTAGGGGATTCCTCCTGACTGGGCCCCCTTTGTCCTGCTCCACCCCATTTTATAGCTTTGGCACAAGATGGGAATCTTTTGTCTTTCTGGGTCCCCACCCTTCCTTCTAAATGGAAAAGCACCAGGTTTAAGATGGATTCCAGTATCATGTGAAATGGTCACATGTCAGTGTAAGACCTCATTCTTCATTACCCATGTCAAGTACACAGGAAGGCTTGCAGGTAAATAAACCCATTCACAACCAATTGTCCTAGTTAATGGGAGCCATCAAGATCCTAAGCCACCATTAATGGCCCACACTTTGCATAATTACAATAGGACCTCAGAGTAATACTTCATATTTCTAGTTTTAGATACACGAATGATACATTCATACAAATAGGATGAACGCATTCAGTTGATTATAAGCTTTGTAATGATACCTTACAAGAGACCTTTTGCATAAAGCATATTCTAGTTACATTACATTCACATTTATAAGCATATTTCCATAAACATATGGAGTGCAACATCACAAACCTGAAAAGCAGTAATGTTGAAATGCATTTCTTGTAGGCAGGAGTGGACAATCAATTAGATATGAATTTGCCACATGATATGATAGCTAGGGTGACCAGATGTCCCAGGTTTATAGGGACAGTCTCAATATTTGGGACTTTTTCTTATATAGGCACCTATTTCCCCACACCCCCTGTACTGATTTTTCACATTTGCTATTTGGTCACCCTAATGATACCCCAAAGGCCATTGTAGTTTAGGGCTTCATACTTTGAGGTGTCATGTCACAGACAGGGATGTGATAGTCATTTTCTATGTCACTCAGGTGACACTGCACCTGGAACATTGCATTCAGACACCTAATTTTTTAATGTATTTGTTCCAGTAGAGCTTTGAGTACATAAATAGGTTTGAAATAAATTACATAAAACTTCCAAAAGACAATGTACATCCAAAAATCATACAAACGTCTCAAAAATCTCTATTCTACTTCACCCACTTAATGCATTCCCCCAGGATAAACCTAAGAACATAGAGATTCCTTGAAACATGACTTGAAAGTCAACAAATCCAGTGAGCGTGTTCCAGAGGTAAGATTCCCTCACTGAAAACACCATCACAAGCAGACTCTTGTTTAAATCTGAGATCTGTTACTGTGAGCACCTCATCTTGTATCAACCTTTACAGTATCATACGTGGATGTCATGAGGCGTCATTCATTCACACGTATAAAGTGCTTTGGGATCTTTTGATGAAAGGTGCCATAGAAGTACAAGGTATAATTTATTTGGAGTTATAAAAGACATCCGTCTAAAAATCAAGGTATGTGTGTATTATAAAGATACAGACAAACATTCAGCTGCCCCACTATTAGCAATTAATATTTTTCCGAACCCTCTACAGGATCACCCGACCTCCACATGCCCCTTCAAAAAAGCCTTCTGTTACTCAGGGGTAACATGCTCTATATGAGGAGCATTATTAATTAAGAGGCCATGTGTTCTGCATCTGGGGTTTTTAGGTGTAACACCAAGTAGGGCTCATAGCAGAAATCTAATTATTATCATCATCTTCCCTGGCATAACTACAAATCTTATTCTGTATATAATAACCCACTCCTTTCAAAAATCTAACCGCAGTATTTGACTCTGATGTCTATTGCCAGCAAGTGCCAGAGAGTTCCTAGGCACTGTATTAAAACCATATTACCTCAGTAAAGAGGTAATCATATGGAATTGGAATGTAGAGCACTTTTTACAGCCCCATACTACACAAAATGATCAAGAGGCTGGAAGAACTGAAATATGAGGAAATGATTCAGAGCCAAGTAATGACTAAGGACCCAAAGAACTACAATAATCTTTCACAAGTCTCTGAAGAATAAAAGATGGAAGGTGACTTGCTTGGGTCACTGAAGGTTTATACAGTAACTAGGAGTAAGTGTGATGAAAATGAAGATGGAGTATCATGAAATATTTAACACTGAGATCTATTAGAAGGTTGTATGTCCTCCCAAATGGAAGTGGTAATCACTTGAGTCATTTAAAATGGACCAGATAAAGCCTTGGAGAATATACTGTAGCGAACAGATAGATATGTAGTGAGTTCCCAGGGGATTGACAATAGGTGGTCACATAGGTCTTTTTCCATCTCTAATTCCTGTAGCCTTATTTTTTGTCTGAAGTTATTTGTTTCACTTCTGCAACAGTTACACATTTCAGAACTAGATTTACTGTGCATGTACCTTCCCTCTGGTGTGTGTCAGTAGCTATTTGATACTGCTGGTGCCTTATATCTGCCAGAGACTTCCTAGTTCTGTTTCTTTATTTGCAAGCAAGCAAGCAAAGGTTCTGGTTTGGCTCTATTTAAATATCACCATGAATCCTCATTTTGTGAAATCTGCAGAAGAAAATCAGAACTCATTGAAAAAACAGGAGTCTTTGTGTGACGAGTTTTTTCATGAAGTTGATGGATTTCCACTTCATACGGAAAAATTCAGTGCCTTGCATGGTGACAGGTTTCAGTGGTAGCCATGTTTTTTGCGTTTTGCTGATACAGACTAACATGGCTACCACTGAAACCAGAACTCATTGATGCTCTTCCAGTGTTCCTTCTGCTGATTGTCTCTTTAGGTCATCTGGACAGCTGCCTTCTCACAGATCCAGGGGTACTTTACATTACAGTTCTTACTGTTATAAACTTTCAAATGTTGATAGTACAGGTATGCACAGTTTTCGCCATAGTACAAAACAATCCTAGAAAATAAAGCACCATTCTATTACATCCTGCCAATTCAAGTTCTGTAAATAATGCATAGTCACTCTCAGCCCCATAATCACAAAAATTGATTGAGTCACTCTCAGTGAAATGTTTTCTCAAACTGTTGAAGAGTTTGGTGGTGCAAAGAACTGAACCTATGGGCAATGGCCATGCTTCTTGAGTGCTCCTTCTGGCCCAGAAGATGTGAGATAGTGTGTGCAGGAATGGGATTATAATCTAGGTCACCCTGAGGACAGTGCAGAGCACCAACTCTTAGATCATTGGGCCTATCATCCACAGTGCTTCCAGCCACAGCCAGATCTGGGAATGGCTTGTATGTAGAAACTAAAATGCCATTGCCTAGTCAAACAGTACACCAGGAGATTCTGCACAGCACTCCCAGCTCAGACACAGGAAGAATAAAGAAACTGAATTTATGTTTCCAGCATGGCAGTGCAGAGTTCTTATCTTCAGAGCACCAGACCTGCCTTCCACAATCATTGCAACCCCAAGGACAATTCTCATATTAACTACCCACATTTACTACCTTTGGAAGGAGTGGAATCTGGATTCAGAATTTTCCCCAGCTAATAATTATGAGGGATGGATGATTATGTTTGGGAGCCTGTCTGTGTCTGAGGGGAACTGGGTGCAGGAGAGCATGGTATCTGGGAGGAAGGCTGGAATGAGGTTAGGGATGCTTTTCAAACTGGATGGGTCTAACTGTGGCACTCAGTGATGTGTGGTACCAATTCATGACCTTTTTGCTCCCCTGATTGCCCGCTTTCCTTCTAGAATACTAAGCCCCTCCTTTCTCCTGCAGCAGTTTTTTGGAGCCCTACCTTAAAGTGTATGTGAGGTTGTCATAACTATAAAGGGAAGGGTAACAGCTGTCCTGTGTACAGTACTATAAAATCCCTCCTGGCCAGAGACTCCAAAATCCTTTTCCCTGTAAAGGGTTAAGAAGCTCAGGTAACCTGGCTGGCATCTGACCCAAAGGACCAATAAGGGGACAAGATACTTTCAAATCTTGGGGGGGGGGAAGGCTTTTGTTTGTGCTCTTTGTTTGGGTTTTGTTCGCTCTTGGGACTGAGAGGGACCAGACATCAATCCAGGTTCTCCCCATCTTTCTAAACAAGTCTCATATTGCAAACTTGTAACTAAAAAGCCAGGCAAGGCGTCTTAGTTTTACTTTGTTTTCTCAACTTGTAAATATACCTTTTACTAGAGTGTTTATCTTTGTTTGCTGTACTTTGAACCTAAGACTAGAGGGGAGTCCTCTGAGCTCTTTAAGTTTGATTACCCTGTAAAGTTATTTTCCATACTGATTTTACAGAAATGATTTTTACCTTTTTCTTTAATTAAAAACCTTCTTTTTAAGAACCTGATTGATTTTT
>NC_048298.1:134880815-134908389 GCF_013100865.1 Trachemys scripta elegans
GGACCAGACATCAATCCAGGTTCTCCCCATCTTTCTAAACAAGTCTCTCATATTTCAAACTTGTAAGTAAAAAGCCAGGCAAGGCGTCTTACTTTTACTTTGTTTTCTCAACTTGTAAATGTACCTTTTACTAGAGTGTTTATCTTTGTTTGCTGTACTTTGAACCTAAGACTAGAGGGGAGTCCTCTGAGCTCTTTAAGTTTGATTACCCTGTAAAGTTATTTTCCATACTGATTTTACAGAAATGATTTTTACCTTTTTCTTTAATTAAAAACCTTCTTTTTAAGAACCTGATTGATTTTTCCCCTTGTTTTAAGATCCAAGGGGGTTGGATCTGTATTCACCAGGAGTTGGTGAAAGAAAGGAGGGGGAATGGTTAATTTCTCCTTGTTTTAGATCCAAGGGGTTTGGATCTTGATTCACCAGGAGTTGGTGAAAGAAAGGAGGGGGAATGGTTAATTTCTCCTTGTTTTAGATCCAAGGGGTTTGGATCTGTATTCACCAGGAAATTGGTGAAGGTCTCTCAAGGCTTCCCAGGGAAGGGAACTAGCCTTGGAATGGTGGCAGCGAACTAGAGCTAAGCTGGTAGTAAGCTTAAAAGTTTTCATGCAGGCCCCTACATTTGTACCCTAAAGTTCAAAGTGGGGATACAGCCTTGACAGAGGTACAGATGACACCGGGTCCCAGCATGAAGCCTTCACATTGAAGTTTTGTGCAGATCAGTAAAACTGGGAATATAATCTCTGTCTGCTACTTAGACACAATATTATACATGCAAAGATGTAAACTACTGAAGATTAAGATGTGGAAACTTACCAGTCTTTTTTCTTTGTAGAAAGAGCTGTGTTATCTACCCAAAACCAGCCATCAGGCTTATATGATAACCCTATCCAGTAATATTGTTTTTTATCTATTTGAGGTACATACGCCTGTGAGGAAATAAGAAAAAAAATACTTTTTTACTTCATTTTGTAGGTTCAAAAAAAGCTAATGGAAATCAAGTACTGTTAAATTGTGGTAGTAAAAAAAGAAAGAAAAGAGGTAACTTCAAAATTAGAACCTCCTAAAACCCATATCCAGTCATAATAATCTACACCTCCCATTAAGAACTATCTCTGCCCATCTGACTTGCAAGTGTGGACCACTTATACTTGGTTCCTCCAATAGCCAGAAGGACAACAATTCTTGTTAGAGTACTGATCAACCACTTCTCCTTGCAGCAGGCAGAAGGTGGTCTCCAGAGCAGAAGATCCACGGATCATAACCACAGCATGATTCAAGAAACTCATGCCTCCTATTTCCTTAATAGTATCCTGCGTTATGATGTTCCTCCCCAAAATGAATTTTCTGAATTTTGGATACTTGAGAAAAATTACATACAGATACAAGATAAGCACAGTAGGATAGGCCTATACCAGCTTCTTCTGCTCTTTCAGCATGAAAAGGGTGGAATTCTGCAAGGAATTCTGACTATGCTGCCAGGTCTCCTTCTGGTTTGAAATGTAGAAACAGGTGTTGCCTCCTGCCCATTGCCAGTTTGCAGGGCAGAATGTACATATTGGTCCTAGAACAGAAGGAAACCATCATTCTGTTTCATCCTGAACTCTTAAATGAAGAACAGAGAACCTACAGCCATTGGCTTGAGAGGGCAAATTAATGGAGACCTGTAATGTACATGCCACTAATTCTTCATGGGCCAAATCCTGAGGTCTTTACTCAGGTTTGAGTCACCCTTTATACAGACAATCACACATTAAGAGCAAAAGGAGTTTGATTAAGTAAAAGCTACATAAATTCTGGGTAAAGACTTCAGGATTTGGCCCCATTTGAAGATCTTCAGAATGAGTCATATGTTATGTCACATCTTGACTGAGACCCCCCATGTGACATTCCTGTGTAGCATGTGTGATGTGGATTCCTTTGACTGGTGATTTATTAGACTATGAAATACTTTCCCAAAGAAAGTGGTTGAATCTCCATTTCTTGATATATTTCTACCTTCTTTGGACCAACCAGTAGAGAATATACTGTAGTGAACTGAACTGGCTATGTGGAGAAAGGGGAGGAAAAGAACAAAATGTGGCCTGTGCTTTAAGGTCTTCTTATCTTTCACTTTTATGATTCTACAGGTCATGAGGGAAAGTCAGAAACTGTTTAATTTGACACTTCACTGCACAACAGGTCAACGAGTCAAACGAGTTTATTGCCCATCATTATCTGTTCCTGGTGCCCATGTCTGAGGCCACCAGCTCTAGGTAGGCAATAAAATCAATTTTTGAGCATGAGTGACAGATTACCTGACCTGCTCGGTTTCCTCTATATTACTGTAGATCTCCATACTTTTGCTTATTTTCCCCCCTACTTTCCAATACATCTCACCCATCCCTCCCTCAAATCCCACATTGTAGTCACCATAGGTTCTCAACAGACATTAACCAGTATCACTATAGGGCTCAGTTACCATATGATGACAGTACTCTGGACTGAGTCTCAGTCCAGAGTCTACTGGTCAGCTGCAGACTTTGCATTCATCATAGTAACTGTCAATAGTTATCCTCATTGGTAGTTTCAACAGAGAGAAGAAAGAGTAAATGATCCACATAGACTGAACTGCCCTCTCATCCCTAGAAGCAGCCCCTTGAGGACACCCTGAAAGGAAGTGGTTTATTCAGCAATCTTGCACTGTTGCTGTTCCTGATATGCCTGTTCTGGGGATTGAGGTCTTCAGTCATGATGTGCAATTTAATTAATTAATTCATAAAGAAAGAACTAACCCATTTCTGAAACAGTTTTTCTGTAAAACTTGTGGCATTATGGAAGCATCAGTCACAACTCAATAGTTAAGGCTGAGTTGAGATTTACTCTGAAATTTACATAATACATGATGGTTTTGTGCATTATACAAGTCTATATTTCTCATATGGTTTTGCAGTCATCCCAAATGTGTGGCAGTAAAACATTACCACCCAAGCCTCATTTCATTCAGTTCTCTTTCTGATTATCTGTCTATTTATGGGTCAACTGATCAAGAATATCATTCTATCTAGAAAACATTGTATTACAAATGTATGTTCTAGCAACAACCCTCATTACCTTTCTCTTCTCCTTTCCGATAGAGGGTCTACAGGCCATCAGCCCTGTGCATAAGAACCCCATTTACCGTTATTCTTATTGTGCTCCTCCCCTTCCAAACACAAATACTCTTGCATTTCTTGCATCCTCCTTCCCTCCTTATGGGTCTTGGACACATGGAAAACTGAAATGCACAAAAACATCATCCAGTGAGATATTTTACAAAGCAATTATGATGATGCTGCACAGCATTTGCTTCTTGCCTGCATATTTATACCCGCCTCTGGAAATTTCCACCACATGCGTCTGACGAAGTGGGTATTCATCCACAAAATCTTATGCTCCAATTCTTCTGTTAGTCTATAAGGTGCCACAGGACTCTTTGTCATCATTTACATATATATCACCTTCATTTCTAGGTCACTGATCTAGATTCAGCTCAAGTAGCTACTATATGAAACTCACTATTATCAGTGGCCTATGTGAAATGAATGGGTGTATTTTCATTGCAGATTTTTTAGTGATACTTGACAATCTTAATGGATGCACAGTGATAGATGGGGAGAGGGCAATTTTCATGGGCAGCAAGAGTTCAGACTGTCTTGTTGGGTGGCTCCTGCCAAACAAGCACCTTTCACTAGTGCTGGAATTCCCTAAGAATATTAAAATAAATAAATACTGTATCAATACTTACGCATGGCCATCAGTCCTATGACCAGCACCAGACAAAGTGTGAACAAAGTCAGGGCAACTGGACACCATGTGAAGACAGGAGCAGAGGGCCCTGGGAGAAATCAACAATAGATTCAGTGCAGTAGAGAAGTGAACCCCTCTCCCTCAATGCAGTGGTGCTTCCCATCCCCCGTTAGTAGCCATCTGGTTTCACTACTAAATACCTTTTTTAAAACACTTTGCTTTTCTTCACTATCAAATATTTTCAGTCACTATTTGAGTGCCAGGTTCAGCTCCAATGGAAGCTGACAGGAATAAAAGGGATCTGTATAGGGGGTTGTGCCTTCTCTTACATATTTGTTGTAGGTTACTGTTGGACATGAGATACTGAACTAGGTGGAAGATAAACCAGACAGTTGAGGATTCCTATCATCTAAACATGGTGAAACCCTGGTGTAACGGGTTAGAACCCCCTTCTGGGATGCCATCTGATGTATTGGAATTTCACTGAGCCTGCCTGCTCCACTAGCCTGGGCTCCCTCTCCCAGTTTTGCTGAATTAGACTCTCCAGCCTCTGGCAGCACACACACGCAGGTAGGGACGCACCAGCTGTAGAATCACATAGAGTCTGCAAACAGCTCTCTATGAGAAGATTCAGCTAGGAAATCACCCAGCACTCAAGTGCAGCTCCCCTCTGGAAAGTACACTCAAAATAATATTGTCTTGTGCTGTAGAGAAATCTATTCAGTGTAAGCTCATAAATTCACCCTCTCCCTCAATGTGCAGGAAGATATGCACAACTTCTTCCCCCCCCCCCAAAGTTAGAAATTGCACAAACTGAGTTTAATAATAAACAAATACAAGTTTATTAACTATAAAAGCCAGATTTCAAGTGATTATAAGGGATAGCAAACAGAAGAAAAAAAGATTACCAAACAAATAAAACAAAACACACATACTAAGCTTAAGATCTTAAAGAGACTAGTTTCAAGAATTTCTCACCCTAAATGTTGTTTTTAGGCAAGTTGCAGAGTTTCTGTAGCTTAGAGTCCCAGTTATTTCTCTTTACAGACTAGACCCCGTCTTAGTCTGGACTCAGCCCTTGCCTTTCCTACCGCTCAGTTCCTTTGTCTCTTTAGGTACTTTCAGCAGCCCTTCTTCTTATGCAGGATGACAATGAAGGGAGAGTCCAGATCAACTTACTCCCCAGCATTAAATAAGATTTATATAAAGCGGGAATCTTTTGTTTCCCAGTCTTGACCTCCCCCTCCTTTTAGTGGAAAATTATTAGAAATCCAAGATGGTGTTTAGTAGTAGGTGACAGGACCCTCTGACCTAGTAGTGTCACAGCTATGCCCCAGGACACCTCTCAGGAAGAGAGATTAATATCTTCAAAGTCTTATTGTTTCTTCCTAATGGCCCATCAAGGCTGATTGCCTGTTGTCTGGTGGGTGTCTCCCAAATACATAGATAGTTGTAATTGTTACATAGTCAATATTCCTCACTTTAGATACAGAAATGACACATGCATACACATTAGAAAGGCAAAAATGACACATATCCCTTTTGTGGCAGCACCACATGTTTCTGCTCTGTCACCATTAACAGAAAAGAGAAGTGTTTGAATAAAATCTTACAAATTGGATTTAACCCATTCTGAAGGGGATGCAGAGAGCTCCCAGAATCTGTGTCATCTACAGATTCAGGCACTAATTCAGCAAAGCAGTTAATCAGGTTCTTAACTTTAAGCATGCATATAAGTCTGATTGAATTCAACAGGTCCTTGAAATTAAACACCTTCAATTGACCAGGGTAGCATGGATTCTCCATCACTGGAAAATTTTAAATCAAGATTGGATATTTTTCTAAGAGAGCTGCTGCAGTTCAAACATGAATTACTTCAGGAAAGTCCCATGGCCTGTGTTATACAGGAGGTAAGATTTGATGACCTTAAAATGTTTTAAAGTGGGACCCAAGAGAGCGGAACTTGAGGTTTAAACATACTATTTTCCATTAAAACTATATTGTCCTGCCTCTGCCACAAATGCTCTGTGCGAAATTAACAAGCAAGCCATACCAAAATAATGAAATCTAGATCAGGGCTGGCTCCTAACTGCCAGAGCTCAATTTGGAAATCCTAGGTCATGTTAGAAACAAAAAATGTCAGACTCTGTGATGCCTCAGCAATTGTCATAAATAATGCCTTCCATACTATGCATATAGATAATGATATAGAGAATACACTTTTAAAGTTTGTGGATGATACCAAGCTGGGAGGGGCTGCAAGTACTTTGGAGGATAGGGATAAAATTCAAAATGATCCGGACAAACTAGAGAAATGGTCTGAAATAAATAGGATAAAATTCAATAAGGACAAATGCAAAGTACTCCACTTAGGAAGGAACAATCAGTTGCACACATACAACATGAGAAACAATTGCCTAAGAAGGAGTACTGCAGAAAGGTATCTAGTGGTCACAGTGAATCACAAACCAAATATGAGTCAACAGTGTAACACTGTTCCAAAAAAAAGCAAACATCATTCTGGTTGTATCAGCAGGAGTGTTGTAAGCAAGACAGGAGAAGTAATTCTTCCACTCTACTCTGTGCTGATAAGGCCTCCACTGAAGTATTTTGTCCAGTTCTGGGTGCCACATTTCAGAAAAGATGTGGGACAAACTGAAGAAAGTCCAGAGGAGAGCAACAAAAATGATTGAAGTTTAGAAAACGTGACCTATCAAGAAAGATTGGAAAAATGGAGTTTGTTTAGTCTGGAGAAAAGACTGAGGGGGGACATGATAGCAGTTTTCAAGTACATAAAAGACTGTTACAGTGAGGAGGGTGAACAATTGTTCTCCTTAAACTCTGAGGTTAGGACAAGAAGCAATGGGTTTAAACTGCAGCAAGGATGGTTTAGGTTGGACATTAGGAAAATATTTCTAATTCTCAGGGAGGCTAAGCACTGGAATATATTGCCTAGGGAGGTTGTGGAATCTCCATCACTGGAGGTTTTTAAGAACAGGTTAGACAAAGACCTGTCAGGGATATTCTAGTTATTATCTAGTCCTGCCTTGAGTGCAGGGGACTGGACTAGATGACCAATTGTTCCTTCCAGTCCCACACTTCTATGATTCTATGTACACAGCCCCCATGCATTTTCACTGCAATTACACAACTATTTTATCAGAGGAAATACAATATAAGTATTGTATAGAAATAGATACACATTCTGCAAACACAACTATTACTCATTTATTGAATTAGACAGAATAAATTGTATATAGAGTAATTATCTATTCTAACAATGAAAGTGCAAAAAATATGCAGCAATGATACCTTGGTTGTTGCATGGAGGTATGTCAATGTTCATTGGATTTTGGTATGGCTGGTTTAAAATGGTGTATCCGTCCTCTTCCTGCACATCCATCATTCTATTGTTCTTTTCTGGTGTATCCCAGTAGGAGAGAGAAACTGAGAGTCTGACTGTCCTACAGCGGACAAGCTGAAAAAGGAAGATTTACTCACTCATCAGTGTTACAACTGAACTCTTACAGGAAATATACACACTGCTAAACTTTGATTTGCTACTTCTATATTTAGAGGAAAATCCTGAATCCTCATTTTGGTTTGGGGCTAGTGCTTGTTGCCCACCAAATCGCCTGCTTCCTGCCTCCCCAGGCTCCCCAACTCTTTGGTAGCCCATCTGGTGGGGAGCATATTTCATTCTGGAAACACCAAAATGTTCCCATGGACCATTTTCATTCTTATTAGAGCATAAGCTTTCATGGACTACAGCCCACTTCTTCGGATGCATATAGAATGGAACATATATTGAGGAGATATATATACACACATACAGAGAGCATAAACAGGTGGGAGTTGTCTTACCAACTCTGAGAGGCCAATTAATTAAGAGAAAAAAAAACTTTTGAACTGATAATCAAGCTAGCCCAGTACAGACAGTTTGATAATAAGTGTGAGAGTACTTACAAGGGGAGATAGAGTCAATGTTTGTAATGGCTCAGCCATTCCCAGTCCTTATTCAATCCTGAGTTGATTGTGTCTAGTTTGCATATCAATTCGAGCTCAGCAGTCTCTCTTTGGAGTCTGTTTTTGAAGTTTTTCTGTTGTAATATAGCCACCCGCAGGTCTGTCACTGAATGACCAGACAGGTTAAAGTGTTCTCCCACTGGTTTTTGAGTATTTTGATTCCTGATGTCAGATTTGTGTCCATTAATTCTTTTGCGTAGAGACTGTCCGGTTTGGCCAATGTACATGGCAGAGGGGCATTGCTGGCACATGATGGCATATATCACATTGGTAGATGTGCAGGTGAACGAGCCCCTGATGGTATGGCTGATGTGATTAGGTCCTATGATGATGTCACTTGAATAGATATGTGGACAGAGTTGGCATCGGGGTTTGTTACAAGGATAGGTTACAAGGATAGGTTACTCTGAAACCTGTCATTTTCATTCTCATTCTCATTCCAATTCAGGATGAACAAAATTTCTTTCACAGAACTGAAATTCTGTTTCCTGGCCAGCTCTAGTGGGGCCTAACTATGTGACTACACAATACAGTTTTTCACCAACCCCAGCTTCATGTGTGCTCTGCATGATAGCATACAGGAGGAACCTGTGTTGAGCCATTCTCAGGCCAGTGGAGAGACAGGGTGGCTCTAAATGTGTGGCTCGACCTCTCTTTTTCCACCCCCATGCAGGGAGACAGTCCTCTGGTATTACTCTACAATTTAAGTTTTAGAGACAGCCCACCTCTTGGTGTGATATTTGAACCCAGAAATTTAGTCATACAGCTTCAGGGCAGAAGGGACCCCTAGATCATACAGTCTGATCTGTATAACACAGGCACCAACACCTCCCAGCAACCCACACACTAACCCCGACAACCAGAATTAGACCTCAGTATTACAGACTTTAGGAGAGTAAACTCATTTTGTGGTTTAGTGTTGAGAATCTCATCATGGACTGAGCCTGGCATGCCCCTTGTGCTGTTCTTCATCTGAGCTTTCACCACCTTTAATGTCTGCCAAACATTTCAAATCCCAATAACAGAACAAGCACATCTCATTCATCTCAGAGCCAGGTTAATTTTCGTTCTCTGCCTCTTCTTTAGCCATTTAGTGCTGGGAATGCCGGCTTTGGTGTCTACTATCTTCAGATGAAAGACTGCAGATGAGAATGGCTGCTGAGATGATTTTATAACTTTGTGCAGGCAGTGTGTGCTGGCTAGCTCTAATCTCATCTTTCAAGTGCACCTTCTTATTGTTTAAAGATATATTTATATTTAATAGTGTAAATATGGAAAAGTCATTGGATTTAAATGAAGAAGATAAAAGATTACACTAACCCTTGATTGTAAGACAAAGATACAAATTATTGCTGGTTGAAATGTTTTGTTCAATTTTCTTTTCAGAAAAAAATGATCCTTTTTTTGAAAATGAATTTTTTGGTAAAAACAAATGTGGATTTTCTCAATTGTTTTTGTTTTGCAAAAATTTTCACCGGCAACCATGTTTTGACTTGTGTTTATTGTTTTGGTTTAGTTTGGGAGCTGTTTTGGGTTGTTTGCATTGCTAATTTTGATGAATCGCTTTTCGTTTTTTCAAAAATTAAACAAAAATCTATTAAGGACATTGAACATTGAACTTTTGAAAATTATGATAAAAAAATTGGGAGAAAAAAACCCTGAGACCATTTAGACAACTCACACAATGAAACTGTCTATGAAATTTTTACATATATTCTTTAACCAGCTGTGGTAAAAATGAACCAATCCACACCGGGCCAGTCTCTGAGATGGCACCTTTGTGCCACTCCACTTATGTGAAGACACCATAAAAACTTCTTAAACTGAGCAGCTGAGGATTCCCCTGGCTTTAGGGAATCTCTGGTAGACACAGCTAATGTAGCCCTACAGCCAGTCCTACACCATCCCCTCATACTCCACCTGGCTGGGGATTGTGTCAGGTGTGTGCCTGGGGGACGGGGCACTTGGGCAATGCCTCACCTACCAAATGACCCCTGTGGGGCAGTTACTAAACAGGCATAATTTAGAGCAATCCTAAGAGTGCTCTAACTTGTACTGGAAGCCTAAAAGGCCCCTCGTAGCCCCATGGATTAATTCAAGCCCCTGTGTATAATTTGCTTTTCCTGCCTCCCCAGGGTCCTGTGTCACAAGTGAAGAACTTGAAGCTCTCTCTATGCCTGTCTCTTTTCTTTTTTCATTTGTTTGTTTTGGGGTTTTTTTTTGCTGTTATGCTCATCCAGTCCAGGGCCAGCTCCAGCATTTCTGCCGCCCCAAGCAAAAAAAAAAAAAAAAAAGCCGCGATCGGCAGTTCAGCGGCAGGTCCTTCGCTCCTAGAGGGAGTGAGGGACCTACCGCCCCGAATTGCCGCTGGTACCGCCCCTCTCCCTTGGCCGCCCCAAGCACCTGCTTGTTAAGCTGGTGCCTGGAGCCGGCCCTGATCCAGTCCCTACCTTCAGGCCCCAAATTGCTGTCACTTTAGGAACCCATCATTGTTGTCTCTTACTTGGCCAGAAATCTCACTGCTGAGAGATATGAGACACTCCCACCTTCTACGGGACGGGGTAGATGGCCTCTGCCACAGTCCAATGACTCCACTGACCAATCACAGGGCTGCACGGAACCTGCACGGGCTGCACGGAACCTGAGGAGGTCATCTAGTCCATCCTCCCACACAGAGGCAGCGTCAAGTATACCTAGACTATCCCTGACTGTGTTTGTCTAATGTGCTCCTAAAAACCTCCAGGAAAGGGGATTCCACAACCTCTAGGCAACCTGTTCAAGTGCATAACTATCCTTAGAGTTGGAAGATTTTTCCTACTATCTAACCTGAAGTTCTACTGCTGCAAACTAAGCCAATTACTTCTTGTCCTACCCTCAATGGGCATGGAGAAAAAATAATTAATGGGAATTGAACCCTGATCTTCAACTTTGTCATATAGAGTGCTAAACAACGCCCTTAGGAGACAAGTGACATTATTATTTATTATTTGTTTTGTGGTAGCACTCAAAGGCCTCCATCTGAACTGAGGCCCCATTGTGCTGGTCATTGTACCAACGTACAATGACAGTTTGTGCCCAAAGCATTTATAATCTATACTAAAAGCAAGGAATCACAGCAGGTCATAGTTTGTAACAGGAGGTCAAGGGTGTGTGAGAAGACAAGAAACGGTAAATGAAACACATGGTTACATAGACAAAATAAATAGATGATCCAAAGTGAAAGTGACTCAGGGATGAATCTTTGATTGTCCATCTGAGAGTTGTTCCATAGTTTGTGTGAAATGAGTTGGGGAGTCTCAGTCCAGTTCTTAACAGAAACGTGTCCACATTAAAAGAGGACACCATTGTAATTTGCTTTAATTAATCACCTTGCTGTGTCATCTTGAAAGCTAGTAAAAGAATTGAATGCATCATGGAAAATGAATGCTCTTGCACCTCACCTCCATTTGTATTCCCATCTTACACATAGGAGATTGTTCCTCTGATTGCCTGGCTAAGGGCCCCAGACTCATTGTTTATGGTTGCTTAAGAGAGGGAGGGATATTGCATAGTCATTGGACTATAAGGTGGATAGAAAGCTGGCTAGATTGTCAGGCTCAACGGGTAGTGATCAATGGCTCGATGTCTAGTTGGCAGCCGGTATCAAGCAGAGAGCCCCAGGGGTCAGTCCTGGGTCTGGTTTTGTTCAACATCTTTATTAATGATCTGAATGATGGGATGAATTGCACCCTCAGCAAGTTCGCAGATGACACTAAGCTGGAGGGAGAGGTAGATACACTGGAGGGTAGAGATAGGGTCCAGAGTGACTAGACAAATTAGAGGATTGGTCCAAAAGAAATCTGATGAGGTTCAACAAGGACAAGTGCAGAGTCCTGCACTTAGGGTGGAGGAATCCCATGCACCGCTACAGACTAGGGACCGAATGGCTAAGCAGCAGTTCTGCAGAACAGGACCTGAGGATTACAGTGGATGAGAAGATAGATATAAATCAGCAATGTGCCCTCGTTGCCAAAAAGCCCAACAGCATATTGGGCTGTATTAGTAGGAGCATTGCCAGCAGATCGAGGGAAGTGATTATTCCCCTCTATTTGGCACTGGTGAGGCCACACCTGGAGTATTATGTCCAGTTTTGGTTCCCCCACTACAGAAGGGATGTGGAAAAATTGGAGAGAGTCCAGCGGAGGGCAACAAAAATGATTAGGGTGCTGGGGCACATGACTTACGAGGAGAGGCTGAGGGAACTGGGATTATTTAGTCTGCAGAAGAGAAGAGCGAGGGGGATTTGATAGCAGCCTTCAACTACCTGAAGCGGGGTTCCAAAGAGGATGGAGGTAGGCTGTTCTCAGTGGTGGCAGATGACAGAACAAGGAACAATGATCTCAAGTTGCAGTAGGGGCGGTCTAGGTGGGATATTAGGAAACACTATTTCACTGGGAGAGTGGTGAAGCACTGGAATGGGTTACCTAGGGAGGTGGTGGAATCTCCATCCTTAGAGGTTTTTAAGGCCCGGCTTGACAAAGCCCTGGCTGGGATGATTTAGTTGGGGATGGTCCTGCTTTGAGAAGGGGGTTGGACTAGATGACCTCCTGAGGTGTCTTTCAACCCTAATATTCTATGATTCTATGTTGTGCCCATTCTGGGATAGAGGATTTACAGCCTTATTTATCGTTATTCTTATTCATCCTCATTCTTCTGAAACACAAACTCTCATTTTTTTCAAACTCTTTGAGCCATTGTGGTTAGTGGCTTGCATATCTTTGTGGTCCAAGGTGTGGCTTTCAGTTCCCTCCCCAAAGGCTCGGAAACCTGAAATGAACTAAAATACCTTCCAGAGCAAGATTATGGTTTTGATCTTTTAGCTATTGTTATGTTAGTCATTCTTTTTTGTGTGCATCCATGGTAGGTGTGTGAGTACACGTATGCATTGTGCATTGCAAAACGTAAAGGCAAGGAGAAGGTGAAGAAAAATACCAGTAGATGGAGCCAGCTCAGGTCACTACTTACTGAAAGTAGTTACCATCACGCTTTTTCATGGCCTGTGGGAAATAAGCTGGTGAGTTTTAAGTGCAGAATCTAGTGATCTTAAATGATCTGTGGTGAGACACTTGGGGTTTTGAGGGTGGTGTGTGTGTGTGCCTGTTGGAAGACTGATCTGTCCTTAGTGTATTAGTTCTGTGGATATTTAGAGGGTAACACTTTCCATGGGGCTACCAGACCAGCACATTTCACCAGCATTTGAATGCCCTAATAATCTAGAAGTAAATACAAGTCTCAGTACTTACACAGGACTAGCAAGGCTACCAGCTCTATGAACAGCACCGTGTGTGCACAGTGTGAGCAAACCGGACATCATATAGGCAGGGAGCCCTGGGAGAAACCAAGAATGGATTTGGTGATAAAAAGAAGTGCACACACATATCTCCATGTAGTGGCCCCTGCTATCTGTTATTGGCAGCCTTTTGGTCACTTTTAAATTATTATTTAAACAATGTTTTTTTTTTTTTCCCCAATGACAAATATTTATAGTGACAAAATGTTTTGAGATTCTGGGTTGAAACACAAAGAGGGAAGAAATACATCTTGAAAAGCAAAGGTAGATAAACATTAATCGTTTTGTGAAGAGCTCTCTATCTATGGATGTTTTTATACTGCACTCATCTTCATAGGCTCTGTGACTATAAATAAATACCACACTACCTGGGAATAATATTATCAAGACGTATAAGAATAACTTCTACAGTGGCATTAACTACGGCTGTGGATCCTCATGACTGTAAAGAGACTGCCATCTGCAGGAGAGAAGAAAATCCCTCTGCGGAACTCCAGCATAATAAGATTAATGAAGCCAATGAAGGGATACAAAGAGAGGGATGATGTGGTCAGAGTAATGAACGAGAAAGATTATCCCAAGAGAAGCATATTGAATGGGCTTGAGCAGTCAATTCTTCCTGTATAGCATCTCTAAATATGGCCTTTCCCCTACATCCAGACTGCTAGACTCCAGGCTGTTATCTTATGTCTCAACTACTATGACATCCTCCTGTCTAGCCCTGACAAATGCAGTCTTGCCCTGCTGCAATGATCATTCTCCTAGCTCATCACTTTAACCATGTTACCCTTCTGTTTGTATCTTTTCATTGGGCTCCCTTTTTTCATCACTTCAAATAGCAATTACTTGTCTTCACTTTAAAGGTCTTACATGACCTATCCTCAGGCCACCTATCATCTCTCACACTACTAAAATATAGATGGCCATCTGTGATCAGCCAGTGATGCCTACTGCCAATGATGGTAACTGTCATCACCCATTTGTTAATTTTCAATCAAGCACCTTTGTGTTTTCCTCCTGTGTTTTCCTCCCATGCTTCCCCACTCTTAGGAGGAACTCCCTGTAAAAGTCCACAAAGCTACCCCATTATCATCTTTCATAATTCCCTTTAATACTCTCCTTTGCCATCATGTCTACAAAAACTTGACAACATCTCAGCAGCGGATGTGCTGAAACCACTGCCTGTCATGCTGATAAATAGCATCCCATTGTTTCCCTGTGTTTCTCCATTTGTCTGTCTTCACCTGTTATCTCTTTTCTTATGCTTAGATTGAAAACCCTTTGGGGCAGGGACTATGTTTTTGCTATGTATTTGTAGGATGCCTACCATAATGAGCGCCTGGGTCCATGGTTGGGGTTTTTAGGTGCTACCTCAATAAAAACACATAATAAATAATTATTAAAACTAAAGCATATCTTTTTAACAGTGAGGGTGATTAAAAACTGGAACAAACTACCAAGAAAAGTGGTGGATTCTCCATCTCTTGATATCTTCAAATCAAGACTCAATACCTTTCTGGAAGATATGCTTTGGCCAAATACAAGGGAATGGGCTCAGTACAGAGGTAACAGGGTGAAATTTTATGGCCTGAGATAGACAGAATGTCAGATTAGATGACCTAATGGTCCCTGCTGGCCTTAAAATCTATGATTCGGTGAATGAATCTATGAATTCTTTCCTGGTGCTAAGACTGGCAGTGCAAGGGAGAGAGACTCCTTAGTTCATCCGCAGCACTGAGGGACAAAATTAAATTTATTTTGGGTGGTAGTGAATATAGCTTATAAGGGGTATGCCATCTAATCAGGAAATAAAAAGAATACCATGTGAGTTATCCAGTCACCAAACAGATCAATCATATTGAAAGAATAAGAGAGTTAAACATGTCTAACTTGGAGCGAGGATCACAGGCATGATAAATAAAATCAACAAGCAGAATGCGGGATTTGTTCATGGCTGTCTTGGTGGGGGGCGGTAATAACTGAAATGTGATGAAATTGAAAAAAAAATAATTTTCAGGTTAGAACTGAGCAACTTGTTTTTCCCCCTGCAAAAGTAAGATCTATGTGATCCTCCACAGACATGGTGAAAGCCTCATCTCTTCAGTTACAATATTTGAAGCTGAACTAAATCTACTATTCAGAAGAATCACGTCCTGGAATTCTGGTCACCTGATGTGACCAAACAGGTCTTTTAATTTATATAGTTCTGAGATATTCCTGAACCTCCCAGTTTCACTTGGTCATCTGTTACACATTTCACAACTGGACTGATGGAGCTAGTGAGTTCTTCCTGGTGTATGCCAGTAGTACTTTGATGTTGACACTAACTTATTTTTGCTCCATGTGTAACTCCACATGGACTCCTCCTGAGGGTCGAAATGACAGTCTGGACCTATACATAGAATGCTTCTGCCGACGTGCACAGGCAGAAATTGTGGAAAAACAACATTGCTTGCCTCATAACCTAAGTCGCGCAGAACGCAATGCCATCCAGAGCCTCAGAAACCACCCTGACCTTATCATCAAAGAGGCTGATAAAGGAGGTGCTGTTGTCATCATGAACAGGTCTGACTACCAGAAGGAGGCTGCCAGACAACTCTCCAATACCAAATTCTACAGGCCACTATCCTCAGATCCCACTGAGGAATACACTAGGAAACTGCACCATCTACTCAGGACACTCCCTAAACTAACTCAAGAACAAATCAACATACCCTTAGAGCCCCAACCAGGGTTATTCTATCTACTACCGAAGATCCACAAACCTGGAAATCCTGGACGCCCCATCATCTCAGGCATTGGCACTCTCACTGAAGGACTGTCTGGATATGTGGACTCCCTACTCAGACCCTACGCCACCAGCACTCCCAGCTATCTCCGTGACACCACTGATTTCCTGAGAAAACTACAATGCATTGGTGACCTCCCAGAAAACACCATCCTAGCCACCATGGATGTGGAGGCTCTCTACACAAACATCCCACACACAGATGGAATACAAGCTGTCAGGAACAGTATCCCTGATGATGACACAGCACAGCTTGTTGCTGAGCTCTGTGACTTTATCCTCACACACAATTATTTCAAATTTGGTGACAATATATACCTCCAGACCAGTGGCGCCGCCATGGGCACCCGCATGGCCCCACAATATGCCAACTCATTTTTATGGCTGACCTGGAACAACACTTCCTCAGCTCTCGTCCGCTTACGCCCCTTCTCTACCTACGCTACATTGATGACATCTTCATCATCTGGACCCAGGGGAAGGAGACCCTGGAAGAATTCCACCATGATTTCAACAGCTTCCACCCCACCATCAACCTCAGCCCGGACCAATCTACACGGAAGGTCCACTTCCTAGACACCACAGTACAAATAAGCGATGGCCACGTTAACACCACCCTATACCGAAAACCCACCGACCGCTACGCCTACCTTCATGCCTCCAGCTTCCACCCCGGACACACCACACGATCCATCATCTACAGCCAAGCGCTGAGGTACATCCACATCTGCTCCAACCCCTCAGACAGAGACCAACGCCTATAAGATCTTCACCAAGCATTCTCAAAACTACGATACCCACAAAAGGAAATAGAGAAACAAATCAACAGAGCCAGACGTGTACCCAGAAGCCTCCTGCTACAAGACAGGCCCAGAAGAGAAACCAACAGAACTCCACTGGCCATCACCTACAGTCCTCAGCTTAATCCTCTCCAACGCATCATCAGTGATCTACAACCCATCCTGGACAATGATCCCTCACTTTCACAGACCTTGGGAGGCAGGCCTGTCCTCGCTCACAGACAACCCGCCAACCTTAAGCATATTCTCACCAGCAACCACGCACCGCACCATAACAACTCTAACTCAGGAACCAACCCATGCAACAAACCTCGATGCCAACTCTGTCCACATATCTACACCAGCAACACCATCACAGGACCTAACCAGATCAGCTACAACATCACCGGCTCATTCACCTGCACGTCCACCAATGTTATATATGCCATCATGTGCCAGCAACGCCCCTCTGCTATGTACATTGGCCAAACTGGACAGTCACTATGCAAGAGGATAAATGGACACAAGTCAGATATCAGGAATGGCAATATATAAAAACCTGTAGGAGAACACTTCAACCTCCCTTGCCACACAATAGCAGATGTAAAGATAGCCATCTTACAGCAAAAGAACTTCAGGACCAGACTCCAAAGAGAAACTGCTGAGCTCCAGTTCATTTGCAAATTTGACACCATCAGATCAGGATTAAACAAAGACTGTGAATGGCTATTCAACTACAAAAGCAGTTTCTCCTCCCTTGGTGTTCACACCTCAACTGCTAGCAGAGCACCTCACCCTCCCTGATTGAACTAACCTCGTTATCTCCATACTGATTTATACCTGCCTTTGGAAATTTCCATTACTTGCATCTGAAGAAGTGAGGTTCTTACCCATGAAAGCTTATGCTCCCAATACTTCTGTTAGTCTTAAAGGTTCCACAGGACCCTCTGTTGCTTTTTACAGATTCAGACTAACACGGCTACCCCTCTGATACTTATTTTTGCATCTTACTTCCTCAGACTCTTTCCAGTTATTGTGTGTTCATTTTCCTAATGGAACTCTAAACAAAAGCAAAACAAACAAAAAAAGTAAACAAAATACACTGAGCCTATGTTATCTCATACTGACAGAAACAATGTTCATTCTGGTGATGTCTCTTCATTTTAGCCGGACAACCGCTTTCTTGTGGATCCAGAATTGTTCCCATGAACAGGCATAATGGGTATACATTTTCAATCCACACAGGATGCACAGTTGTCATAGTTTTCATAAAACTCAATCCTAGAAAATAAAGCATCATTTCATTATGTCCTGACATTTGCGTTCTGTATGTGTATTCAGGGCTCATTCACCATCTTCCCTGGGGAAAGTAATCTGTATCTTCCCTACTACTGGTTCAGATTACTTTCACCTCCATACCAGTTCAGCTGTGCCAACCATGGCATTGTGGGACCAGGTCCAATCCTCTACCTCTGCTTTCCCACTCCCTCCCTGTCCTGGGCACAATGGGGATCAGCAGCTCCACAAAGGTTACTATTGCCCCTGTGCTTCTATTTACAACACAGGCAGCCAGTGCAAAAGAGTAAGGGAGTGACATAGGATTTTCCTCTACAGGGGCTCTCAGGATGGGTCATAATCTGTCCCTAAATTATCAAAATTTACCAGTCCACTCCCTGTGTTAAGGAGAGCGGAGCCATCCTCCCAATACCAGCCAATCCTCTCAGATTTATATGATAATCCAGTCCAGTAATATTGTATATTGTCTCTTGGTATATGTTTCTATGAGGAAATAATTATTTAATAATTATTAAAACAACCTCAAGTTCTTATCTTATCTTTCACAATTGTGTGACTTAAAAAAAAAAAAACCCTAATGGAAATCAATGACAGGAGATAATCCACAGGAAATGGCTTCGCAGTTGCAGGAGAAATTTAAGAGTGACTGCTGTAGGACTAAGAGATTTTGCCCATCTAGAAATATAAGAATATTCCACCTAAATACAAGGACGGAAATCCCTATGAACTCAAGTCTTAATGCTTTAGAAATATGAGAGATTCTGATATATCTGACATCAAATATAATTCCGTTTAATTGGGAAAACTGACAACAAATACTAATTAATATATTGATGTTTTATTTTTACTGTAATAAAACCATTGAAATTAGAGCTGGAAAAGCTCCTGCATATGCTCAGAGTCTAACCAATTGCCATATGTGAGTTCAGGAAGGAATTTTTCCCCAGGTGAGACTGGCAGTGACCTTGGGGATTTTTCACCTTCCTCTGCAGTGTGGGATGCTGGTCCCTTGGCAGGATCTATTCCCTGCCATTTCAAGGGCCTCAGGCACTGCTGCACCTCATTCCCTCCTATTCTCTGCCTGAGGCACATGGTAGGTTAATCTCTCAAGGGCTGTAATACTTTGGTCTAAATTTCAGTTGTTGGGTTAATGTGTGAGTGCTGGGTAGTATCGCTGGCCTGATATATGCAGGAGGATGGTGTAGATTATCTGGTGGTCCATTCTTGCCTTAAACTTTATGAGTCTAAAAAGCCAATGCATGACGGATTTATGTATTGTGTAATTTAGAAAGTACTCTCCATACAAAGTCTCCAAATGCATGTGCTCCAGTTAATAGAAGATGTGGGTTTTAAGCAAAAGGAAAAAATATAAATTACACTTCAAACTACTGAACTCCCTTTTGAGCAACAGCCTGACGAAAGAGATGGGCCCAGCCCTATACACTAAATATCAACAAACTCTGGTTTTGTTGAACCAGCATGAGAAGTGAATTACAGAGTCCAGGAACTTCCACTAGGAACATCCTACCTCCATCCAGACATTTTAACCTCTAGCTCCTCAACTGGCCTCAACTGCTTGTGATTTTCCATAGCAGACGAAGGTGGCTATAAAAAGCTAGGAACATCCCCACTTCATTTTTGCTCTCGCTTTTCAACCTGCTTTTCCAGAATGGTAATAGAGCCAGTGCAGAGCAGAACTGGCTAAAAAAGGACTGGCTGAGAAGGGTGAGATGAGGAACTGTTTGTGTTTGTTTTACTTATCTTTGAACAATAAACCTACTTAATAAACCTACTTAAAGGAAACTGGGGTGGGAGGCAGTGTATGCTTGGAAACTGGGGAGAATCCCTCCCTTGTGACATATGTTGTAGAATGTGGGCACTTTGATTGTGCCCTGATATGAGGGGAGTGTGAGGTGGATCTTTGGTGCCCAGTGACGAGGAGTAAAGGCGAGCTGGCAGGATCCCACGGTCCATCCTTCTGTGCAGGAAGGAACCTGCTGATGTGGGATCCAGTGAAGAGAAAGATTAGCCTCATTTGATGGAGAGGATAAGGGAAAATGGAGGTGGTGATGCACCTGTTAGTAACAAAGGAGCAGCAGCAGATGGCCATGATACAGCAGCAACAAGAACAACAACAGCAGACTCAGGTTCTGCTCACGCAATTGATGGAGAATCAGCAGAAGTCACAATTTGCCACATGACAGAGTTGGTTAGAAATCCACTTTCAATAACAAGAGATGTTACAGAAATGGCTGGGCCAAAGGATGCCAGGCAACAGAGTCAGTGATAGAACCATGGGCTAGTTGGACCTGGGCCTAGCAAAACTGTGATGAGAAGATGACCCAGAGGCCTCACTCCTAACATATGAGAGAGTGGTGAGGGCACTGAGCTGGTAGGAGTCAACATGGATGCCCCGCCTAGCACTGATACTGAGAGGCCAGGCAAAGGCAGTTTACTGACCAGTAAGTGATGGACAGGTGAGTCCCTATTTGGCAGTGACAGCAGTCATTCTATACCAACTAGGGTTGACTCCAGAGGCATTCAGACTCCAATTTTGAGTGGGGCACAACCAAGGGTAGTGTCTCAGAAATTATGAGACCTTGTGGCTCAGTCCCAACTCAATAGAGAGAATCATGGGACAAATTGTCTTGGAGTGGTTCTTAAAACTTCTACCCCTGGGAGTCCAGAGCTTGGTAAGGCACTTTCAGCCACCCTCAGTGGAGGAAGCTTTTGAATGAGCAGAGGCCTTCTTTGAATCCGAAAAGAGGTAGATGAACGGCTGGGACAATATGGCAGAGGGTGACCCAGGGAAGTTCCCACAGGGAAAAGACCTCATGTGGACAAAACTTGGGGGATACACAAGAGTTACAGGGGGCCCAGGTAATCCCACATCTTACTGGAAACACTTGTGGGGATGGTGACGGGGCCACATGGTGTGACCAGCCTGGGCACATTAGATGAGAATGTCCAGTCATGAAGTGTGTTCTCCGAAACTCTCACTTGAGCAGGACCAGGAGCCAGGGTCTACTCAGAAAGTTATGGCAGGGCTCTGTTGTATATGGTACCAATTATGTTGGGAGAAGCAGTGGTCATGGGACTTGCAGACTGGGGTTATTGGTGTTCTCTTGTCTGGGAAGGTGAGGCAAGGGTAAACAAGTTAGACCAACATCTTCTGGTACATGTCTCATATATCCATGGTGAGTCCCATGTCTAACCCATAGCAGAAGTTGAACTGCTGGAGAGCTTGGTTGTGTGTTGGGGTGGTCAAGGATCTACCCAGGCCTATAATTCTGGGGACAGATGGGGTCGGTTTCTGGGACCTCATGTAGTGGGAATTAGAATGGCAGGACAGGGCAGGTCTGGGGTCAACTGGAAAAGGAAGTAAGGTGCCTGGAAGCTCAAGTAAGGACAGCAAAGGGAGTCTGAGAGGGGATGATTGTGATCTCCCAAGGCTGGTGGGAGCAACTTAAAAATATGTCTAAAAAGTTGAGGGAGTTAAGCACCTCATCGGAAAAGATTATTAGTCAGTTAATAGGTTTAGAACAAGAATGAGACTGGGTTCGGGTGGAGACTTAGAAAGAGAAACACCGATGCTTAATCCTGAAGCAAGAATTGGCTTGGCTTCAGAAAGGTGGCTTCTGGGAATGGTGGCTTGTGGAAACCAAAGTCTCAATCCTAACAGGGTACTACAGAGCCCCAGACTGGCTTCCAATTAAGCAAGGTAGCGTGGGGACCCAGACAGTGCCACGCCAACAAGAAAAAGCCCAGATAAGGGGCTATGGGTGGAAGCAGGGCTCCAGAGCAGGTAGGGATTCAGGGAATACCTGTTTTATGGGTCTATCCTGGGCACCGGGGAGCTTGCAGAATGATTACAGGTGGTGGTGTGATAAATAAAGTGTGTGTAGGGGGGAAGGAGGGAGCTCCCTTTTGTGTACACCCACCCAGCCAGTTAGCTATAAAGTCCCTCTCGGCGGCTGCTTGCTTTACCTGTAAAGGATTAAAAGTCCCCAGGTAAAGAAAAGGGAGTGGGCACCTGACAAAAAGAGCCAATGGGAAGGCTAGAACTGTTTAAAATGGGAAAAAAAGTGTTCCCTTTGTCTCTCCGTTGTTCTCTCTGGGCTAGAGGGACAGAGCAGCAATCATGTAAGCAGCTTTAAGCCAGGTATGATCATAAATCATCAGATCATACCTAGAACTACTTATCTGAAATGCCAAATGTGTAAGATCAGAATGTTTAGCTAGACGCGATCAGGTTTATTTCTGTTTATTTTTTAAGGCTTGTGGATCTCCTTTGTGCTAACCCCAGAGGCTTTTGTTTGTTTGTAACCTTTAAGCTGAACCCCCAAGAAAGCGATTCCAAAAATTAAGCACCCAAAATAGCTCTTTTAAAATTTAGCAAAAGCCTAAGTTCCAGATGTATTTTCTTCCTTTTTGTTTTTAATAAAATTTACCTTTTTTAAGAACGGGATTGGATTTTTGGTGTCCTAAGAGGTTTGTGCATGTGGGTTGATTAGCTGATAGAAAACAAAGGAAACTAGCTGTGGCTTTCTCAGCTTTTCCCCGGAGGGGTGTGTGTGAAGGGGCTTGAGGATACCCCACAGGGAGGAATTCCCAAGTGCTCCTTCCTGGGTTCCAGGGTGTTTTTTTTCTCTTTTGCATTTGGGTGGTGGCAGCATTTACCAAGGCAAGGTCAAAGAAAAGCTGTAATCTTAGGAGTTTAATACAAACCTGGAGTTTCCAGTATTAATTTTTAGAATCCTTGCGGGCCCCCACCTTCTGCACTCAGAGTGACAGAGTGGAGATTCAGCCTTGACAGGTGGAAAGCAAGTTACAGTACCTCAAACATGAGAAAGGGCAACTGGTGAGATATCTTTGTCTCACTCAGGAGGAAAGAGGTCCTCCAAGTCCAGGCGGAGAAATTGAGACTGTGTATTGACTGTGCCTGGTGAGGCTAACTGTGTGACCCTGACCCCATTAAATAGGGCTCAGAAGGACAAGGATTAGAGGTTCGTTCCAGTTAGATTGTATTTGGGTCTATGGGACTTCAGGAACCCTCTGTGATATGTCTGAGTTTGTGTGTAATGTTAAATGTTTTATGGAATGCTTGTGTTATGGTAAATGAGTGCCGAGAATGTTTTGATTGGTTTGGGAAAATTTGGGATCCACTTTGGATGGAAGGCCCTGGAGTATTATTAGGAATGTTTTCTGAAATTTGTCTGTGATAAATGTATTTTGCCTTGGGAGGGGTTGTAGGCCTTGCAGGAGCCGTAGGCCTAAGAGTGTGAACCACAGGCTGTGAACCAGAGTAGGCCTGGTCTTGGCAAAACAACACCACCCCATTAGGTACTGGCTAACCAAATACGCACATTCCTGACCAGAGAGGATGACACAAGAACACCGAGAGTTCTCAAGTTCTACATAAACAGATTCTTAAGAGTACCAGGGGGTAGCCGTGTTAGTCTGTATCTACAAAAACAACAAGGAATCTGGTGGCACCTAATCTGTTAGTCTTTAAGATGCCACCAGACTCCTTGTTGTTTTTGTAGATTCTTAAGAGATGGTACAGGAACACGCTGACCCCTCGTAAGATAAGGAGGAGATGACAGGATAATGGATAAGGATGTTTTGTTTGAACTAGCAGGTACAAGGAGAAGGGTGGTAACTAGCAATGTTTGGAGTGTAATACAGAACTTATTTGTATCAGTGTATAAAAGGAAAAGATGTAGGCAGGGCACCTATTTCCAGCGTAGGGGGCAGAGTACTGGTGCACTGACTGAGCTGGTTCCATTCTCACAGGCACACGTGTTAGTGCACCTGAAGCTCCTATGGGGGGCTAGTACCATGTTTTGTCAACAATAAACCTGGCAAGCACCTTCACCACTAAACAAAGCCTGTGGTCTTGCTTATGAATAACATCAAGGTCTGCTGAATCAACACACTCCACTCTCTGCTAGCGCAGCTGACATTGGAGCGCCCAAAACAGCAACACTGGCAGCAGTAACAACATTCCAGAGCTCTAGCAACAACAGGGCTCAGAGTAGCCCCAGGAGGCATTTCACAGGTCAAAAGAGGGGAGAGGTTTTACAAGGTAAGTAGACCAGACTCAGTCCCTGTGTCAGGGCAGGGAGCCCAAGTGAGCTAATTAAAGCAGACAGGGCTGCAGTTGAGGCTATAAAAACCTGCCAGAAGGCAGGAAGAGGAGATGGGTGTGGAATGGGAGCTTTAAATTCTCAACTGACAAAACTAAAGGACTGAAATTTCCTTTTGTCAACTGATAATTTTTTTAAAAAGATTGTAAATATGGACAGAAAATAAGTACAATTAAGAGCTTCAATTTTTTAGGTGTGATACTCGATAGCAAGCTCACTTGGAAGGACCAAATTCAAAATATTAGAGATAAGTGTAAAGCACAAACCACTTACTTAAAAGTATTTCTGGAACTTCCTGATGTGCACATAAGAAAGCAGTGGTAATGCCATTCAAAACACTAATAAGACCAATGATTGAATGTAGGTGCCAGGCTTTCAGATTGGCTTCAAAAATGAATTTGAGAAAGCTTGACTCACTCCAAACTCAGGTGTTGAGAAATGCATGTGGTGCCTTCATCACAAAGCTATTGTGTGTACTGAAGATGGCTGCAGGTAAAATGCTTATTGCTTTAAGAATAAAGCTTTTATAGACAACCTTTTGGGCTAAAGTAACTGGAAACAGTGAAGATGGAAACAATAAGCTAATGTATGATGAATGCTAGGAATTAAGTGGTCAATGTATAGATCAAAACCTCAAAATACTTCATGTAAGTAGAGTTAAGCCACGGATAAAGGATCTCAGTGAAAAGAAAAACCTGCAAGAGGTTAAAAATACATAGCTTTGGGAAAATGCATCATAATTGGAAAAGTATACCACCTGAGAGAGATATAGAACTGCATAATGAAATTAAAAAGAGGTAAGGGAGTGTTAAATGTACAAGATATAGCAAATCAATGTGCTTGTGATAAGTAGGGATGCTACTGCCAAATGTACACCAATAGTTCCAAAATGTAAGAACAGGAAGAGTGGGAACAGCATTCTGCATTCCTTCGCTCGGAATCAAGACAACTGTAAGGCTATCAAATTTTGTATGTATTTTGTAGCTGAATGAGCAGGGATAATACTGACATCGAACTGGGGCATAGATGTGTGCCCAGCCACTGTCTGATTGCTTATCAGGATTACTGGCAGTCAAAAATGGCACTTCAGATAGCAGAAATAATACACATAATGAAATGTTACTGTTGACAACAGAACTGATGCAGTTGGGTGTAATCATAGTAATAGCAAGGGTCCCAGCACATGTAGGGCTAGTGGGCAATGAGCTGGCAGACAAAGTAGCAAAACTGCTGTCAAGTACAAGGAAACTGATTTAGAGATTTCTTTGAATAAACTGGAGTTCAAAAAAATCTCAAAAAGAGAGGAATGGCAAGAAGTAAGAGCAAAAGAAACAAAGTGGAAAATACTGATGTACTCCAAGACACAGACAAAAAGTGAAGGGGGCCTAGTTAGAACTTAAGTGACTATTTAAACTACAATGGCCAGTTAGTTTCTAAAAAAAATAAAGATGGATTATGTGGGAGGTGCAAGGTCCCGGAAACAGTTGATTATCTTCTTTGGGAGTTCAAAGAGTGTACCATTGAAAGGGGGTATTTATATGAAAAATATAGACGCCTTAAAATACCTAAATTTTCACTGCAGCTCCCAGTAAGAGCATCAGAAAAAGGGGTCCTATAAAAAAGCAATATTGCAATTCTTTAAGAATACTGGGGTCAGTGAGAAACTTTAATTATTGAATTATCTGTGGTGTCCAGTGCCTGGAGGTTATAGACTCTGGTTTGCCATAAAACACAAGAAGAGGAAGAAGAGGAGGAGAAATGATTGGGGCAGGCTAAATCTGAAGAGAGGAGTCACAGAGGAGTGGAGCTAAGACCTATAGTGGGCCTCTGGAGCAAGGGGTCAGTGCCCAGGAAAGTTGCCCTGAACCTGCTGTTCAAGAAGGGTAATGGAGCCAGTAAGAGCAGAGCTGGCTGAATAAGGACTGGCTGAGAAGGGTGAGCTGGGGACCTGTTTGTTTTGTGTATGTCTGAACAATAAACCTACTTAAAGGAGCCTGGGCAGGACAGTGTATGCTTGGAACCTGCGGAGAAGCCCTGCCCTGTGACAGTCATCTGGGAATATCTCACCAAATCAATTTCATGCCATTGCAGGGGCCTTGGTGCACTTCGGTCCCACCTATTTTCTCCCTGTGGCACATAATAGTCCAGTCTCCTGTGGTTTGTAATACCGTGGTCTAATTTCGGTTGCTGGATTTAGTCTTTGGGTGCTGGTGACCTGTAATAAGCAGGTGGTCCAATCAGAAAAATCTTATGATTTCTTATGATCCCTTCAGTAGGTGTGATTATTAAACTCTGGATTTGATCTTTTTGCATTTGACCTTTGGCATACATTGATAGTTGTAATTAGGACCGACACTGTTGAAAATTTTCCATCAAGACTGTTTGACAGAATATTTTGTTTTCTACTAAACATGAAAGCATCTGCTTTCTTCTGAAAATTTCAATTTATTTAGTTGATAAACTGAACTCCCAAAAAGCTAAAGTCTTCTGGTTTGGGCTGAAAAAAAAAAAACACCAACATTGCCTCAGGAGAATTATACGTTATCTTATCTGATTCATCACCTCTCCTCCTCAAGACAGAAAACCCTGGTGTGTAACAGTAGATGTAGTCTGAACAGACAGCCCATCACATAAAGGAGAATGGGAACATGATGTACCCAAATTGCAACTCCCTTGAGAGACGGTGTGGCTTTCCAAATAAAAATATTTTTGTTTTCAGTTTGTAGTTAACAATTTGGTCCATGAAGGAAAAAAAAAAAACTCCGACCAGTTGTAGTTGTAATGCTTCTATCATTCTGTAACATTATGTTCTGATGCAGTAATATGCCTCTTTGAATAAACGTTAAAATGCAGGAAAACGCGATCTTGAAGGGCAGGTTTTAACAGACAAATGTACAATTATCAAAGTCAGAGAGTGGTAATATTAGCAAAACAACATAGTTAATGGGATTTTTTTAAAAGTATATCTAACTATAAATATGAAGGAGATGAGAACTGGGATACAGAGCCTTTCACCAGTCTGAATACAGCAGAGGTTGCTAATAATTGAAGAAATGTTACCATTGATGGCTACTGTGGAATGGGCTGGTGGGTTTTAAATAGAGATGTTAGTGATCCTATATGATCTCTGCTGAAGCACCTTGGGAGCAATATGTGTTGGAAATCTGAACTACCACTATACTTATTGTATTGTTTCTGTGGGTATACAGATGGCATCAGTCTCCAGGGCCTGCCAAACTAGTATCTTTCACCAGTGCTGGAATGCACTAACAAAATTAATACAGTAAGCCTCAGTACTTATACAAGACCACCAGAAACAACAAGGAGTCTGGTGGCACCTTAAAGACTAACAGATTTATTTGGGCATAAGCTTTCGTGAGTAAAAACCTCACTTCTTCGGATGCATAGAGTGAAAGTTACAGATGCAGGCATTATATAT
>NC_048298.1:134920819-135070320 GCF_013100865.1 Trachemys scripta elegans
GGGGGTCGAGCCCCCCAGGAATCCTGGGCCCAGCCTTGTCGGGGTTTATGAGGACTCTGCCAGACAGGAGAGTGGAAGGGAAGTCCTCAAGGGCAGGGAGGCCTCTGGGTAAAGGAAGTGGGAGCGAGGACTTGGATCCTTTCGCTAGCCCTCTTCACCGGGGTAGTGCAGAAGCCAGGAAAGTTCCCCACAATAGCGGGACCATTCCCCCGCTTACACAAAGGCTCTGACAATCATCCCTTCAGGGCTTTTTGTCACCTCTAAGCCCTAACTCAGGGCTTCTCCCCAACAGCAGCCTGCTCTGCTTTCTGTGGGTTTCCCCTCTAGCCTGTAGTCCCAGGCCTTCCCCACAGCAAGAACTCTCCTCCTTTTTTTCCTCCACCTGATCTGCATAGGTTCTTTTATATACTGCTCAGGCAGTCTCCTTATTGACCTCAGCTGCTCCCTTGCAAATTGGTTAATGAGTCACCACCAGGAGCACCTACCTGCTCCCAGGTATAGTTATGTAAGCAGGGAATGGTCCCGCTATTGTGGGGAACTTTCCTGGCTTATACAGTATCCCGGTAAAGTGGGCAAGCAAAAGGATTTGAGTCCTTGCTCCCATTTCCTTTACCCAGAACCTGACCTCAAGGGCTCCCCTTGCACTCTCCTGTGTGGCAGAGTCCTTGTAACCCCAACAAGGCTGGGCCCAGGATTCCTGGGGGCTCAACCCCCAATCTTGTTGTGGTCACTTAGGGCAGGGGTTAGGGTGTCCCCACTTCAGGCTGCGCTCTCTGCACTGGATGCTTCCCTGACCCACTGATCATTTCATACAGTTCAAAGCAAATACAATTTATTAAACAGCAATCAATTTTAAAAAAATAAGGAAAAAGTGGGAAAGGTTAAAGGAAAACACATCACCCTGCTCTGTGGCACGGGGACATCATAACCAGCGTCTCTGGAATGTAAGGGAAGTTCAGTCTGTTCCTCACAAGTCCCGGGCCACCTTCTCAGGCCCTGGCTGTGCTGCAGGAAGGGCACTTGCTCTGGTGGTGGCCACACACCCTCAGGCTCTAGGTGGCAGGACCCTTCTTCCAAGCATCGCCCCTGTCCCGTTGGGGTTACAATCCCCCTCCAAGTCTGGCCTGCAGATCCTCTTGGCTGGGAGCGTCTCCCTGCACTGGGCCCACTGCCCAGGGTCCCCCTTGCTCTCCCCAGCTGTTCACCGCACTCGACTCTGAACTGCTCCAGCCCCAGCCCCAGCCCCAGCTCCACCACTTTGCCTCAGCTCCAGCTCCAGCTCCACTCTGCCTCAGCACGGCAGCTGCTGCTGCTCTGCCTCCAACTCCCTGAGCTGCTTCTCTGGCCCCTCCAGCTCTGGTTGCTACAGCTCTGCCCCCAGGACAGGTCTGCTCTGTGGGCTGCTTCTGTGACTCTGCTCCCAGCAATGACCTGCTTCCTGGCTGCTTGTCTGGCCTCTCTGGATCTGACACAGCTCTGCTGCCCAGCTCAGCTTGGGCCACTACTTTCTCCTTAGCTCGCCCCCACTCCGTCTGACTCAGGCAATTCCAGCTCACAAGAACCCCGCTGGCCTCCTGACTCCCTTATTAGCCTGCCCACCCTGTCAATCAAGCTGACTGGAGCACTGGCCTCTCCCCATTGTTCCTGAGGACTGTCAGTCTCAGGGTCCTGATTTCCTATCAACCATTCCCCTTTCTTTTGGTGCTGGGAGCTAGCCAACCAAGTTTTAGTAAGGGGACAACAGTCCCCTTACAGTTACATGGTTATCATGGGCCAGTTGAGCCCTCATTCTCTCTGAAGAGCCACTGGCCCCATGATAGTCATCTTCAGAGAGCTGAGAACTCTACCTCTCTTAGCTCTTGACTCACATTTACACGGCCACTCGCATCAATATTTCTTCTTTCCAGTAAGAAGAGAGTTAACATTCTCTGTGAAAGCATCTGACAGTAATTTTCTCCTTGAGAATCTCACTCCAGCAGACATTATGGTTTCCCTAAAGAAGTGAGGCTTAAAATATTCAGCAAGTTACAGATGAGACAATACAGATTAAGAGATATTATTCAGGACACTATCTCTGTGGTATCTGAGCACCTAACAAAGTAGCTTCAGTGAGGAGTTGCATTATCATCAAAATGTCAGTTTGGAGAATAAAAAGTAAACTATGCATAGGGGAAGAAGTTAGTTCCCTCTTTAGCAGTTACCTCTTCTGCTTGTAGCACAAGCATCTTTGCTTCTTTCTCTTCCTATTAGCAACATGGCTAGTGATAGCCACTTGGGAAGAAAGAGTCTGCATTGAAAGACCTTTCAGAGATATAGGCCAATTCTCTTTCTGAGCACAGATGATGCAATTAACAGAGTGGGATCAGAATTGGTAGTTATCAGTATACCACCAACATAAGGTAGTGAGTGGGGTTTGTTTGTTTTGTTTTTTCTTTTCTGAAGATCACACAATAGCTTTACTGACAGTCACTGGAAAAGTGAAATGATGAAGTTATTTATATCCAAACAGATATTAAGATGAGGAAGTTGTGGGTAAATGATACTTTAAAGTGCATGTCTGCTCTGAAGAACAATTCTGTTCATGCACACAAAGGGATAAAATCCAGGTCCCTTTCCCGGAGATGGTCTGTTTCTGAAGTTTGAACAGGACTAAAAAACAACAACTTATATCTGTTCCTTAGGCCAGTGGACATGGCTCTAAATATCCACAGGAAGCAGGTGTATTCAGTAAGAAGTTGTCTTTTTATACTCAACTTCAAAGTAAAACTGCACTTTTAGAAAATTAGTCCTGTGTTGCTAAGATAATATAATGGTCTTGCTGATTACATCTTAACCCATGTCTCTGTCAGTACAGAAAAATAACACCTGAGATTTTCACACTGGTCTAGGAGGATATAGATACACATCTTCCATTCAAATTTGGGTGTCTTTAAATTCCCTAAACTGCTTTGAAAATCTCAAAATGATTTTTTCCAATAAAATCTTATTGTTCAGAATTACAAGAGAGAAAAGAGCAATTTACACATATTAAAGGCATCAAAATATAACCACAATCTAGATAGAATAATCTGAAAATACATGGAAAATCGGAACTGAATAAATGGAAATAAACTTTATGGAATCAAAACCCACATGCATACACTACGCCTTCTGGCTAGACAGTGAATGTTGGACATACAAAGGGTAGTTCATAGCTCAATTGATTCAGTACAGTTTTCTTGGGAAGACCACACTTGTCAAACCATTAGAATTTGAATAAGTGGATTTCTTCATTCCCCTTCACTTTAAGCTAAAAAAAAAAAAAAAAAAAAAAGAGACAAGGGTGGAAGATCAGAGACCAGAGTCTAAAAATGGCCCCTTTTAAGACTCTGCTATTTTGCTACAGAAAAGACAGATTAGGCATTGGTATTCATTGTCGTTCTCCTCTACAATCCCCTCCTTGCTAGAAAGAAATTCACTTGTACCAATGCAGCTATCAGAAGATTCCCTGTATACTCATTTTTAATACATAGTTTCTGCTGCCTAGTGTCACCAGGAGGATGTGTGAATGAAATGGAGTACATCTCGTGTGATGTGATGTAACAAGAGGCATGGATTTGACATGACTCACAGCCATCTTGTGTATGGATTTAGCATAACCTGCAGCCATCTTGTATGCTCAGCCACCATAATTTGGAAACGAAAACCATAGAGTAAGAAAATTCGGCCTTGGCCTAGACAGATAGAATAAAATACCAGCTGCATCTGCAGTGTTAGTAATAGGGATAGATACAGTAAAATCACAGATTCATGGGCATGGAAGGGAGTATCGACAAGCTAACCTTGAGTTTCTGCAAGTTTCTTATTGGGCACCTGTGTGAGTTTTGTTAAAAGTAGCTTTTGCTGATAAGTAGATATTGTAAGGTTTTGCAGTTGCCAGAGAAATTGTTTTAGCCTATTAGGGGTTATGATTGGTTAAAATAATATTGTAAGTAAAATAATTGGTTAAGGCATAGAGAAGAGGAATCCTCATTTTAATTATATAATGAGGGGCAAAAGACAGTGTCGTTGGAACTTACCTCTGGGATACAGCTCAAGACCAACGCTGTTAGGACTTTTTAACCCCTGCACAACCAGATTGTGCAGAAGCTGGAGCCTCAGATGATACGACCCTGGCTCACCATTGGGAGAAGTCCATCTGTTTTACTGGGAATGGTGAGCACTAGACTATTGGCATGTGTATTCTGTTGATTAACGGTTGATTGTTAATAAATACATGTACATATTTAAGAATATTCATTGTGTAATAAAGGCTCTTTCATTGGGAAAAGGTCCCGTTAACCCGTAGAGACCAATTACACCCAGAGAGGGAGGAGCGAGCCGTACATTGTTCGAATAACAGTGACACATTTTCCTGTTGTTGTTTAGTTGAGGAAGATGCATACTGTAGTTCAGCATGTCAAGCACCTGGCCTGTAGATTGGAACTGGTCCACTGGCACTGGATGTATTTTTGTGACCCTTGTGGTATATTCAGATTCTGCAGAGTCTAAACTTTTTTTATTTTTAAAATTAGGTTTCCAGTCCCAAGTTTTGCAAAGAAACACTTGAAAATCTGAACCACCAAGTATCAATTGATGCTGTGTTTTCCAGAGTTTGCAGAGAGCCTAAAGTGGTCACTGTGAGTTTTCAATTCCACCACATCCCCATTAATCTTATTAAGGACATTAACCATGAGCCTATTGATGACATTCTAAATATGAGAATTAATATTTTCCTTTTAGATGGAATGAGACAATAGATAAGAATGAAGCCCACAAGAGTGGAAATTGAGAGTTGCTCAAGGTAGGGAAATACATAAGATAGGAGGAGACAGAAAAGAAAGAGAGAGAACAGAGAAAGGAGGATGGAAAAGGAAGAGAAGCCATAGGCAGAAATTGCCATGGTCCTAAAGGGGAGTATAATTTACTACTAAGTGATTCTGAATGTGACAATTAGGCATTGAGAAAATGAAATAATGATAATAGAAATAATAATAATAAATAATATGCTTAGTTAATATGTAAAGGCCAAATTCTATCCTTGATCTTTGTGTAAAACTCCAAATGGCACCACTGGGCACCCCATTTTGGACTGATGGGGGTTTTGAGTACTAAATTTAAACACTGATGTATGGACCACAGTATATGTGTGTGTGTGTGTGTGTGTGTGTGTGTGTGTGTGAGAGAGAGAGACAGTTCTCAGGGTACCCAGGACAGACAGTCACCTTGTTACCTCCAGCCAATGGTAGCCTTGCCCATGTTGCCTGTGATGGCTGGGTGTTAGCTCCTGACACCACTAGCCTTTCAGCCACCCAAGCACAGTTCATTGGGCAATGCCAGCCCTGACTTTGCCTGTCAGGTTAACACTAGGTGCACCCCAGTCCCCGAGTCCCCTTGAATTCTTATCCTGGGATATCCAGCCCCTGACACTGGCTACTCAGAAATCCCAGATCCTCTATCCCCATAGGAGCAGTGTTCCCGAATTTACCAGTTTTACTTAAACCACCTCTCCTGTAAACTACATTTATAATAAAACAAAAGAAGGTTTATTTAAGAAAGGAGAGACATTCAACTACACACAAAAGAGAGTGATGGAAACAAATGGTTACAATAAAAAACAAAATCATAAAATGCAAACTAGGGCCTACGTTCATTATAATAAGTTAACTTTCCTGTCTAATAAAGTAGGTTTTTCCCACAAAGTTCAGTCTACTAAAGAGCTAGCTGGCATCAGTGGAACCAGGATCCAAACTTTTATGAAAAACACCCTAGTGCCATAAGATGTTTCCTCGGTGAATAGATCCAAAGTGCCCCTCCTCACTCTGTGTTATACTGAAAGACTCAGGCAGACCTGGGAAACCCCATGAACTTCACAATAGTAACTTACTGGAACTCAGCAGTTCTACTGATGATGCACATAGGGGATAGCTCCCTCTCTTTCTGCAGGGCAAACAGCTGTAAACATTCATATAAACTAATTTTTGTCCCTCAGCTGAGCAGTTCTGATGCTAAATATGTACAAGTAGTAGGGCTTCTCAAAGCAGACTCTCCCTCTAAGGGAACTAACCATGTGTTACAAAGCCAATATAGTGCCATTACTGATTCAGTATAAACATACAATTTTTTTCTTTCTTGTGACAGAAGGGAACAATAACATGTTTCTCCAGTAGAATCACACTGTTAGAATGAAATGCAAAAAAAAAAAAAAAGAAGAAGAACTAAAGCCTGGTCTACACTAGGTGTTTATGTCGAAGTTAGCGCCGTTACATCGAATTAACCCTGCACCCGTCCACACTGCAATGCTATTTAGTTCGACATAGAGGTCTCTTTAATTCGACTTCTGTACTCCTCCCCGACGAGGGGAGTAGTGCTAAATTCGACATGGCCATGTCGAATTAGGCTAGGTGTGGATGGAAATCGACGCTAATAGCTCCGGGAGCTATCCCACAGTGCACCACTCTGTTGACGCTCTGGACAGCAGTACAAGCTCAGATGCTCTGACCAGCCACACAGGAAAAGCCCCGGGAAAATTTGAATTTGAATTCCTTTTCCTTTCTGGCCACTTTGAACCTCATTTCCTGTCTGGACATCGTGGCGAGCTCAGCAGCACTGGCAACGATGCAGAGCTCTCCAGCAGTGATGGCCGTGCAATCTCAGAATAGAAAGAGGGCCCCAGCATGGACTGATCGGGAAGTCTTGGATCTCATCGCTGTGTGGGGCGATGAGTCCGTGCTTTCTGAGCTGCGCTCCAAGAAACGGAATGCAAAGATCTATGAGAAGATCTCTAAAGACATGTCAGAGAGAGGATACAGCTGGGATGCAACGCAGTGCAGCGTGAAAATCAAGGAGCTGAGACAAGGCTACCAGAAGACCAAAGAGGCAAACGTACGCTCCGGATCCCATCCCCAGACATCCCGTTTCTACGAGGCACTGCATTCCATCCTCGGTGCGGCCGCCACCACTACCCCACCACTGACCGTGGACTCTGAGGATGGGATATTGTCCACGGCCGGTTCCTCGGACATGTTAGGGGACGGGGAAGATGAGGAAGGAGATGAGGAGGACGAGGCAGTCGGCAGCGCTCACAACGCTGATTTCCCCAACAGCCAGGATCTCTTCATCACCCTTACAGAGATCCCCTACCAACCGTCCCCAGCCGTTACCCCGGACACAGAATCTGGAGAAGGATCAGCCAGTAAGTGTTGTAAACATCTAAACATTTATTTTTAACAGAACAGGAATATTAACAATTAAAAGAATGGGTTGTTCATGATTACTTTGCCCTAGGCGCTTAACGGTTCAGTCATGGGCAGTGCAAGTTTTGAAAAAAAATCTAGCAATGTCCGGTTTTGCATGATTGTCCTGCCCAAGCCGCTCTACTGTTTAGTCCCTGCTACTGCAGCTACAGTAAAATGCGGTCTATATGTCCGGGGATAGAGCAGAAATCCTCCTGGGACATCTCGATGAAGCTCTCCTGGAGGTAATTAGAAAGCCGTTGCATGAGGTTCCTGGGGAGAGCGGCCTTATTGGGTCCTCCGTAGTATGACACTTTGCCGCGCCACGAGACAATCAAGTACTCGGGAATCATTGCTCTGCACAGCAGGGCGGCATACGGCCCTGGTCTTTGGAGGCTTTCCCGGAGCATTCTCTCTTTCTCGCTGTCAGAGATCCTCATCAGGGTGATGTCGCTCATGGTGACCTGCTTTGAATTAGGTAGGGGAATGTTAATGTTGGGACTGCTTTCCCGTTCCTTTACAGAACGGTAACCGCTGGTTTGCAGCCACGCGGTGGAGGCGGGAGAGGGGCAGCCTACAGGGATCATTCCTGGGGACAGCCGCAAGGGGGTGGGACAGGGGCAGAGTTCCTGCTTGCCGGATTGCTGGCAGCAGGGACTCACATTGCTTTCAATGTGAAACGAGGCCAGTGCTAATATTAAAGTTTTAAGCTGCCACAAGTCTACGGCTTACCATGTCTGCCTGCAACAGAAATTCCGTTGTGCTGCCCCGCTTCTCAAATGTGCTGTGCAAGACCCCAGGCACTGAATGCGAAGGCCGAGAATTCGACCTTGTGCTGAGTGCGCTGAGTGCGCTGTGCATGGTCTTGTTCACAGAGAAAGACTATGTTCTTTGTTCACAACTACATTTATCTTTCTGAGGAATTCACTCCCTTTTTCCCATTCCTACAGCCACATCTGTGACTGTCTCACAACCTAGCCTGGCATCACACTCCCAGAGGCTAGCGCAGATTAGGCGTAGGAAGAAGAGGACACGGGAGGACATGTTCTCGGAGCTTATGGCCTGCTCCCGAGCCCAGGCAGCACAGCAGACCCAGTGGCGGGAGAACTTGTCCCAAATGCACCAAGCAAACATGGATCGGGAGGAGAGGTGGCGGCAGGAAGACCAGCAGGCGACTCAAACGCTGCTTGGACTACTGAGGGAGCAAACGGACACGCTCCGGCGCCTTGTGGATGTTCTGCAGGAACGGAGGCAGGAGGACAGATCCCCGCTGCAGTCTATCTCTAACCGCCCTCCCCCGCCACCAAGTCCCATACCCACCTCACCCAAAGTCCAAAGAAGGAGGGGCGGCAGAGTCCGTGGTAACTCTCACTCCACCCCTGCAGAGAGCACTAGTAGCAGAAGGCTCTCATTCCCCAAAATTTGAAAAGTTTTTTCCTTCCCGCCTGACACAAGCCCCCGTTCAAGTTTCACCTCCCAGTTCCATGTGTAGTTGATAATAAAAAATTAGTTTCTGTTAACTACTGTTTCCATCATGTTCTTTTGGAGGAGGAGGGGAAAGGCGGTTGGTAATTGGACAGGACAGTCACCTTTGGCAGGGTACATAGGCGGGGGCAGGTCCAGCAGCAGGGCACATACACAGTGCAGTGACTAGTTACCCTGGTCAGTCTGGGAGGTGGTTTTCGTGTTATATGGTGGGGGTTGGGTTGCTCTGTGACTTTGTGGCGGGGGAGGGCAGTTACAGATCTTAAGCGGCGGTCCTTATCCTGGATCACAGAGCCACGCAGCAGGGGATCTGTAACCGTCCTCCCCCTGCCACAAAGTCACATAGCCCCCACATACACACAGTCCCGATCAGGAGGGTTGACAGGCTCCATTGAAACAAGCAGCCCACCACAGCGGAGCCTGTCAATCCTTGAGTTTAGAAGCTTCAGTTGTGTCACTACACTACACCCCCTCCCCAACACAGTCTGCATCCCAGTTTTAAAACATTCCCGCGAAAACAGTAGTAAAGAAAACAGTGTTGATTAACAAAGTAGAACTGATTTTATTTTGAAACGTGTGTTGGAAGGGGGTGAAGGGGGTATGTAACTGGAGAGGATAGTCAACATTAACTGGGTAAAGACACGGGGGCAGGTTCAGCTTCTCTGTACACAAACGTAAAAGTCACAGGTTACCCTGCTCACTCAGGAACCTAGCTTTCAAAGCCTCCCGGATGCACAGCGCGTCCCGCTGGTCTCTTCTAATCGCCCAGCTGTCTGGCTGTGCGTAATCAGAAGCCAGGCTATTTGCCTCAACCTCCCACCCCGCCATAAAGGTCTCCCCCTTGCTCTCACAGAGATTGTGAAGCACACAGCAAGCTGCTATAACAATGGGGATATTGGTTTCGCTGAGATCACAGCGAGTCAGTAAGCTTCTCCATCTCCCCTTGAGACGGCCAAAAGCACACTCCACCACCATTCTGCACTTGCTCAGCCGGTAGTTGAAGAGTTCTTTTTCACTGTCCAGGGCGCCAGTATAGGGCTTCATGAGCCAGGGCATTAGCGGGTAGGCTGGGTCCCTGAGGATGACTATAGGCATCTCCACATCCCCAACAGTTATTTTGTGGTCCTGGAAGTAAATACCTTGCTGCAGCCGTCTAAACAGACCAGAGTTCCTGAAAACAGGAGCGTCATGAACCTTGCCCGGCCATCCGACGTAGATGTTGGTAAAACGTCCCCTGTGGTCCACCAGTGCTTGCAGCACCATGGAAAAGTAGCCCTTTCTGTTAATGTACTGGCTGGCCTGGTGGTCCGGTGCCAGGATAGGGATGTGAGTTCCATTTATGGCCCCACCGCAGTTTGGGAATCCCATCGCTGCGAAGCCATCTATGATCGCCTCCACGTTTCCCAGGGTCACTGTCTTTGGCAGCAGTACATCAACGATCGCCTTGGCTACTTGCATCACAACAACCCCCACGGTAGATTTGCCCACCCCAAACTGGTTCGCGACTGACCGGTAGCTGTCTGGCGTTGCAAGCTTGCAGAGGGCTATGGCCACTCGCTTCTGGACAGTCAGGGCAGCTCGCAACCGGGTGTCCTTGCGCTTCAGGGCAGGGGACAGCAACTCACAAAGTTCCAGGAAAGTTCCCTTCCGCATGCAAAAGTTTCGCAGCCACTGGGATTCATCCCAGACCTGCAGCACTATGCAGTCCCACCACTCAGTGCTTGTTTCCTGTGCCCAGAATCGCCGTTCCACGGCATCAACATGACCCATTGCCACCGTGATGTCCTCGGCGCTGAGTCCCGTGCTTTCTGAGAGGTCTGTGCTACTCTCAGACTTCAGGCCCTCACCGCGGTGCCGTAGCCTCCTCGCCTGACTTATCTGCATCTGCCTCAGGGAAAGGTGTATGATAAGCTGCGAGGCATTGAGAGTGGCCACAACTGCAGCGATGGTCGCAGCGTTCTCCATGCTCGCAGTGCTGTGGCGTCCGCGCTGTCACTGACTAGAAAAGTGCGCGAACTGATTTCCCGCCGGTGCTTTCAGGGAGGGAGGGCGGGAGGGATGGACGGATGACGACAGTTACCCAAAAGCACCCTGGACACATTTTTTTTACCCAGAAGGCTTTTGCGGCTACACCCAGAATTCCAATGGGCAGCGGGGACTGCGGGAACTGTGGGATAGCTGACCACAGTGCACCTCTTCGAATGTCGACGCTTTCCCCGTTAATGTGGACTCACAAAGTCGAATTACTGTCCTTAGTGTGGACACACACGTTCAACTTTGCAATATCGATTCCAAAAATTCGATTTAAGTAAAATCGAACTACTCTTGTAGTGTAGACATGGCCTAAGATAGGTGGACGGAATCAACATCTGAACCCAGCCCAGATATAACTGTCACCAGCATTCTGAACATATCTGTATTTATTGAACAGAAACTGGCTTTATGTGGTCAGACCACATAAGTAAGTTATGTCTTTTGATTAGAAATAGATGTTGGATATACGAAGAGTACTTCTCGTCTGATTGCTGCAAGCCTGTTTTCCTGGTAGGATCACAGGAAAAGAGATGTCACAACACCATCAAGCAGAATTTTATACAAGACAAAACAGAAGGGACCGTCTTTGTTTTGCTTCACCTATAGTCAAACATCATTTTAATGGAAACCTGAGAGACCTGACTCAGTGAGGGCCTCTCAAGATTCTGCAATGTTGCAGTATCAGTAAAATCATCAACTGGGGATGTTTGTCTTCACTATTCTTACCCTTTTTCAAGATGTACTTGTACCCTCTTGTACCTTGAATCACAGTGGGAATTTGAACCCTAGGGCTCTCATATACCAGCTGAGTATCAGCAACCTCTGGGCTGTTTGCTAGCCTCAAGGATCAAGCTTCCCAGACTTCCTACCCCCTGGTTTTGACCAGCAATTCCATCATAGACCCGAGATCCCTTTCAATGAAAGATTTGTCAAAAACTGTTTTTTTTTTCTTGCAAAAAGTTTCAGTATTGACATTTGCTGACAAAAAAAGTTTAATCAAAAAATTCCTGCCCAGCTCTACAGCTTTACAGATGACATCAGTGGGAACTCCCCTATGGATTGAGGGGTGTTTGAAGTCCTAAATGTATACACTGATTCATGGACCACAATTAAAAATGGAATTCAGCCCTCTCCACAGAATAGGTGTGATGCGTATGCCCTAATCCTTGTGTATGCTCTAATCCTAGTTCTGTTGCCCCATCTCAAAAAGGATATAGTGGAAATGATGTAGAGAAGGGTAACAAAGATAATCAAGGGTACAGAATGGCTTTCATATGAGGAGAGACTAAAAAGTTTAAGGCTGTTCAGCTTAGTAAAAGAGATGACTATGAGGGGATATGATGGAGGTCTACAAAATTATTAATGGTGTAGGAAAAGTGAATGGTGAAATGCTTATTCTTTCACACAATTCAAAAACCCGGGGTCACCTGATGACATTAATAGGTAGCAGGTTTAATACAACCAAGATGAAGTCCTTTTTCACACAATCCACAATTAAACTGTTTTTGCCATGGGATGTTGTGATGGCCAAAAGTATAGCTGCATTAAAAAAAGAACTAGATAATTTCATGATAGATAGTCCATTAATGGCTATTAGCTAAGATGGCCAGGGATGCAGCCCCATGCTTGAGGTGACCCTAAACCTCAGATTTCCAGAAGCTGGAAGGGAAGTTGGGGTGGATCACTCCAACCTGTTTGGTTCACGCCCCCTGATGCTCTTCTATGGGCCACTGGGCTAGATAGACCATTGGTCTGACCCAATGTTCTTATCTTATGTTTTTAAAATGAGAGGAGGAGGACCTCCCTCATGACTTTTAGCCCACTGGTTATAGGATTGCCAACCCTACAGGATTGGCTGGAGTCTCCAGGAATTAAAACTTAATCTTTAATTAAAGATTATGTCATGTGATGAAACCTCCAGGAATTCAGCCAACCAGAATTGGCAACCCTAATAGGTTAGGATACTCATTCTGGGTATAAAAGACTCCTGATTGTCCTTCACCTGAATCTCCCACATCCTAGGTGAGTGAACTAACCACCAGACTAGAGCCATTCTCATGGTTGTGCATGCTCCCTGGTGCAAATGACTGTTTGAGAGAGAGGACATTGACCCAGGATTCAGTTCCCCTGCTCCAATGACTCATGATTTATCCACAGTGGGACAGTTTCAACAGGAGAGAATGAGGGAGCCCCATATCAGAATATCCCATTGACTAGTAAATAGAGCATTCACCTGAGACATGGCAGACCCCTTTTAATACCTCATCTCCACCTTAGATGTAGGGGGGATTTGAATTGGACTCTCCCTCATCCCAGGTGAGTAACTAACCACTGGGCTAAAAGTTACAAGGGAAGTCATCCCTTCCCTTCACTTCTTGCAAAAACAGCATAGGTGCCTAACCATAAAGAGAGTTTCCAGATGAGAATAGGCAGCAGGGCTAGGCACCTCCCTGCAGCCTGGATTTAGGTGCCTATCTCTGTGAGAAGGGCAGGACTTGCATATACCTCTCCTCAGCATCTCCCTTTGGCTAGCTTAGATGGCTTCCTGCCTATCATGCTGGCTTTTGTGAGTCCTATTCTAAGGCTCCTATCTCTCCCCATGCAATGTATATTAGCCTAGGTGCCTATCTCAGACTTTGTGAATCTCAATGATTTTTCTATTCACTTAAGTTAGACAGTGTGACACTGAACATTGCCATGTCTAACACCTGTTTTACATCCAGGCCCTAGAGAATGTTCAGAAGCATTATGACCTGGGCTTCTGGTCACAAAATGTGTCCTAACAGGTCTTTTTATCTCTTTTTATTTCTTTGGTTCTATGATATAGCTGAAGTTCCAAGTTTCAATTTGACATCTGTTACACATTTCAGATTGGACCAATAGATTTTGTGTGTTATGTCTAGTGCATGGCAGTAGTACCTGATGCTCACAGAAGGTTATTTTTCCAAGGTACATTCTAAGATTCTTTCCAGTTAGTGTTTCTTTTCCCCAGGTTTCAGTTGAGAAAATCAAGACACAATAAGTTCTGGCTTAGTGTCTAATGGAATGCCAGTTTGAACCCCCACTTTGAGAAGTCTGAAACCCCCCAAACAAAATACTGAGTATATGTTATCTTGTACTGAAAGCACTAATGTGCCTTTTGGTGATGTCACTGTACCTTAGCTCAACAGCTGCTTTCTCACAGATCCAGAAGTGCTTCTCCGTGCAGTAGTTATTAATAGGGCTGTCAAGCGATTAAAAAAATAATTGTGATTAATCGCGAGATTAAAAAAATGAATTTCAATTAATCACGCTGTTAAAATATAACAGAATACCATTTATTTTAATATTTTTGGATGTTTTCCACATTTTCAAATATATTCATTTAAATTACAATACAGAATGCAAAGTGTACAGTGCTCACTTTATATTTATTTTTATTATAAATATTTGCACTGTAAAAATAAAAGAAATAGTATTTTCCAATTCACTTAATACAAGTACAGTAGTGCAATCTATTTATCATGAAAGTTGAACTTACAAATGTAGAATTATGCACAAAAAAATAACTGCATTAAAAATAAAACAATGTCAAACTCTAGAGCTTACAAGTCCACTCAGTCCTATTTCTTGTTCAGCCAATCGCTCAGACAAACAAGTTTGTTTACATGGGCAGGAGACAATGCTGCCCACTTCTTGTTTACATCACCTGAAAGTGAGAACAGGCATTCGCACGGCATTGTTGTAGCCAGCGTTTCAAGATATTTACGTGGCAGATGTGCTAAAGATTCATATGTCCCTTCATGCTTCAACCACCATTCCAGAGGACGTATGTCCATGCTGATGATGAGTTCTGATCAATAACATACAAAGCAATGTGGACCGACGCATGTTCATTTTCATCATCTGAGTCAGATGCCACCAGCAGAAGGTTGATTTTCTTTTTTGGTAGTTCAGGTTCTATAGCTTCTGCATTGGAGTGTTGCTCTTTTAAGACTTCTGAAAGCATGCTCCACACCTCATCGCTCTCAGATTTTGGAAGGCATTTCAGATTCTTAAACCTTGAGTTGAGTGCTGTAGCTATCTTTAGAAATCTCACATTAGTACCTTCTTTGAATTTTGTCAAATCTGCAATGAAAGTGTTAAAAAAACCAACATGCTGGGTCATCATTGGAGACTGCTATAACATGAACTATATGGCAGAATGTGGGTAGAACACAGAGCAGGAGACATACAATTCTCCCTCAAGGAGTTCAGTCACTAATTAACCCATTATTTGTTTAATGAGCGTCATCATCATGGAAGCATGTCTTCTGGAATGGTGGTCAAAGCATGAAGGGCTATAGGAATATTTAGCATATCTGGGCATGTAAATACCTTGCAATGCCGACTACAGAAGTGACATGTAAACACCTGTTCTAACTTTCAGGTGACATTGTAAGTGGACAGCATTATCTCCTGTAAATGTAAACAAACTTATGTGTCTTAGCCACTGGCGGAACAAGAGGTAGGACTGAATGGACTTGTAGGTTCTAAAGTTTTATATTGTTTTGTTTTTGAGTGCAGTTATGTAACAAAAAAAAAATCTACATTTGTAAGTTGCACTTTCACGATAAAGAGATTGCACTACAGTACTTGTATGAGGTGAATTTAAAAATACTATTTCTTTTGTTTATCATTTTTACAGTGCAAATATTTGTAATAAAAATAATATAAAGTGAGCATTCTACACTTTGTATTCTGTGTTGTAACTGAAATCAATATATTTGAAAATGTAGAAAAACATCTACAATATTTAGTAAAATTCAATTGGTATTCTACTGTTTAACAGTGTGATTAAAACTGTGATTAATTTTTTAATCACAATTAATTTTTTTGAGTTAATTGCATGAGTTAACTGTGATTAATCAACAGCCCTAGTTATTAATAATAATTTTAATTCCACATAAGTAGCCACAGTTATAGGATGCATACAAGTCAATCCTAGAAAATAAATCATTTCATTATGTCCTCACATTGGCAGTCTGCATGTATCCGGAGCGCTGTATGTTTACCAGTTTCCCTGGGGTTAGTAATCTGCACCTACCCTACAACTGGTTCAGATTACTTTCCCCTCCATGCCAGCTCAGCTGTGCCAGCCAGTGGTCTGCAGGGCCAGGGCCAATGCTAATGCTCCACTACTGCTTGTCCACTCCCTCCTCATCCACACAGGACAGGAAATAGCAGCCCCACAGAGGCTGCTATTGCCCCTATGTTTGTAGTCACAATGCAGACAGCACAGGAGACTAAGTGAGTTCCATATGTTTCTCCTTTGTGCAAGCACACAGGACAGGCACAACTGGTAAGTTTTGAATAGTATTTAGGACCCAACCTGCTCTCTGTGTCAAAAGAGCTGAGCCATCCTCCCAATACCAGCTGTTCCTTTCAGATGTACACCAACCAATCCAGTAATATTGTGTATAGGAGCCCTTTGGCAGTACATGGTTCTGTGAGCAAATCACAACATTATTTCCAAAAAGAAACCAAGTTCTTTTCTTTCATAATTTGTATAAGCTAGAAAACCAAAAACTAACATAAATCAGTAACAGGAGAACTTCGAGCCAATGACATCCACCCATTCCAGCAATGGCATCCTGATTTTTATTAAATGGCCCTAACTTGTGTTACAGGACTGTTGAAGTGTCTCAGATTATTGCTATGTTGTAGGACAGATTTAAGAGTCACTGTTCTAGCACCAGGGGACAGATTTTCAAATATATTTAGGAACCTAAAAGTTGCAGATAGACACTTAGTGGGATTTAAAAAAATGCTTAGGCACCTAACTGCCATTGATTTTAGTGAGAGCTAGGCGCTTTTAAAATCACACTGGCTGCTTATCTGTATCTGTAGGCACCTAAACAAGTGAAAGGTGACAGGCAGAGCTCTTTGAATCCAGGGATTTTGAAATGTTTTGTCTGGGCCAGATGATATGGAACCAGACACATTGACTATCTCCATTACTGTGTCCTGAGCAATTCCTGAGATATGCCTCACATGTTCCTAATGTTTCCTGTCATCATATGCAATTTCAGTCCCATCCTTCTTCTGTTTTCTGTCTTTCTGGTTTTTTACCTTCTGTCTTCTAAGAGCCTAGCTTAGCCAGTCAGGACAGCACTTTGCTGTGACTGATTTAGCAAGCCATAAATAATATAGAAGTAACATGATCTATGGGAATTTTGCTCTCTAAAATATGCTGAGAATCAGGATAACCCAGTCAGATGTTTTCCTGGGCCAGGGAATTGCAGATGAGGTCAAGGAGTGTCTAAATGGGCCAAGGGCCCTAGTGGTCCCTGTAGTCTTCCAGTACCCAACCAGCAATTTGGAGACAGAAGCTTTCTCTTTTCTCTTTCTCCCTTTGTGTGTCTGTCTGCTTTTCTCTTAGGCAAATATAGGATCAGAATTTAATGACAACTTCAGATTTGTGACCTCCCACCTAAAATAGACTTTGTTTCTTCCAGCCTGACCCTCTCCCAAGTTCAGCGGATATTATTTAAGAAAATTTTAAGGAAGAGTTTTCTGTTAATTCTCTGTCTAACTTCTGTGCTTCAACCCCTGGAGTGGTGAAAAACTGAAGGATGGAATCTAAGGTGGGATACCCACATGGCAGTGGAGGCACCAACTTCTAGATCACTGGATACAGCTGCACAGTATTTCTAGGTAGAGACAGATATAAAAGCAGTGAGAGCCTGGGAGCAAGGAATCAGGCTTTGATTGCTTGGATGGCAGCACACAGCACTCATCCCAGACTTACCATTAACATCCTCCACAGCACTCCCCTCCTCAACTGTTGCCAGGGAACTTGAGAGATTGGCGTAGATAGCTTGTTAATGAAGAGCCTTGATTGGAATGATTTAGTTGGAGTTGGTCCTGCTTTGAGCATGGGGTTGAACTAGATGACCTCCTGAGGTCTCTTCCAACCCTAGTCTTCTTCTATAAGAGAGGTGTATTTATCCATGACTGAGGATAAGGAGTGGATAAAGGGAAGAAGATTGAATTGGAGTGTACATTGTCATGGGGCAACTGTGACATGATTTTACAAACTGGAGGAGCTATGCGGGGATGCTTGTCACTGATGCATGTGGTACCTACCCATGCCCTAAATATGTATTTAGCCCAACTTTAGGAATCCATAGTTAATCTTAGCCCTAAATTATCAAAAATTTACCAATCTTTTTGTGTTTTCCTCCCAGGAGCAGCCAGTCCAATAAATTGTATCTGCTAGTATACAGACAGAGATATTCCTATGAGGACACTTTAATAGAACACCCACTTCTTAGTGATAAGTCTGTAGGATCAGAATCACTGATGGCACCATTGAAAGACGATGAGTACCACAGAACAGGGTGCTGTTCACTCATTGTGATATCTGTGAGATAGCCCTGCTCTTATGCTTATAGGACCATTAAGTGCTATACGAGAAAGTTTAGAGACACCATTTTGAAATATGATTCTGGCATATCTGACACAAATATATATTTTGCTCGGGAAAGTGACAGGAAATGTGAAGTGATATATATTTTTGTAGTTTCATAAAACCACACATTGTGAAGTTGGAAAAGCCCTATATGACTCCATCTCATTTACCCATGCCCCATCTGAATCATATGGGGTTTGGAGAGGCTGCTTCATTCTCTAATGTTTGTACTTCTATGGCACCTTCAATCAGGATATTGTAGCATTATACAAAGTGACCAAATGAAAGTAAACATTATTTTTCCTTTAGATTTGTAAAAGTCACCTGTCCAAATATCAAGGCACATCTACAAACAAAATCAAATGTATAATTTGAAATAGATACTAGTCTTTTCAAATGCATGGAGGACAGTGCAGTCTCTGGTGTATAAGGTGTAATTGTGACACTAACAGACTGGTCAACTGGTGTGTGACCATAACAACTTAACAGGGGGTATTAAAATGGTAAACAGGGCCATTTCTTGTAGATAGTTATCAAAGCCATATTAAGAAGTCTCAAATCTTTAACATGTTTGCTGTATTATTAGAGAATCAGGACTAGAAGCTAAGTGCATTTGTCTGTGTTTACCTATATCTTGTTAGAAGTTTACCCAGGTGATCTAATTAGTTTGTAGATGCTAAAATCTTATTCCTGTCTCTTAATTATTCATTACTGTATTCTATTGACTCAAAAATCAGATGCAAGATGATATAGGACAGAATAACATCATTTACATTGTCTTCAGCTTAATTATATGATATAATGAATTGTTTTAGTAATTTGAATAGTTATTGCTTAATGTATTGTCTGAGAAAGGACCCATTGAATAGAGATCAAACTGTTGGCTTGCTTTCATCAAAGCTCATATGGTGGGATTACCTGTCAGCACCCAGATTGCTTCAGAGATAAAAAAAGCTTCAGGCCTGATCCTTTTTATCTCAGGTCTGCTTAAACTTTGACATGGAAGGTCTAAGCCACAAGACTGAGGTCACCAGATTTACCCTGGAATTCTCATGGAAGAACTTGAACAAACTCTACATCTGAACTGCCTATTGGACTGTAACCTTTTAAATTGATTCCAGAAAGGCTTTTACAAATCAGCAGTCTCACCGTCGCCGCTATGAAACTGACCTAAGGACTTTACACCCATATGTATGTATATTGATCTCTTATATATAAGTCATATATAACTCTCTTTTATTAATAAAGCTTAGATTTAGTTAATAAGGATTGGCTGTAAGGGTGTATTTGGGTAAGGTCAATGAGCTTTTAGGATTGGTAGAACTGTAATTATGCTGAATAAGGTTTTCAATAACCCCTCACTATATTAACATTGGCTGTCTAGATGGGAGCCAAAGGTTGGATTGCTTAAAGGGGATTGTATTTGACTTCTCCAATGTGGTGTCATAGGAGCTGTTTTGTTATGTGCTTGCTGAATCTAATTATAGAATAAACCACCAGTTTGGGGGATTGTCTGCCCTATTCCTTGCTGTTTGCCCTGAGTAAGCATTCTCAATGTGACCCTTCCAGGCACCACAACCACACTAATATATATGTATAATGAAGGAACACAACTAAGTAATCAGGCAGCTGCATTCTGCACGATCTTAAGTTTGAGTGGTCTTCAAGTGTTGTCCCAAGTGGAGCACATTACAGCAATCTAGTTATTATCCTTATTTTGACGTGTAAAATTGCAAAGGTTATTATGAGCATGAAATAATCCAGGACATTTTGAAATCCAGCCACAGTATATGATTCCGATTTCCTGTAGCAATATTTTTAATGGTTTTCTATACTCTTTGTAAAGAATGTCTTTTTGTTTCTAATGTTACAATAACAAGCTGGCTGTCTGAAAAAGAAGAAACTTTGTACAAGTATCAGATGAATAAAATCACCAAGGAGAAACAGGATAAAGGCCTAGCTTACACTACAGAGCTAGGTTGACACAAGGTGGCTTATGTCAACCTAATTATGTCACTGTCTACACTAGAATGTTGCTTCTGCCGAAGTAAGTCACCCGCTACACCAACATAATAACTCCACCTCGACTAGAGGCATTGCGCTTAGGTCAGTGTTGTTAGGGCAGCGCAGTGTCCATGTAGACACTGCGTTACTTACATCACCTGTTGGCTGTCAGCCCTAAGTAGGGCTGACAGCTGGAGCTCCCCCACCCTGGTGCTGACAGCTTGAGTTGTCACCAGGCACTGGGCTCAGAGCTGGAGCTGTCAGCACCCAGGCCAGAGGGGAGGGCTCCAGCTGTGAGCCTGGCCCCTGGCTGACAGCTTGGGCTGTCAGCACTGGAGCTGGGGAAGGGGAGGCTGACAGTTGAGGCTGTCAGCCCCAGGGCTGCTGGGCTGCAGCTGTCAGTGTCCCACAATGCCCTACCTCAGTCAGTGGAAGCACTCCTCGTCATGGCATGCACCACTGTCAGATGGAACATAGTGTGGACGTGAACCACCACTTTAGTTATTGTGTTGGCTGTACATTGACTTAAGTTGACTTAAATTTGTAGTATAGGAAAGCCTTTAGTTTATGCTTGTCTGAGGGAAATAACTGAAGTGTGATGAAATTTAGAAAAAAATACTTTCAAGTTGGAACTCAGGATTTAATTTTAACTTTCTTGTAAAATTGAGATCTGTGATATTCTAGAATTGTCTCTCAAAGAGAAGTGGTTAAAGCCTCATCACTTCTATTACAATATTTAAAGCTAGAAAAAGCTCTGGTGGATCTCCTATTCAGGAGAATTATGCCCTGGGGTCCTGGTCACAAGATGTAACCCATTTTATCTCCAGTTTCTCTGGTTCCATGCTATGCCTGAAGTTCCCAGTTTCAATCTGGCATCTGTTACACATTTCAGAACTGCACTGATGGATTTTGTGTTCTCTCTGGTGCATGGCAGTGGTATTTTGATGCTGACAGTACCTTATTTTTGCAAGTGACTTCCTAAGACCCTTTCCAGTTATTGTCTTGAATTTCATAACTGAACGCTGGGGGAGGAGGGGGAGGGAGGAAGAAACAAGAAGTTCTGGTGTAGCATATAATAGAATGGAGATTTCAATCCCCACTCTGAAAATTGTGAAAAAAAGTATAAAAACCTCACATGAAAACAGAATACACTGAGCATATGTCCTGTCATACTGATGGAGCCAGTGTTCCTTCTGGTGATGTTTCTTTATCTTAGCTGGACAGCTGCTTTCTCACAGATCCATAAGTGCTCCTGTAAGCAGTCACCTTTAACAAATTTCCTGTCATATAGGCATACACAATGATAGTATCCACATCTGGGGGCCCTGAAATAGATTAATGTTGTTTGTGTTTAGTTCATTATTGTATAGAACTGTGTTAATGGTGACATAGAATCATGGAGTTGGAAGGGACCTCAGGAAGTCATCTAGTCCAACTCCCTGCTCAAAGCAGGACCCATCCCCAAATTCCCCCCCCAATCGGCCCCTTCAAGGATTGAACACACAACCCTGGGTTTAGCAGGTCAATGCTCAAACCACTGAGCTAACCTGCCCCCCAGTATATCATAAGAGAAATGGGAACTGCCCCTTTAAGAATAGGGTGAGGGCATAGTGAGTGAGCTACTACAGAAGCTAGTGTTCATTGTGTGCTGTTGCTGCTGGAAAAGGAGGATGGGCTGTAACTGGGCACTGAGGAGGTCTCTGTCTGCAAAAAGCTCCTTAAGCAAAAGGTTGGAAACTCAGAACAAACAAAATGTTCTCTTTAAAAAATGACTCTAGTAATTAAGGGTGTAGCACACAGAACTTCATCCTGGAAAATGAAGCATCATTTCACTGTGTCCTGACATTTGCATTCTATGCATATATTCATGACCCTAGTGTATTCACCAGTTTCCCTGGGGGCAAATAATGCACACTTGCCCTACAACTGGTTCGGATTACTGTCCCCTCCCTGCCAGCTCATCTGTGCCAGCCAGTGCTCTGCAGGGCCAGTGCCAAGTCTCCATCCTTGTTTGCCCACTCCCTCCTTACCATGTGCAGAATGGAGATTAGCAGTTCACAAAGGCCGTTATTGCCGCTGTGCGTCTCTGTCAGAACACAGGTAGGCAGCACAGGAGAGTAAGGGGGTACCCTATGCTTTTCTCCTGCAGGGGTCTTGAGAATGGGTCACAATCAGGCCCTAAATAATCATTACCAATCAGTTCTCTGTGCTGAAAAAGCTGAGCCATCCTCCCAATGCCAGTTGTTCCCTTTAGATTTACATGATAATCCAATCCAGTAACAGTCTCTAGTCTCTCTTGGAGGTACGTGGTTCTATGAGGAAATCACAACAACATTACTTAAATAAAGAACTCCAATTCTTACCTTTCAAACAAAAACACTAATATACACCAGTGATGGGAGAGAACTCCCAGCCAAAGGTATGGCGTCCACCCTTCCTGATGTGATGATATAGCCCGGATTTGTATTACAGGACTGTTCTCAGATTATTGGAATGTTGCAGGACAGATATAAATGTCACCACTGAAGCACAAGGAATCAGATTTTTAAAAGTATCAGAGGGGTAGCCATGTTAGTCTGGATCTGTAAAAAGCAACAGAGAGTCCTGTGGCACCTTTAAGACTAACANTCTAGAGCTTACAAGTCCACTCAGTCCTATTTCTTGTTCAGCCAATCGCTTAGACAAACAAGTTTGTTTACATGTGCAGGAGACAATGCTGCCCACTTCTTGTTTACATCACCTGAAAGTGAGAATAGGCATTCGCACGGCATTGTTGTAGCCAGCGTTTCAAGATATTTACGTGGCAGATGTGCTAAAGATTCATATGTCCCTTCATGCTTCAACCACCATTCCAGAGGACGTATGTCCATGCTGATGATGAGTTCTGATTAATAACATACAAAGCAATGTGGACCGACGCATGTTCATTTTCATCATCTGAGTCAGATGCCACCAGCAGAAGGTTGATTTTCTTTTTTGGTAGTTCAGGTTCTATAGCTTCTGCATTGGAGTGTTGCTCTTTTAAGACTTCTGAAAGCATGCTCCACACCTCATCGCTCTCAGATTTTGGAAGGCATTTCAGATTCTTAAACCTTGAGTTGAGTGCTGTAGCTATCTTTAGAAATCTCACATTAGTACCTTCTTTGAATTTTGTCAAATCTGCAATGAAAGTGTTAAAAAAACCAACATGCTGGGTCATCATTGGAGACTGCTATAACATGAACTATATGGCAGAATGTGGGTAGAACACAGAGCAGGAGACATACAATTCTCCCCCAAGGAGTTCAGTCACTAATTAACCCATTATTTGTTTAATGAGCGTCATCATCATGGAAGCATGTCCTCTGGAATGGTGGTCAAAGCATGAAGGTCTATAGGAATATTTAGCATATCTGGCATGTAAATACCTTGCAATGCCGACTACAGAAGTGACATGTAAACACCTGTTCTAACTTTCAGGTGACATTGTAAGTGGACAGCATTATCTCCCGTAAATGTAAACAAACTTATGTGTCTTAGCCACTGGCGGAACAAGAGGTAGGACTGAATGGACTTGTAGGTTCTAAAGTTTTATATTGTTTTGTTTTTGAGTGCAGTTATGTAACAAAAAAAAATCTACATTTGTAAGTTGCACTTTCACGATAAAGAGATTGCACTACAGTACTTGTATGAGGTGAATTTAAAAATACTATTTCTTTTGTTTATCATTTTTACAGTGCAAATATTTGTAATAAAAATAATATGAACTGAGCATTCTACACTTTGTATTCTGTGTTGTAATTGAAATCAATATATTTGAAAATGTAGAAAAACATCTACAATATTTAGTAAAATTCAATTGGTATTCTACTGTTTAACAGTGTGATTAAAACTGCGATTAATTTTTTTAATCAATTAATTTTTTTGAGCTAATTGCATGAGTTAACTGTGATTAATCAACAGCCCTAGTTATTAATAATAATTTTAATTCCACATAAGTAGCCACAGTTATAGGATGCATACAAGTCAATCCTAGAAAATAAAGCATTTCATTATGTCCTAACATTGGCAGTCTGCATGTATTCGGGGCGCTGTATGTTTACCAGTTTCCCTGGGGTTAGTAATCTGCACCTACCCTATAACTGGTTCAGATTACTTTCCGCTCCATGCCAGCTCAGCTGTGCCAGCCAGTGGTCTGCAGGGCCAGGGCCAATGCTAATGCTCCACTACTGCTTGTCCACTCCCTCCTCATCCACACAGGACAGGAAATAGCAGCCCCACAGAGGCTGCTATTGCCCCTACGTTTGTAGTCACAATGCAGACGGCACAGGAGAGTAAGTGAGTTCCATATGTTTCTCCTTTGTGCAAGCACACAGGACAGGCCACAACTGGTAAGTTTTGAATAGTATTTAGGACCCAACCTGCTCTGTGTCAAAAGAGCTGAGCCATCCTCCCAATACCAGCTGTTCCTTTCAGATGTACACCAACCAATCCAGTAATATTGTGTATAGGAGCCCTTTGGCAGTACATGGTTCTGTGAGCAAATCACAACATTATTTCCAAAAAGAAACCAAGTTCTTATCTTTCATAATTTGTATAAGCTAGAAAACCAAAAACTAACATAAATCAGTAACAGGAGAACTTCCAACCAATGACATCCACCCATTCCAGCAATGGCATCCTGATTTTTATTAAATGGCCCTAACTTGTGTTACAGGACTGTTGAAGTGTCTCAGATTATTGCTATGTTGTAGGACAGATTTAAGAGTCACTGTTCTAGCACCAGGGGACAGATTTTCAAATATATTTAGGAACCTAAAAGTTGCAGAAAGACACTTAGTGGGATTTAAAAAAATGCTTAGGCACCTAACTGCCATTGATTTTAGTGGGAGCTAGGCGCTTTTAAAATCACACTGGCTGCTTATCTGTATCTGTAGGCACCTAAACAAGTGAAAGGTGACAGGCAGAGCTCTTTGAATCCAGGGATTTTGAAATGTTTTGTCTGGGCCAGATGATATGGAACCAGACACATTGACTATCTCCATTACTGTGTCCTGAGCAATTCCTGAGATGTGCCTCACATGTTCCTAATGTTTCCTGTCATCATATGCAATTTCAGTCCCATCCTTCTTCTGTTTTCTGTCTTTCTGGTTTTTTACCTTCTGTCTTCTAAGAGCCTAGCTTAGCCAGCCAGGACAGCACTTTGCTGTGACTGATTTAGCAAGCCATAAATAATATAGAAGTAACATGATCCATGGGAATTTTGCTCTCTAAAATATGCTGAGAATCAGGATAACCCAGTCAGATGTTTTCCTGGGCCAGGGAATTGCAGATGAGGTCAAGGAGTGTCTAAATGGGCCAAGGGCCCTAGTGGTCCCTGTAGTCTTCCAGTACCCAACCAGCAATTTGGAGACAGAAGCTTTCTCTATTCTCTTTCCCCCTTTGTGTGTCTGTCTGCTTTTCTCTTAGGCAAATATAGGATCAGAATTTAATGACAACTTCAGATTTGTGACCTCCCACCTAAAATAGACTTTGTTTCTTCCACCCTGACCCTCTCCCAAGTTCAGTGGATATTATTTAAGAAAATTGTAAGGAAGAGTTTTCTGTTAATTCTCTAACTTCTGTGCTTCAGCCCCTGGAGTGGTGAAAAACTGAAGAATGGAATCTAAGGTGGGACACCCACATGGCAGTGGAGGCACCAACTTCTAGATCACTGGATATAGCTGCACAGTATTTCTAGGTAGAGACAGACATAAAAGCAGTGAGAGACTGGGAGCAAGGAATCAGGCTCTGATTGCTTGGATGGCAGCACACAGCACTCATCCCAGACTTACCATTAACATCCTCCACAGCACTCCCCTCCTCAACTGTTGCCAGGGAACTTGAGAGACTGGCGTAGATAGCTTGTTAATGAAAAGCCTTGATTGGAATGATTTATTTGGAGTTGGTCCTGCTTTGAGCATGGGGTTGAACTAGATGACCTCCTGAGGTTTCTTCCAACCCTAGTCTTCTTCTATAAGAGAGGTGTATTTTTCCATGACCGAGGATAAGGAGTGGATAAAGGGAAGAAGATTGAATTGGAGTGTACATTGTCATGGGGCAACTGTGACATGATTTTACAAACTGGAGGAGCTATGCGGGGATGCTTGTCACTGATGCATGTGGTACCTACCCATGCCCTAAATATGCATTTAGCCCAACTTTAGGAATCCATAGTTAATCTTAGTCCTAAATTATCAAAAATTTACCAATCTTTTTGTGTTTTCCTCCCAGGAGCAGCCAGTCCAATAAATTGTATCTGCTATTATACAGACAGAGATATTCCTATGAGGACACTTTAATAGAACACCCACTTCTTAGTGATAAGTCTGTAGGATCAGAATCACTGATGGCACCATTGAAAGACGATGAGTACCACAGAACAGGTTCACTCATTGTGATATCTGTAAGATAGCCCTGCTCTTATGCTTATAGGACCATTCAGTGCTATACGAGAAAGTTTAGAGACACCATTTTGAAATATGATTCTGGCATATCTGACACAAATATATATTTTGCTCGGGAAAGTGACAGGAAATGTGAAATGATATATATTTTTGTAGTTTCATAAAACCACACATTGTGAAGTTGGAAAAGCCCTATATGACTCCATCTCATTTACCCATGCCCCATCTGAATCATACGGGGTTTGGAGAGGCTGCTTCATTCTCTAATGTTTGTACTTCTATGGCACCTTCAATCAGGATATTGTAGCATTATACAAAGTGACCAAATGAAAGTAAACATTATTTTTCCTTTAGATTTGTAAAAGTCACCTGACCAAATATCAAGGCACATCTACAAACAAAATCAAATGTATAATTTTAAATAGATACTAGTCTTTTCAAATGCATGGAGGACAGTGCAGTCTCTGGTGTATAAGGTGTAATTGTGACACTAACAGACTGGTCAACTGGTGTGTGATCATAACAACTTAACAGGGGGTATTAAAATGGTAAACAGGGCCATTTCTTGTAGATAGTTATCAAAGCCATATTAAGAAGTCTCAAATCTTTAACATGTTTGCTGTATTATTAGAGAATCAAGACTAGAAGCTAAGTGCATTTGTCTGTGTTTACCTATATCTTGTTAGAAGTTTACCCAGGTGATCTAATTAGCTTGTAGATGCTAAAATCTTATTCCTGTCTCTTAACGATTCATTACTGTATTCTATTGACTCAAAAATCAGATGCAAGATGCTATAGGACAGAATAACATAATTTACATTGTCTTCAGCTTAATTATATGATATAATGAATTGTTTTAGTAATTTGAATAGTTATTGCTTAATGTATTGTCTGAGAAAGGACCCATTGAATAGAGATCAAACTGTTGGCTTGCTTTCATCAAAGCTCATATGGTGGGATTACCTGTCAGCACCCAGATTGCTTCAGAGATAAAGAAAGCTTCAGGCCTGATCCTTTTTATCTCAGGTCTGCTTAAACTTTGACATGGAAGGTCTAAGCCACAAGACTGAGGTCACCAGATTTACCCTGAAATTCTCATGGAAGAACTTGAAAAAAATCTACATCTGAACTGCCTATTGGACTGTAACCTTTTAAATTGATTCCAGAAAGGCTTTTACAAATCAGCAGTCTCACCGTCACCGCTATGAAACTGACCTAAGGACTTTACACACATATGTATGTATATTGATCTCTTATATATAAGTCATATATAACTCTCTTTTATTAATAAAGCTTAGATTTAGTTAATAAGGATTGGCTGTAAGGGTGTATTTGGGTAAGGTCAATGGGCTTTTAGGATTGGTAGAACTTTAATTATGCTGAATAAGGTTTTCAATAACCCCTCACTATATTAACATTGGCTGTCTAGATGGGAGCCAAAGGTTGAATTGCTTAAAGGGGATTGTATTTGACTTCTCCAATGTGGTGTCATAGGAGCTGTTTTGTTATGGGCTTGCTGAATCTAATTATAGAATAAACCACCAGTTTGGGGGATTGTCTGCCCTATTCCTTGCTGTTTGCCCTGAGTAAGCATTCTCAATGTGACCCTTCCAGGCACCACAACCACACTAATATATATGTATAATGAAGGAACACAACTAAGTAATCAGGCAGCTGCATTCTGCATGATCTTAAGTTTGAGTGGTCTTCAAGTGTTGTCCCAAGTGGAGCACATTACAGCAATCTAGTTATTATCCTTATTTTGACGTGTAAAATTGCAAAGGTTATTATGAGCATGAAATAATCCAGGACATTTTGAAATCCAGCCACAGTATATGATTCCGATTTCCTGTAGCAATATTTTTAATGGTTTTCTATACTCTTTGTAAAGAATGTCTTTTTGTTTCCAATGTATCTATACAATAACAAGCTGGCTGTCTGAAAAAGAAGAAACTTTGTACAAGTATCAGATGAATAAAATCACCAAGGAGAAACAGTATAAAGGCCTAGCTTACACTACAGAGCTAGGTTGACACAAGGTGGCTTATGTCAACCTAATTATGTCACTGTCTACACTAGAATGTTGCTTCTGCCGAAGTAAGTCACCCGCTACACCAATATAATAACTCCACCTCGACTAGAGGCGTTGCGCTTAGGTCGGTGTTGTTAGGGCAGCGCAGTGTCCATGTAGACACTGCGTTACTTACATCACCTGTTGGCTGTCAGCCCTGAGTAGGGCTGACAGCTGGAGCTCCCCCACCCTGGTGCTGACAGCTTGAGTTGTCACCAGGCACTGGGCTCAGAGCTGGAGCTGTCAGCACCCAGGCCAGAGGGCTCCAGCTGTGAGCCTGACCCCTGGCTGACAGCTTGGGCTGTCAGCACTGGAGCTGGGGGAGGGCAGGCTGACAGTTGAGGCTGTCAGCCCCAGGGCTGCTGGGCTGCAGCTGTCAGTGTCCCACAATGCCCTACCTCAGTCAGTGGAAGCACTCCTAGTCATGCATGGCATGCACCACTGTCAGATGGAACATAGTGTGGACGTGAACCACCTCTTTAGTTATTGTGTTGGTTGTACATTGACTTAAGTTGACTTAAATTTGTAGTATAGGAAAGCCTTTAGTTTATGGTTGTCTGAGGGAAATAACTGAAGTGTGATGAAATTTAGAAAAAAAGACTTTCAAGTTGGAACTCAGGATTTAATTTTAACTTTCTTGTAAAATTGAGATCTGTGATATTCTAGAATTGTCTCTCAAAGAGAAGTGGTTAAAGCCTCATCACTTCTATTACAATATTTAAAGCTAGAAAAGGCTCTGGTGGATCTCCTATTCAGGAGAATTATGCCCTGGGGTCCTGGTCACAAGATGTAACCCAATGCATTTTATCTCCAGTTTCTCTGGTTCCACGCTATGCCTGAAGTTCCCAGTTTCAATCTGGCATCTGTTACACATTTCAGAACTGCACTGATGGATTTTGTGTTCTCTCTGGTGCATGGCAGTGGTATTTTGATGCTGACAGTACCTTATTTTTGCAAGTGACTTCCTAAGACCCTTTCCAGTTATTGTCTTGAATTTCATAACTGAACGCTGGGGGAGGAGGGCGAGGGAGGAAGAAACAAGAAGTTCTGGTGTAGCATATAATAGAATGGAGATTTCAATCCCCACTCTGAAAATTCTGAAAAAAAGTATAAAAACCTCACATGAAAACAGAATACACTGAGCATATGTCCTGTCATACTGATGGAGCCATTGTTCCTTCTGGTGGTGTTTCTTTATCTTAGCTGGACAGCTGCTTTCTCACAGATCCATAAGTGCTCCTGTAAGCAGTCACCTTTAACAAATTTCCTGTCATATAGGCATACACAATGATAGTATCCACATCTGGGGGCCCTGAAATAGATTAATGTTGTTTGTGTTTAGTTCATTATTGTATAGAACTGTGTTAATGGTGACATAGAATCATGGAGTTGGAAGGGACCTCAGGAAGTCATCTAGTCCAGCCCCCTGCTCAAAGCAGGACCCATCCCCAACTTCCCCCCCCAATCCCTAAATGGCCCCTTCAAGGATTGAACTCACAACCCTGGGTTTAGCAGGTCAATGCTCAAACCACTGAGCTATCGTGCCCCCCAGTATATCATAAGAGAAATGGGAACTGCCCCTTTAAGAATAGGGTGAGGGCATAGTGAGTGAGCTACTACAGAAGCTAGTGTTTATTGTGTGCTGTTGCTGCTGGAAAAGGAGGATGGCCTGTAACTGGGCACTGAGGAGGTCTCTGTCTGCAAAAAGCTCCTTAAGCAAAAGGTTGGAAACTCAGAACAAACAAAATGTTCTCTTTAAAAAAATGACTCTAGTAATTAAGGGTATAGCACACAGAACTTCATCCTGGAAAATGAAGCATCATTTCACTGTGTCCTGACATTTGCATTCTATGCATATATTCATGACCCTAGTGTATTCACCAGTTTCCCTGGGGGCAAATAATGCACACTTGCTCTACAACTGGTTCGGATTACTGTCCCCTCCCTGCCAGCTCATCTGTGCCAGCCAGTGCTCTGCAGGGCCAGTGCCAAGTCTCCATCCTTGTTTGCCCACTCCCTCCTTACCCTGTGCAGAATGGAGATTAGCAGTTCACAAAGGCCGTTCTTGCCGCTGTGCGTCTCTGTCAGAACACAGGTAGGCAGCACAGGAGAGTAAGGGGGTACCCTACGCTTTTCTCCTGCAGGGGTCTTGAGAATGGGTCACAATCAGGCCCTAAATAATCATTACCAATCAGTTCTCTGTGCTGAAAAAGCTGAGCCATCCTCCCAATGCCAGTTGTTCCCTTTAGATTTACATGATAATCCAATCCAGTAACAGTCTCTAGTCTCTCTTGGAGGTACGTGGTTCTATGAGGAAATCACAACAACATTACTTAAATAAAGAACTCCAATTCTTACCTTTCAAACAAAAACACTAATATACACCAGTGATGGGAGAGAACTCCCAGCCAAAGGTATGGCGTCCACCCTTCCTGATGTGATGATATAGCCCGGATTTGTATTACAGGACTGTTCTCAGATTATTGGAATGTTGCAGGACAGATATAAATGTCACCACTGAAGCACAAGGAATCAGATTTTTAAAAGTATCAGAGGGGTAGCCATGTTAGTCTGGATCTGTAAAAAGCAACAGAGAGTCCTGTGGCACCTTTAAGACTAACAGATGTATTGGAGTATAAACTTTCGTGGGTGAGTGCCCACTTTGTCGGATGCATGTCAATGCCCATCCAACGAAGTGGGCATTCATCCACAAAAGCTTATGCTCCAATACATCTGTTAGTCTTAAAGGTGCCACAGGACTCTCTGTTGCTTTTTACAGATTTTTAAAAGGTACTTATGCAGATAGGCACCTAGTGGGATTTTCTAAAGTGACTAACACCCATTAAAATCAATGGGAGATAGGTGCCTGAGTGCTTTAGAAAATCTCATTAGGAGTCTATCTGCATCTTTAGGTGCATAAACACCTTTACAAATCTGCTCTAACAGCCACATTTTAAAAGATAGTTAGGCATAACTATGCTCAGCTTTGCAACACCTAACTAATTTAGAAGCCTAAACCTCATTTTCAAAAGTGACTTGGGCACTTTGGAGCCTAAATCTGTTTGAAAATGAGATATGGTTTCCTAATCAGTTAAGCATTGCAAAGTTGAGCACGTAAGCAGCTAAATACCTTTAAATATGTGGGCCTAAATGCCTTTGGTAATCTTGGGATACAAGAATATTCGAGCTAAATGCAAAGATGGACAATTTCTATGAACTCTTGTCTTAATCTTTTAGAAATAGGACAGATTCTGACATATGATACAACATATAATAGCTGAGAAAACTGACAAGAAATACTTACGATAAATATTATTTCTAGTTTCATAAAACCACAGAAATTAGAGTTAGAAAAGCTGCTACCTTGCCCATCCGCCAATGCAAAGTGGATTTCTTTATTTTGTAATTTAGAAAATGCTCCCCATACAAAGTTTCTGAATTCATGTGCTCCAGTTAGTAGAATATGTGACTTTTAAAGAAAAGTCAAAAACAATAGAACTCTATGCCCAATCCAATTATAAACTTTAAACCAAACAACTGAACTCCAATTCCAATAAGCAACATCCTGAAGAAAGGCATGGGATCAGCCCTATGCCCTAAAGATCCACAAATTATGGATTTCTTGTAGAAGCACAGGAAGTGAATTCCATACTCTGGGTTCCTCCACTAGAATGCCCTGCCTCTCCATCCCCAGACATTTGAACTTAGCAATGGTTAACTCTAGCTCCTCAGCTGGCCTCAATTGCTTTGTGACAGTCCATGGCAGAAGAAGTTAGCTACCAGGGAGCTAGGACACAACTCACATAGGGCTTTAGATAGCAAATCCAAATCATCCCTTGCATTGCATATGGCAGGTAGGAGTACAGCTGTTTCTGGAAGTTGTCTGAGCAATAACAGACCTTTGGTGGACTTCTGCTGTTGATTCCACCTTGCTGCTCCTTGGTGCATCTTGTCTTTATCCCACACTCCCGGCTCAACCTATGCTTGGCTCCCCGCCCTGATTTACTGTCTTCCACTTAAGACAATTGCTGACCTCAGTGAAAGACTGTGGCCCAACCTGACCCAGCTGTGGCCCAACCTGACCCAGCTGGCTGGCCCGGCCCGGCCCTGGATTGATCTCTGACCTTCAGCCCCAATATTGAGCAGCTCACTCCAGGCCCACAGGCCACAAATGACCTGGTCCTGACAATAGGGTCCTTATTCCCAATTGTCCTGTGCCTTCTGTTGTCATTTACATGGGTGTAAACATCTACCAGATCAGATTGCTAACATTTTATGTCGACTTTACCACATTGTAAATGAAGAAGTGAATCCTGCTCTCTCTCTGCCCATCTGATGTGGAAGTGTGGAAATCCTATCCTTGAACCCCTCTAGCAGCCAGAAGAACAGGACAAATGTTATCCCATAGAACTGATCAACCTACTCCTTAAAGCACCCAGAAGGCAGTGCCCTGTGTGGAAAACCCATTGTTCATAACCACAGCAGGATCTGAGAGACTCACGTCTACTCTTAGCTTTAAAATATTCTATGGTGGTAAGTTCCACAAGCTATTTATCTGTCTTGTGGGGGAGGGGGAGGGCTTATGAGAAATTTATATCCAGATAAAATAAAAGAGGCTGGGGTAGGAGCCGTGCCAGCTTCTCCTTGTCCTGTAGCATGAGAAGGGTGGAATTCTGTAAGGAACAGAATTCTCGACTTTGCTTCCAGGGCCTTTTCTCTCTTGACATGTAGAAGCAGGTGTCACCTCCCATCCATTGCCAGTTTGCAGGGCAGAGTGTACAATTTGGTCCTAAAAGAGAGAGAGAAATTGTCTTTGTTTCTCATCCTAAGCAGTTCAGAATACAAGGGCTACTGCCATTGACTTGAATGCACATAGAAGTTGCAGAGCTGTCATGTATATGGCACTGATCCTCCGCGGGCCAAGCCCGAGATGATCACTAGCCCATGTGAAATGATCGACTGAGTCTCAGTTCTTTGAAAGTATGATACGATCTCCATTGGGAAGGGCTGGATTTCACTTTGCTGAGAAGGTGAAAACTGTTGAACCCAGCAGCAGAGAACATTGTTATATCAGGAGTCAGCAGATCGAGCTTCTACACATAGTCTTACAAGTTCTGCTCCTCAGCATGAGAGCAGTGTGCAGTCTCTGAAGAGATGCTGTATTGTTGTTAGGTTTGTGATTCAGGTTCGTTTTTATAGAGCTGTTACAAGCAGCAAGAGAATTTGCTCTTTTCCTTAATCTTTGTAACTAGAGTTCATTTCTGGGGCAGAGTTGCCTCCTGGGACCCAGATGTTAATGTGTGGGCTGAGAGTACTGAAAGCAAGAATTGTCTGTATGTTGTTTGTGACCACCTCTGTTCCTGGTGTATCTAGTGTAAACAAACCAATTGCACTAAAAATACCCACACTCCTCATGATTAATTTCTCTTCCAATGGAAAACTGACCCTACCTGGCCCTGAAATCTGGTCTGACTCAGCAAAGAGGCCACCTTTTTTTTTTTTTTTTTTTTAAGTGAACAATCCTGCAGTGGCCAGAGAATGAGAATGGGGATGGAGAAGGTATGAACTACCAGGAACAAGTCTTTTTCCATCTTAATTGAGAACATTACTATGAATCTGAATGTCCTTTATGTAAGGCCCCTTTAGACCACTCTGACAATGTAATGGTGCTTTAAAGGGAGTGTAAATGGCTGCCATAGCAGTGTCAAGGAGAATCTGCTCCTATACTATCGGTAAAGGATAGTCCATACATAACATACCTAAGGCAAAATCACAAAAGCAAGGTGGTTAAAAGTCAGGGCATCTAACAGGACATATCCTCTACTCCAGTGGTTCTCAAACTTTTTTTTTTTCCACATACCACTTGAAATTTGCTGAGGATCCACTAATTAGGTGGGTGACCCTTCATTCTCTGGTGTGTGGCTGCCCAGGTGCGCACCTTAGAGGGAACTATCTGCGAACCACCTGAATGTAGTTCGCAGACCACAGGTGGTCTGCAGACCACAGTTTGAGAACCTCTGCTCTACTCCTCAACCTAGGAACACACATCACTACTAGAGCAACCACCCTACAATACAGACTACACACTAACATCTTAACTCTGCCCTAGGGAGAAACCAGACTTACAGAATTGTCCTCCCAAACTCTCTATACCCACACACAGACCTGACTTCCCTCAAGCACTGTTCCAACTATTCCTTTTGCACAGTTCTGGAAAAAACACACTATCTCAACGTTCATAAAGGGGCTGTTCCACAGAGATCCTTCTCTTTATGAAAGTAGCCTCTGCTTTGCTGAAGACCTTCCTCCCATAAATGATGCTCGATTAGAAAAGCCCATTCATGTTCTGTGTTATGTTCCAGTTTCAGAGAGAGGGGACATTACTGGAGGCATGTGAAAATTTCTTGCTCTTACAATATGATCAAAACTAGTGCTGTTGAAAATGAAACTCCATTGTCCATTTCAAAAACAAAATGTGTTCATGTTTTCCACTGGTGAACCATTGTGCTAAAGGACCTATTTATAAAATGATTATCGATCCCTCTTCCCCAGAGTCAGACCACTGGTAGCCTTAGGCACTAGAGCCAGGGTCAGAAATAAATCACTTTTCCCATCTTCCCGAGATTCTGGGCATCACAATGAAAGACTCCGATGATCTTTCCAGCTCTGCTTATTTTTCTAGTATTTTGCAAACAACTACTGTACTCCACCCTTGAGGTTCCAGAGTGAATTCACCTTAGAAGCCAATCAATATTGCTCCTGAATTAGCCAAAGAGGGCAGTGCAGAGTAAAGCTAACCAAACCATTTTTTAGATTAGGGTCTGAACAAAAATATCTGAAAAAAAGTTTCCAGTCAGAAGTGTTTTGTTTTTCATTTTCTCTCTGAAATGAAAAATTGGAAAAAAAATCTTGATGTTAAATGAAACCACATTTAAAAATGAAAGAATTCATTTAGAAATGAAACATTGTTAGCTTGGAAAAAATGGAAAAAATTTGCTAAAAAGTCAGTTTGGGGTTGAACAAAATGTTTCCTTCATCCCACAATGTTTTGTTTCCAGACATTTTTAAAGGACTAGATTGAGAAAATGGCCAGAGGAGGAGGCCCTCTTAGAACCCTTACCTCAACAGGTAGGGCACTCATTTGGAAGGCATATTTGGGTTTCCTGCACCGATGCATTGATTTGAAGCTCTATCTCCTCTATCCCAGCAGAGTGCGCTAGAGGCTATTCTTGGATGAGTTTCTCTTAGTCTATTTTGTTGAAGCCATTCCACTTTGTAAAAATAATTTAAAAAATATTTGGAGCAGGGACTTAAACTACATCATCACAGGTGAGGGCCCTAGCACCTAAACTGTAATCATTCTCCCAGTCATGCTCTTTGCTTTTGTGAATCACTCTGCTTTTGTGAATGGCACCTAAATCCTTTTGTTTATCTAGCCTGAATTTTATTTATTTATTTGTTTTTGCCAAAACAATTTGGGAAATACCTGTCCAGTCCTCTTATACTTTCTGGACAGGTATAATAAATAAAAATACACTTTTTTATTTGACTTTTTATTTTTTCCCCTTATTTTTTAATTTAGCTGAATTCAACCTAAGTTGACGAGTAATTTTGGACACCCATTTGATTATTTACTATTAAAAAAAAAGTTGCCCAGCTCTATTGCTGAGTGATATAAAGCATTCCTGCTTCTCCAGACTCTGAACATGCTACTTCTTTCACACTTCATGACCCAGTCTTAGAGAAACTGAATGAAAGTTGATCCTTAATCTTCCAAGCTGTTATGCAGACCACTAAGCAACATCACTAGTGGACAGTTACCATCTGATACTATTTTATGGCCCAGGTGAAATCAGTTGGAAAGTACCAGTTCAGTTACTAGGAGGCAGGTGTCAACATCACAAAATCACAATAATAACTGTCATTATTAATTATTTGCTTTCTTAGCCATTTGAACAGAGAAGACAAGGACTGAATGGATCATGAAGGAGGAATTCCCTTGTACCTCACCTCTCTGCTAATTGCATACAGTTAGTTGTGGTCCCTTTCAATGCAGGTGTAGAGCTCATTTAATGGGGTGTAATTGGAAGAGAATAGGTGAAATTATACAACCATTGCCCAGCCTGTATCTATTCTGGAATAAAGGAAAGGAGTCCATTTGCATAACAATCCTATTTACCATTATTCTTATTTTTTTCTTCCCCTTTCAGACACAAATTGTCTTTCATGTCTTGTGGCCTTTTTGAGGAACTTGTTTGCAGAATTTCCTGGTTTCGCTTGAGGTTTCCAATCTGCTTCTGGAAGTCACTGGAAACCTGAAAAACTGAAATTCACAAAAAACATTTTGTATTCTCATAATTTACAAATCAAAATTATTCCTGCCTTTGTCCACTTTAAATTTTTGTATTGGGATAGCCATGTTAGTCTGTAGCCACAAAAACAACAAGGAATCTGGTGACACCTTAAAGACTAATAGATTTATTTGGGCATAAGCTTTTGTGGGTAAAAAACCTGAAGAATTTGAAGAAGTGGGTTTTTTACCCACTAAAGCTTATGCCCAAATAAATTTGTTAGTCTTCAAGGTGCCACCAGACTCCTTGTTGTTGTTTTTTTAATTTTTCATTATTCTATTCATCTGGTTTAAATTTTGTGCCTTGTTTTGGGTAGTAACCCTTAGTATTAACATCACAGGTTTAGTGTAATTTTTCTATTGAAAAATAAAATTTAAATAAAATAAGCTGGCTTGTTAATGAGATACAGAGCCTTTCACCATTTTGTCACCAATTAATATCCAGCGCAGGTCAGTATTAACTGAAAAACATCCCCACCTTATAAGTGTTCAGTGTGAAATGAATTAGTGGATGTCATCCACTTCCTAATGGGACAGGTTTCCATATCACAAAAAACAGCATCATAACTTGATGGCACAAGAAGGCTTCCATTTGGCAATTTAGGTAGAGAGGTCAAGGAGTGAATGGGCTACAGAAATTGTCACTTGCAGCAATACTACTACTCTGGAGCTCAACCACGGTAAAGTACATTCATGGGTGATAGTATGTCTGGAAAGCTTGCATTACCACTGCCCATGCTGTACCTGTGCAATGGTTAAATCAACAACTTCAGACTACAGGAGATAGATAGCAATCTGGCATCTTTTATCTGAAATTCCCCAGATAAAAAAGTATTGATACTTACACACAATTCCCAGGGCTAACAGCCCTATCAGCAATGCCAAGCACAATGTGAGGAAAGTCAGGGCAACCAGACACCATGTGGGGGAAGAAGCAGGGTGCCCTGCAGAAACAGCAAAAAACCCGTCCAGACCAGTAATATATATAATTGGTGCTTTAGTGGGGCCAATTTCACAACGCTGAAAACAATTATGAGCCAAATCCAAACCATCTGGAAGGAAGAATTTAATCAAAACAAAAAAACTGAATGATAATTGGGAATCTTTAAACAACACCTTACTAGATGTCCCCAATGCCATAAGCCCACAATTGAGGAAGAAGGCTGTGCTAGTTTAAAAAAAAATGTTTAGTGTAGAATTAAAGGCAGCTGTAAAAAATAATAATAATTAAATACATAACCATTGGAATAAAGGAGAAGTTGATAATAATGAATATAAATCAGAAATTAGGAATTGTAGAAAAATGGTAAGGAAAGTCAAGGGACATAGGGAGATATCTATGGCAGCAGAAATAAGAACAATAAGAAGGAGTTTTTAAAATATATTAGGAACAAAAAGAATCCTGACAATGGTATTGGTCCATTGCTAGATGGATATGATAGAATTATCAATAATAATGCAGAAAAGGCAGACATGCTAATATATATTTCTGTGCTGAATTTGGGGGAAAAACAGATGATGCAGTCTCATCATATGGTGAGTACACTCTTTCCCATTCCACTTGTATCTCTGGAGAATGTTAAACAGAAACTGGTGTGACTGCTGATGGAATACTATGTCCAGTTCTGGTGCTCACAGTTCAAAAAGAATGTTGATAAATTGGAGAGGGTTCAGAGAAGAGCCATGAGAATGATTAAAGGATTAGAAAACATGTCTTCTAGTTGTAGACTCAAGGAGCAAAATGTCTTTATCTTAACAAAGGGAAGGTTAAAGGGTGACTTGATTATAATCTCTATGTACCTCCATGGGGAACACCTATTTAATAATGGACTCTTTAATCATGCAGAGAGAGGTATAACACGATCCAATGGCTGAAAGTTGAAGCTAGACAAATTCAGACTGGGAATAAAGTGAACATTTTTAATGGTGACAGTAATTAACTGTTGGAACAATTTACCCAGGGGTGTGGTGGATACTTCATCACTGACAATTTTTAAATGAAGATTGGATGTTTTTCCAAAGCCATGTCTACTCTAGCGAGCTTACAGCGGCATATCTGTACTGATGCAGCTGCGCCGCTATAAGATCGCTCATGTAGCCGCTCTATGCCGAGGGGAAAGCGTTCTCATGTCAACTTAATAAAAACACCTCCATGAGTGGTGGTAACTATGTCCGTGGGAGAATCTCTCCCGCCAACATAGTGCTGTGCACACTATCACTTATGCCAGCAAAACGTAAGTTGCTCAGAGGGTGGTTTTTTCACACCCCTGAATGACATAAGTCATAGTGTAGACATGGCCTAAAAGATCTGCTCTAGGAATTATTTTTGGAAAGTTCTATGGCCTGTGCTATGTAAGAGGTCAGACTAGATGCTCATAATGGTCCTATCTGGCCTTGGAATCTAAGAAAACCAATAGTGAATTCAGTGACTAAAAGCTGTGCATTCTGGAAAAGCCTTATTTGCTGCTTTGTTCTTCTTCCTTCCTTCCTTACTTCTTGGTTCCCACATACCCACAAAGACACTGAGCCAGCTTCTGATAGGACAGACTTTGCTGCAGGATCCCGAGTGGTGAGAGGTCTGCTTGGAAAGGGCTGCAGCTACAGAAGTTTCCAACAGACTCTTTTCCACTGCAGGGGCTACAGATGGTCAGCACAGACCCCAGAGTGGGTGGGATCCTCACTGCAATCTGTCTGCAGAGCTCTTATTGAACCCTAATTAGAGATGAAAGCTAAAAACATGACCTGCCCTCCCCAGGGTAAATCCTTCCCAGGTCACAGCGGCAGCCCTTGCTGGTGAAGGAAGTTATAATTCCCCTTGCCTATAAATGTGGAAATGAAGCAAGCACACTTTGTATTATTGTATACAGTTCAGACTTTGTATCATTTCTTGTATCTCCTCCTTATTGGTCAACACCATGGCTACGGAGGAAACAAGAAGTCCATTTACCACTCCAGCATTGATATCTCCTCCAACCAATAGCCATTTGCCTCCTTCTCCTCCAGCAATGGCATGTCCTTCCTCATCATCAGCTTGCTCCCTTTTCTATGATAACTTTATCCACTCACCCACTCCAGACACCATCCAGTCCCCCTTAAGTGTTTTTTGTTCTTCTTAAATGACAATCTTTGTAATGGCAAAATATTTTAGAAGCTGGGTTTCGACCGAAAGGCTGTAAAGAGTGAACAAAAAGGTAGAAAACGAGAGCAGAATTCCCTAAACAGAATGTTGAGAACACAGGGTTAGAAATGTATATGAAAAAAGAATATCATCTGCTGTGACACTAGCTAGGGTAAAATTACAAGGGCCATTGATCCTCATGCTTCAGGGCATGATCACCAGCTAGAGTCAGGAAGGTTTCATTTACATCCCTATGTAATAGTGCAAAGTGGTGGTTGATATTTTGCTGCCTGATATGAGTTGTATTTTTAAATTAATTTAATATGATGTTTGATTAATTATTCTATCTGATAATCAACCAGGAAACAAAGAAAACTCCAATGATGAAAAATATTTTAACTCCTCTCAACTTTCTAATAGCTCCAGCCCCCAGAAAAGAATGTTTACACATACATGACAAATGAGTTGTCAAGCCCTTTTGTAGACCAACAAGATGTAAGACATCAATTTTATGAACTCTTTGATTGGATATTATACACTATGAACCAGATCCTCAGCTGGTGTAAATTGATGTGATCCACTGAAGTCTGTGTAGTGACAACAAATATTCACCAGTTCTAGCCACAAATCAGTTAACTCTTTACCAAATACAATCCAGTCTCAATTTGGAGTGTAGCTGGGATAGTAACTGTGTCCCAAGTTCATATTAACACTTAGCACAAGTCCAAGGCTGGAGCACAGACTGAAAACCCAGTTAAATCCACGTTAGTTCCCAACTTCACTTCAAAATAGAATGGTGGTGTAACTGGTCTTGTAAATGGGCCTCCGAAATTGGATATTTTTGTAATGTAGATAGACCCATGGCCCACATGCTCCCAGAGAGAGCCTGGCCCTGTGAAGACAGACGGCATGCTGTAGTGGGAAGAAACAAAAGGACTTTCTGTAAAGTAACATTTTTTAGTCTAGCTGTATTTCTAGTCTCCTTATTGAGCCAGGTCCTGCTTTGTGCTGTTCTGACAATGCAAAGCAGGATGAAAGCCTGCTTAACCATCTACTTGGGAATCCCCATGACAGGGAAATCCCTAGCTGCAATAGCCAGCTCTACATCACCTGGCCATAACATAAAGAAGGTGTCTAGAACATGGCTGTGGAAGGGACCATGGTGAGAGTGCCTCTGCACTGCAGTGATCACTGCTGTGAAGTGGCCTCTTGGGGACTGTGGCAGCCAGGCATAATTTAGAGCAGGCCTAAGGCTGATATAAATTATGCAGAAGGATGAGTCAGCCTGTAAGTGTGCATCTCCACCTCTAGGGCAACCCCCAGTGCATAGATGCAGCACTGCACAGGACTTTGCCTCTCATACCTGCTCTGGTGGGTACTTCCTTGGCTGCAGTGGCCAGTCCCAGATAAAGTCTTCCTCCTACTCCCTGTCTGGGTCTTCTGTGCCTCAGCTCTCTGGCCATGTCCATAAGAGTTCATCCCTTCCAGGGTAACACAAACAAGTTCAAACAGGTTCTTAAACTAATACCCTTCTGCTCCTCTCAACATCTGTAGTTCCCTTGTTGGCCTTCACACAGGGCTTCCCCTGCAGAAGCCTAACCTGCTCCTGTATTGTTCTTCCACCATTGTACTCTATCTGTTAAAACTTATCCCATGACTTCTCTCTGCTTGAGAGACCTTCCTCCTCTTCCTCAGGCACATTCGAGGTTCTGCAGCAGATGAGCGAGGAAAAAGATCTGTCACTTCCCCCAAGTGAGCTTCCTCAGTCTACTTTTAAGGCCTAGCTATCTCTGCCTCTTCTGGGCAGAAGAAAATTAGTTAATCACCCCCAGGTGTGGAGCTGACTAACTAGGGTTCTTTCCCTTACTTTACAGAGGATGGGGATGCTCTGGCACCAGCTAAACACCCTGAGTCAGTCCGGGGTACCTTGGCCTGACTCCAGAAGAAAATTCTGGAGTTCTTTTGGCTGAAGCTATACTGGGTCTCTGTGGGGGTCCTGAGTCTCCTTCTCGGAGAGGGTGGACAGGATCTGCCCTGCCTTCACAGTCAGATCCATGTCTACCACCTTCAGGCCCTGCAGAGACTCCTTTATGGTGCAGGTACTCTGGCGTAGAGTTTGCTGGTGAACACCTTCCTCCACCATCTTTGAGGGCTCCTATGCAACCTCCATCTCTTCTACCTCCATCTGAGGGGTCTTCTGCAAGACCTCTCTGAGCTACCGGTCTTCTACCGGGACATCCTAAGGACCTGGAAGCTGGTCTAGGCGACCAGGTCCATGGTGGCCGCCGAGAGGGAAGACCTCGTTACAGAGGCTCTGCTATACAACCCCCAGCTCAGTGTTCAGGTGGTGGAGTCCCCCTTGGTGTACCGGAAGTTGGTCCTGACAGGTATCACCAGAATTGGGGAGACCTCCTGGAGTACAACATTTGTAGCCCCTGTCGCTTGGCCAGTACATGGGGCTCTCCATCCCTCAAGTTCGATGGCATATAAGAGCGGCCATACAAGGTCAGTCCAAAGGTCCATCTAGCCCAGTATACTGTCTTCTGACAGTGGCCAATGCCAGGTGCCCCAGAGGGAATGAACAGAACAGGTATCATCAAGTGATCCATCCCCTGTCGCCCATTCCCAGCTTCTGGCAAACAGAGGCTAGGGACACTATCCCTACCCATCCTGGCTAATAGCCTCGATGGACCTATCCTCCATGAATTTATCTAGTTCTTTTTTTAACCCTCTTATAGTCTTGGCCTTCACAACATCCTCTGGAAAGGAGGTCCACCGGTTAACTATGCGTTGTGTGAAGAAATACTTCCTTTTGTATACTCCAGGAGGTGAGGGTAGCCTTACTGCCTGTCTCTAAGGCCTTCCTTGAGTGGGTTCTGCAGGAGGGTTCTCCCCGCCTGCCCTTCCCCCTGGCCCTCTGGACCTCTCCATCAGGCCCCTGTCCTGCGAGCCTCCCCTCCCCCACAACTGCTCCCTCCTCACCAGATGAGCTGGCTGAGCGACTTGCAATGGGTCCATCTCTGAACTGTTGCATTGCCCTCCTCAAAAGATGCTGCAAACAATGTGGCTACAATCAAGGTGTGTCCACAGAGCACTGAGAAACCTGTATGTCTTCTTACAGCATGCTCCTGGGGGCAGACTATTATGTCTTCTGAAATCTTTGACATTGATCAGTGTCAGAAACAGGATTTATTTCTTTTTCTTTGCCTGTCAGCCCAGGTTCTTGGCACTTTTGAATACTTAAATGGCCCAGATCCTTAACTCTGCTGTGACCCCTATGCACAGCACCTCTGGGACACAGTGGCATAGCTGGCCCAGGAGGGTCACACCAGTGTAGTAGCTATGATGCGAACTTCCTTCCCTATGGCTGGTGTAAAGTGGTGGCTCCAGAAAAGAAGATGCCGCTGTGGTTTCCCTGAACTCTGGTGATCTCCAACTGCTCTGCCTCCAATGACCATTTATGGTCACTAGCACCTGCAGCAAAGTTGGAACAGCCTTCAGACTGCTTTAATTGATACCAGAGGACTGGCTTAGAGCACAAATGGCCCAGGATCAGGGATAGGACAAAGATGATTTACAGCCATTCTTGCACATTCCCCTCCTGAATCATGCTGTGTGCTCCTCTGCCTGAGCCAGGAATCAGAGCCTGTAACACACTGATGCCATTGGGTGATTGCTACTTTCCTAAAAATGGCAAAACTGCTAAATAATCTGGCTTTTATCTGAATTGAAAGGCAAAATAACCTACCACCTTCCCTACCAAGGTACAGCCCCAAGCTGGAGCCTGATGGCATCACATGTTGTGGTCTCTGACAGATAAGGAAAAAAGGAAGTGGTTTCAATTTGATTCACTCGGGATCTGAGGTTTCCCTAGCTGAATGCAAGCCCTTCTGCAGAAGACAGCCTGGGGCTCTGAGGTCCAAACTGGTCAGAGAGCCAAAGCAAACAAAAGTTCTGTCTTCAGAGTTTTTTATTTAACTAATCTCTCATTCATTGTTTCAGGAAAAGGCTCCGTGAAACAGAGTTTGTGTTTTGAGCATTTTTTTTCTTGCATTTATAAATATTCCCGTGGTCTCTTTTTTTAAAAGGACCTTTGACTATTTAAAGTATTTCCCTCTTCTCTGGCTCTGTTCACCCTCTCACATGGAGACATCACATATGCTCCATACTGTGAAAGTGAGTTATCATTTGTCACCAAATGTTACAACCTCCCATGAGAAAGAAGCAGGTCAAAAATGAAAGAGAACTAAGATTCTATTTCCTCCATGGACCAGAGTTTGACAATTATAAAATCCTAATCTAGCGCAACATCTTGCCATTGTTGATTCTGCCAAAATCCCCATGGATGGCACAGTATGTCCTCTAGACTCTCAAACTCTACACTAGAACCTGATCCCACAAACACTACCTTGCACACTGCTCAGTCCCATGGGTAGTCCCATTGAAGTCAATAGGATTACTCATGGTAGAAAGTACTCTCAGCAATTAGTGTTTGCAGGGGTCCTTACGTTGTGAAAATATTCAGGGGAGGGACAACATCTCCCTCCATGCTTTGAACTGCACAGTGCATGCTTCTGCGCTTCTGTTAATTAATAATGACAATAAAGCAAAAGGAGAAATTCACCACTGGTGTAACTCTACTGAGAATAACGGATTTAGAGGAGTGAATTTAGAAGAGGCCCATTCTGCCTAAGATTAGGTTGACAGTACTTCCCAATCCAACTAATTTAAGCACAATAACTAAAAAAACCTTTAGAGATTGTACCTTTTTCCTCAGGAGCAGCAGGCTTTGGGATATTTTCCAGTGCATAAGATTTATTAAATTCCAGATCTGCATACGTTATTTCCTCAGTCATAGCTGGTGAAGAGGGAAGCTTATATTTCAAGTCAAAAAGTTAAGGCACATTCGAGGTTCTGCAGCAGATGAGCGAGGAACAAGATCTGTCATTTTAGAGAGGGCTCCTTTTTAATGCATTGGTTGATACAAATGAGGCAACCCGGATATCAGAGCAGAGTGGCCCAGAACTTCCGCTGAAAGGATGTTACAAAAGAGAAATGTTCCCTTTTGACTGAGGAACTGTCCCCCTCTCTTTCTTCCTCTGCCTCCTTTCTCGCCCACCTGCCCACCACTTATTTCTCTTTGCAACATCTGTCTGTGTAAATTCTATACTTTGTTTTTTAAAGAGGCAACTTGTTTCTGCAGAACTGCAGGATCAGGATTCATATGTGGGGGTGAGTACAGGATTTTCACAGCATTATGGTCATGTTCTGTTACGACCAGATGCATGTCATAGGGGTTAGCACTCTGCACTGTCCTGCAGCAGGCTTGGGATCAATTCTCAGTCCTTGTCTCTTGCCACAGGGTGCTGAGAGTGCTCTGGAGACTGGGTCCAGTGCCCAGGGATTAGAGTTCAGTGTGACCATGCAGAAGCCCTAAATCCAGGTACTTGGGCCCAGATCCTTGGCTGGTATAAATCAGTGTATTGATCATTGACTTCTAGTACAATTTATACCATTTGGCACCTGGTTTCTACCAGCTCAGGTCAGAAAGAACAAGGAATGCTGCAGGGATCGGGGCCAATGCCTGGGAACCACTGCTTTGTGCTCTGATATGTGAGACTTCAGCTTTATTACCATTCCTGGAATCTTGCTTGACTAGGCCTAGGAGGATAGTGTATGGCACAAGGAAAAGTTCAGGCAAAGGTACAGGTTTTGAGGCTGCACAAGAAGGTAAAAGGAGAATGCAACATGTGTGCTGGCTTTTGTGTCTCCTCCATAAGGGCCAGCAAAAATTGTAGAACCTGCACTCTTCTCAGTGCAGTGACTGCTCCTTTCTAACACTCCCTGCAGTATAAGGCTCTGAAAGGGGACAAGAAAGAGGGAAGGAACTGGCTAGTCTTGGAAGGCAGTGCATGCTGCACCCTCCTAGCAGACAGAGCACCAGGTGTGTTATCTTGTGCCCCAGAGAGATCCACTGTATTTCTCTGGGTCACAGTGATTCCCACTGTTCCTGACCTGCCCATTAGAGCAAGTTTTGTAACAGCCAGAGCAACTGAGACACAGAAACAGACTCCCCTGGGGAGGTGGTCAAGTACTCAGTGATACAGAGAGATTCCAGAGAGTTTGGATTAGATGTGGAAATGCAGATGTGGGACGTACACCCTTGTGAAATGAAACAAGTGCTACAACATATGGATCAGGAGCAGATTGCACATGGTGTCACAATCTGAATTGCTAATTGTAATAGGCCTGATTCTCATTTACACTAGGGCCACCTTACACCACTCTGGCAGTGTACAGGGATCGTTAAGTGAGTGTGGATGAAATTAACATCTACTTTAAGATGTCTTTGCACTTTCTCATTGGTGTAAACCAGCCTTAGGGTGACTGAGAATCAGACCTTAATATGAGGTTTGTTTTGTTTCTCCCTCCAAGTAACTGAAAAATATTATAGACATTAACATTCATATCAGTGCACAACAGAAACGAGCAGCATTTATAGTGTAAGCAAGTGAGATCCCAAAATACTGAGTTTTAATCATCTCAGTTGTTAGTAACACAGAGAAGGAAAATTAAATTTAAATTATCCAAATGTCAACCTGCATTTCCATAAAGCCCAATTCTGCAAATGCTTTGCATAACATTATCTTTACTCAAATGAGTAGCCCAGGTGAATTACTGATGTGCTTAAGCGTTTGCAAGTACAGGTAATTCATTTGGACTGATCAAAGAAGAAAATGCTATCTGAAATTATTTTAGTTATTAACCAAAATTCCGAGTGTCCCAACCTTTAATTCTTAGTGTTTAAATTCGGCAGAGAATTCCATCTCTCTTCCTGAAGATAGTGGTTTTTCCAGGCTGCACAGTTCTCTGCCTAGACTTCCCAGCAAGCCAGATGGCCTACACAGCCAGTGTCTGCAGTTTGCTTTGTGCTCCTTGACAGTTAAGCAAAAAAAGGGGGCATGACCTATGCTGAGGTTCAACCCAAATCAGGGGCCCTTTGACAGTCACCCTTTGTGAGCTGAGAATTCTGCTCCTCTTTCAGCTCTTGACTCACATTTACACGGCCACTCACATCCATATTTCCTCTGTCCAGTAAGAAGAGAGTTAACATTCTCTGAGAAAGCATCTAACAGTAATTTTCTCCAAGAGGAATTCACTCCAGCAGGCATTATGGTTTCCTTAAAGAAGTGAGGCTTAAAAAATTAAGCAAGTTACAGATGAGAAAGTATAGACAATATGAGATATTATGCAGGGACACTGTCCAGATTCTTATACCTCACCTATCCGTGTGGTATCTGAGCACCTAACAAAGTAGTTTCAGTGAGGATTTGCAATGTCACCAAAATCTCAGTTTGGAGAATAAAAAGTAAACAATGTTTAGAATAAATTAGATCCCTCTTCAGCACTTACCTCTTCTGCTTGTAGCACAAGCATCTTTGGTTCTCTCTTCCTATCAGCAGCATGGCTAGTGACGGCCACTTGGGAAGAAAGTGTCTGGATTCAGAGACCTTTCAGAGATACAGGCCTAGTCTCTTTCTGAGCACAGGTGATGCAATTAATAGAGAGGGACCAACAATGGGAGATATCAATATACTACCAACATAAGGTAGTGGAGCTTATTTATTTATTTTTTGGTGGCAGTCACACAATAACTTTACTGACAGTCATTGGGAAAGTAAAATGATGAAGTTATTTGTATCCAAACAGATATTAACATGAGGAAGTTGCGGGTAAATGATACTAAGTGCACGTCTGTTCTGAAGAACAATTTTGTCGATGATGAACAGAAATCCAGCTCCCTTTCCCAGGGCTGGTCTGTCTCTGCAGAGTGAACTGGACAAAAAAAAAAAATCAACAGCTTGTTTCTATTCCTAAGGCCAGGAGACATGGCTTTAAATATCCACAAGAAGCAGGTGCATTCTGTAAGAAGTTGTCTTTTTATACTCACCTTTCAAAGTAAAAGCGCACTCTTGGAAATTTAGCCCTGTGTAGCAAAGATAAATTATAATGGACTTGCTGATTACATCTTAACCCATGTCTCTGTCAGTGCATAAAAATAACACCTGAGATTTTCATGGTGATCTAGGAGGATTTAGACACACATCTTCCATTCAAATTTCTGTGTCTTTAAATTCCCTAGACTGCTCTGAATATCTCAAAATGTTTTTTTCCCAATAGAATTTTATTGTTCAGAAGGACAAGAGAGAAAATTAAAATTTAGGCACATGAAAGGCATCAACATCTACCCACAAGCTGGACAGAGTGATCTGAAAATACCTGGACAATCAGAACTAAATTAATGGAAATGGTGTCAAAACCCACATGCACACACTATGCCTTCTGGATAGACAATGAACATTGGTCATACAAAGGGTACTTTATACCCAGTTGGTCCAATGTAGTTCTCCTGGGAAGACCATTCTAGACAAACCATCGGAGTTTAATGAGTGGACTTCTTCAGTCTGTGTGTGTGTGTGTGTGTGTGTGTGTGTGTGTGAGAGAGAGAGAGAGAGAGAGAGAGAGAGAGAGAGAGTGAGTGTGTGTGTCCTTGCGGTATCCAGAACAGTGAGTCACCTTGTTATCTCCTGCCTCCAGTGACTGGTAGCCTTCCCCATGGTGGCTGGGTGTCAGTTCCCTGACACCACCAGCCTTTCAGCCACCCAGGCACTCTCCTCTGGGCAATTCCAGCCATGATTTTGCCTTGGTGGTTAAAAATAGGTGCATCCAGTCCCCAAGTGCCTTTGAATCATTCCCCTGCGATATCCAGCCCCTGGCACTGGCTGTAAGCCACACAGAACTTGTGGACACTTATAATACAACAAAAGAAGGTTTATTTAAGAAAGGAAAGAGATTCAGCTAGAAACAAGAGAGTGATGGAAAGAAAGGGTTACAATAAAAAACAAAATCACACAATGCAAACCAGGGACTACACTTATAGTAAGTTACCTTTCCTATCTAATAAAGTAGGTTTTCCTCCCAAAGTTCAGCCTGCTGCAGAGCTGGCTGGGTTCACAGGAACCAGGTATGGCATTACGCCCCATATTCTTCATAGTAATATTATTATGATATGATTATGGCATAGCTATGATGTATTTTATACAAGATAGGTCATGTGAGATATCATTGGAAAGGTTATGATTCACTGAATATAATTATCCTATTTAAATGCATCTATCATTTTGGTATCTGAAGTTAGGAATATGCAATCAATCTAGATGGCTGGCTGGGAAAGGCCATTAGGGAGAACAATAGGTCTTAGAAGATGCTAATCTCCCACCAGGAAGCCTTCCTAAGGACACTACAAACAGCCTCCGAGTCATGGATGCTATGTTCTTACAGGGGCACATGAACAAGTCACCTGGTACTGGACTCCATCTTGGAATACCAATGTTTTTCCACTGACCGGGCATGGGAACCAAGAGGGGAGACAAAGGGTTCCCACCATATGCAAATGATATTTAAGGCAGGGGCACGACATCATTGTGGTTCTTCACTGACTCCCTACCCAAGAAGATTGCTGGAAAGACCTGAGGAACAAGGACTGGACTGGGGGGAGAAGGGCTGAACTCGGGCTAGAGGGATTTCTAATCTGTAAAAGGAATACCTGGGGTTTTAAGCTGCAAGCAAGTGCAGCTTGCGCTCAAAAATCTCTGCAAAATGCCTAAATCCATAATTAGGGTGAGAATTTCCTACTCATTTCCAATCTCTTTAGTATATTAAGCTTAGATTGTGTTTTTGTTTATTTGCTAGATCATCTGCTTTCATCTGTTTGCTATCCCTTATAATCATTTAAAATCTATCTTTTGTAGTTAATAAATTTGTTTTATTTTGGCTAAAACCAGTGTGTATGTGAGTCATAACTTGAAGCAGAAAGCTATGTATATCCCTCTTCAAATCGAGGGAGGGGGCATCTTTCATGAGCTTATGCTGTACAGTTCTCTGTGCAGTGCAAGACAGAATAATTTTGGGTTTACACTCCAGAGGGGAGTGCGTGACTTAGGAACTGGGAGGTGCCTTAGCTGAACCTTCCCATGAAAAGCTGATCTAAGCCTCTTAGCCCTGTGTGTAGCTGCAGCTGGGTGTGTCCCTACCTGTACGTGTGCTGGAGGGGGTTTGAGGGCCTGTCGTAGAATCATAGAATCAGAAAATATTAGGGTTGGAAGAGACCTCAGGAGGTCAACTAGTCCAATCCCCTGCTCAAAGCAGGACCAACCCCAACTAAATCATACCAACCATGGCTTTGTCGAGCCGGACATTAAAAACCTTTAAGGATGGAGATTCCACCACCTCCCTAGGTAACCCATTCCAGTGCTTCATCGCCCTCCTAGTGAAATAGTGTTTCCCAATATCCAACCCAGACCTCCCCCACTGCAACTTGAGACCATTACTTCTTGTTCTGTAATCTGCCAACACTGAGAACAGTCTGGCTCCATCCTCTTTGGACCCCACCTTCAGGTAGTTGAAGGCTGCTATCAAATCCCCCCTCACTCTTCTCTTCTGCAGACTAAACAAGCCCAGTTCCCTCAGCCTCTCCTCGCAAGTTGTGTGCCCCAGCCTCCTAATCATTTTTGTTGCCCTCCACTGGATTCTCTCCAATTTGTCCACATCTCTTCTGTGGGGAGGAAGGGGGGTGACCAAAACTGGACACACTACTCCAGGTGTGGCCTCACCAGTGCTGAACAGAGGGGAATAATCACTTCCCTTGATCTGCTGACAATGCTCCTACCAATACAGCACAATAGGCTGTTGGCCTTCTTGGCAACAAAGACACACTGCTGACTCATATCCACTGTAATCCTCAGGTCCTTTTCTGCAAAACTGCTGCTTATCCAGTCAGTCTCCAGCCTGTAGCAGTGCATGGGATTCTTCCTTCCTAAGTGCAGGACTCTGCACTTGTTCTTGTTGAACCTCGTCAGATTTCTTTTTGCCCAATCCTCCAATTTGTCTAGGTCACTCTGGACCCTACCCCTACCCTCCAGTGTATCTACCTCTCCCCCGAGCTTAGTGTCCTCTGCGAACTTGCTGATGGTGCAATTCATCCCATCATCCAGATCATTAATCAAGATGTTGAACAAAACCAGCCCCAGGACCGACCTCTGGGGAATTTCGCTTTATACCAGCTGCCAACTAGACACGGAGCCATTGATCACTACCCGTTGAGCCCAACAATCTAGCCAGCTTTCTATCCACCTTATAATCTATTCATCCAATCCATACTTCTTTAACTTGCTGGCAAAAATACTGTGGGAGACCATATCAAAAGTTTTGCTAAAGTCAAGATATATCATAACCACCACTTTCCTCATATCCACAGAGCCAGTTATCTCATCATAGAAGGTAATCAGGTTGGTCAGGGATGACTTGCCCTCGGTGAATCCATGTTGACTGTTCTTGATCACCTTCCTCTCCTCCAAGTGCTTCAAATGGATTCCTTGAGGACCTGCTCCGTGATTTTGCCAGGGACTGAAGTGAGGCTGACTGGTCTGTAGTTCCCCGGGTTCTCTTTCTTCCATTTTTAAAATATGGGCACTAAATTTGCCTTTTTCCAGTCAGCCGGGACCTCCTCCAATCATCATGAATTTTCAAAGATAACAGCCAATGGCTCTGCAATCACATCAGCCAACTCCCTCAGCACCCTTGGGTCCATTAGATCTGGCCCTGTCACAGCAGTACAGTGTAAAGGGAGCCCAGGCTGGTGGGTCAGGCTGACTCAGTGGTACCCCAATTCCAGGTGGCACCCCAGGGATCCAAATGTTTTATAAAAAACCTCCCAGTGCCACAAGATGTTTCCTCAGTGAATGGATCCAGAATGTCTCTGTCCACTCTGCGTTATAGTGAAACACTCAGGCAGATGTGTGCAACCCCATGAACTTCACAATAGTAACTTACTGGAACTCAGTAGTTCTATTAATGATGCACATAGGGGATGGCTCCCGCTCCTTCTGCAGGGTAAACAGCTGTAAAATGCATATGAACTAAATTTTGTCGCTCAGATGAACAGTTCTGATGCTAAATATGCACAAGTAGTAGGGCTTGTCAAAGCAGACTCACCCTTTAAGTGAACTAATGATGTGTTACAAAGGAAATATAGTGGAATTACTGATTTAATATAAACAAGCATTTTGTTTCTTTCTGATAACAGAAGGGAACAATAACATGTTTCTCCAGTAGAATCACATTGTTCAGAATGAAATGCAAAAAAGGAGGCACTAAAATAGGTGGACAGCACCAACATCTGAAATAATCCAGCACATTTTGAAATCCAGCCACTGTACAGTCTTGTAGTCATTCCTTCTAAGGATTTTCCATACTCTATAAACAATGTATATTTTGTTTCTACTATATAGCTGTATATTCAGTATAGAGCTGGTTGTCTTGAACAAGTACAAGTATCTGCTGAGTGAAATCGCCAGGAGAAAGGGGGATTTATTTACAGTTGTCTAGCGATATAACTGAAATGTGATAAAATTGAGGAAAGGAGAAACTTTCAGGCTGCAGCTTAGAAAATATTTGATAAAAGTGTAATCTGAGAGATTCTGGAAATAGTCTCCTTCAGAGAAATGGAGCAAACTTCATCACCTGAGTAGCAGTATTTAGAGCCTGACTAGATAAATTTCTAAGCTTGAATGCACAAAATGAGTTAGGTACCTAAGTCCCTAGTTTAGGCACCTAAATCACAGTGTGAGGCTCCACAGAGATGCACAGCCCCCTGCCAAATCCTGTAACATGATGTGCTGAGTCAAGAGCCAACTCAGTATCCTGTCACTCTAATATCCACCAATATTAATTGACTGGGACCTAAGTGGAAGACACATAGTCAGTAGTGTGTACATGAACTGAGTAGAGATACAGCTGAAGGGCTAATTGAAGGGCAATCAACACCAGCAGGTGGGATTATCTAAATTGACAGGAAGAAAGTGCTGGAGAGGAGGGAGCCTGAACGAAGGTAGAGGTAGGCATAACTGGCCACTACTGCTGCCTTCCCCAGAGGCAAGTGGGGAAGCTGGCTATGGACTGTAAATATATGTACATTACACTAGAGTCACTGACCTGCTGATAAAACATAGTGATAGTGAAGACGACCTGGAATTGTTGTGACTAACTGAGGCTGGAAAGGACAATCATGTGACCACCCAGGATAATGCCAAAACTCATTTGGTGCCTGTAGCGGGGTGGTCACCCGCTCTGGCCCTGACTGATTGGGGAGGCAGGGTCAGCTGTGGCCACGCCGCAATCGGGACCCAGCTGGCCCTATAAGAGGGCAGTGGGCCAGGAGAGAGACACACTCTCTCTCTAGCCTTTGGAGAGCAAGGGACCAGACTGCCTGAGGAGCTGAGGAAGGTACCCAGGGTAGAGCAGTGCTGGGGAAGGGCCAGGGAGCTGGGGAGCTCCAGCCTAGCAGATCACCAGGCTGCAGGCTGAAGTAAGGGCCCACTAAAGGGTACTAGGGCTGCAGAGGGGCAGCCCCGTTATAGGTAAAGGCAGCAGGTCCAAACCCAACCTTGCCTGTGATGAGTGGCTTATACTGCAGTCTACCCCAGTGAGCGTGGGCTAGATGGTGACTGGCAGTAGCCTACGACTGAGGTGAGGTGGGGATAGTGGATGGGGGTTCCCCTGGGTGGGGAGACCCAGGGAAAGTGTGGGGGTACTGCCTGGGGGCAGCACCCAGAGAAAGGGGCACCAGGGTCCGGGAGGGACACCAGGGCCAGAACAAGGTGAGACACCAGCCGACAGAGAGCGCTCTGTAGGCTGGAGAGCTAATTCCCTGAGAGGCCAGCAGGCGGCACCACTGGGTGAGTCTGTGCCCCATTACAGTGCCTAAGTTATTTTTTTTTGTAAAACTTCCCTTGATGCTTATGTTCCTGCTTCTGGCCCTATGCACTGAGCATCTGGAAGCCTATGTCCTGCCTAAGCCCCAGAATGATTCATAAGCCAGGGGAAGATAGGTGTTCAACTTCCTAAGTCATATGTGGGGCCTGATCTGGTAGGTGAGCACAGGGATTACATGCTAGATTGGGTCCCTCTGTTGAGTTCATGCAAAATATGAAATTGCAGAACTACTATTGCTGAAACAAGTCTCTACACCAGATGACTGGGAGGTGGCTAATGTAATGCCAGTCTTTAAAAGGGGCTCCAGAGGGGTCCTGACAATTACAGGTTAGTGAGCCTAACTTCAGAACTATGCTAATTGGTAAAGAGTCTGGTGGCACCTTAAAGACTAACAGATTTATTTGGGCATAAGTTTTCGTGAGTAAAAACCTCACTTCTTCGGATGCATAGAGTGAAAGCTACAGATGCAGGCATTATATACTGACACATGGAGAGCAGGGAGTTACTTCACAAGTGGAGAACCAGTGTTGACAAGGCCAATTCAATCAGGGTGGATGTAGTCCACTCCCAATAATAGATGAGGAGGTGTCAATTCCAGGAGAGGAAAAGCTGCTTCTGTAGTGAGCCAGCCACTCCCAATCCCTATTCAAGCCCAGATTAATGGTGTTGAATTTGCAAATGAATTTTAGTTCTGCTGTTTCTCTTTGAAGTCTGTTTCTGAAGTTTTTTTGTTCAATGACAGTGACTTTTAAATCTGTGATAGAATGACCAGGGAGATTGAAGTGTTCACTTATTGGCTTGTGTATGTTACCATTCCTGATGTCCGATTTGTGTCCATTTATTCTTTTGCGGAGGGACTGTCCCGTTTGGCCAATGTACATGGCAGAGGGGCATTGCTGGCACATGATGGCATATATGACATTAGTGGATGTGCAGGTGAATGAGCCCCTGATGGTGTGGCTGATGTGGTTGGGTCCTCTGATGCTGTTGCCAGAGTAGATATGGGGACAGAGTAGGCAACGAGGTTTGCTACAGGGATAGGTTCCTGGGTTGGTGTTTCTGTGGTGTGGTGTGTAGTTGCTGGTGAGTATTTGCTTCAGGTTGGGGGGTTGTCTGTAAGCAAGGACTGGCCTGCCTCCCAAGGTCTGTGAGAGTGAGGGATCATTTTCCAGGATAGGTTGTAGATCGTGGATAATGCGCTGGAGAGGTTTTAGCTGGGGGCTGTATGTGATGGCCAGTGGTGTTCTGTTATTGTCCTTGTTGGGCCTGTCCTGTAGTAGGTGATTTCTGGGTACCCGTCTTGCTCTGTCAATCTGTTTCCTCACTTCCCCAGGTGGGTATTGTAGTTTTACGAATGCTTGATAAAGATCTTGTAGGTGTTTGTCTCTGTCTGAGGGGTTGGAGCAAATTCGGTTGTATCTTAGGGCTTGGCTGTAGACAATGGATCGTATGATGTGTCTTGGATGGAAGCTGGAGGCATGTAGGTACGTATAGCGGTCAGTAGGTTTCCGGTATAGGGTGGTGTTTATGTGACCATCACTTATTTGTATTGTAGTGTCCAGGAAGTGGATCTCTTGTGTGGACTGGTCCAGGCTGAGGTTGATGGTGGGGTGGAAATTGTTGAAGTCCAGGTGGAATTCTTCAAGGGCCTCCTTTCCGTGGGTCCATATGATGAAGATGTCATCAATGTAGCGCAAGTAGAGGAGGGGCACTAGGGGACGAGAGCTGAGGAACCGTTGTTCTAAGTCAGCCATAAAAATGTTGGCATACTGTGGGGCCATGCGGTACCCATAGCAGTGCCACTGACTTGAAGGTATAAGTTGTCCCCAAATCTGAAGTGGTTGTGGGTGAGGACAAAGTCACAAAGCTCAGCCACCAGGCTTGCTGTGGCCTCATCAGGGATACTGTTCCTGACAGCTTGTAGTCCATCCTCATATGGAATATTGGTATAAAGTGCTTCTACATCCATGGTGGCCAGGATGGTGTTTTCAGGAAGAACGTCAATGCACTGTAGTTTCCTCAGGAAGTCGGTGGTGTCTCGAAGATAGCTGGGAGTGCTGGTAGCATAGGGTCTGAGGAGAGTGTCCAAATAGCCAGATAATCCTGCTGTCAGAGTACCAATGCCTGAGATGATGGGGCGTCCAGGGTTTCCGGGTTTATGGATCTTGGGTAGCAGATAGAATACCCCTGGTCGGGGTTCTGGGGGTGTGTCCATGTAGATTTGTTCCCGTACTGTAGCTGGGAGTTTCTTGAGCAGATGGTGTAGTTTCTTTTGGTATTCCTCAGTAGGATCAGAGGATAGTGGCCTGTAGAATGTGGTCTTGGAGAGTTGCCTGGCAGCCTCCTGTTCATAATCTGACCTGTTCATTATGACTACAGCACCTCCTTTGTCAGCCCCTTTGATGATAATGTCAGAGTTGTTTCTGAGGCTGTGGATGGCATTGCGTTCTGTACGGCTGAGGTTATGGGACAAGTGATGTTGTTTGTCCACAATTTCAGCCTGTGCACGTCTGCGGAAACACTCTATGTAGAGGTCCAGTCTGTCATTTCGACCATCAGGAGGAGTCCACGCAGAGTTCCTCTTCCTGTAGTGTTGGTAGGAAGGTTCCTGTGGGTCAGTGCACTGTTCAGTGGTGCGTTGAAAATATTCCTTGAGTCGGAGACGACGAAAGTAGGCTTCCAAATCACCGCAGAACTGTATCATGTTCATGGGGATGGTGGGACAGAAAGAGAGTCCCCGAGATAGGACAGACTCTTCTGCTGGGCTAAGTGTGTGGTTGGAAAGATTGACAATGTTGTTAGATGAGTTGAGGGTACCATTGTTATAGCCCCCAGTGGCAGGTATTAGTTTAGATAGCTTACAGTCCTTTTTCCTCTGTAGAGAAGTGAAGTGTGCATTGTAAATGGCTTGTCTCATTTTTGTAAAGTCCAGCCACGTTGAAGTTTGTGTAGAAGGCTGGTATTGTATGAGAGTCTCCAGTTCTGAGAGCTCATTCTTGATCTTCTCCTGTCTGCTGTACAGGATGCTGTACAGCAGACAGGACAAACCGGACAGTCCCTCCGCAAAAGAATAAATGGACACAAATCGGACATCAGGAATGGTAACATACACAAGCCAATAAGTGAACACTTCAATCTCCCTGGTCATTCTATCACAGATTTAAAAGTCACTGTCATTGAACAAAAAAACTTCAGAAACAGACTTCAAAGAGAAACAGCAGAACTAAAATTCATTTGCAAATTCAACACCATTAATCTGGGCTTGAATAGGGATTGGGAGTGGCTGGCTCACTACAGAAGCAGCTTTTCCTCTCCTGGAATTGACACCTCCTCATCTATTATTGGGAGTGGACTACATCCACCCTGATTGAATTGGCCTTGTCAACACTGGTTCTCCACTTGTGAAGTAACTCCCTGCTCTCCATGTGTCAGTATATAATGCCTGCATCTGTAGCTTTCACTCTATGCATCCGAAGAAGTGAGGTTTTTACTCACGAAAGCTTATGCCCAAATAAATCTGTTAGTCTTTAAGGTGCCACCAGACTCTTTGTTGTTTTTGTAGATACAGACTAACACGGCTACCCCCTGATACTTGGCTAATTGGTAGAAACTATCAGACACATATATAATCACAATTTGTTATTTGAGAGACTTTTAAGGAAGAGTTCTCCAAGAGTTCTGACCTTGAGTGGATCACTGCAGGCTAAGTGGCTCTGGGAAGAAGGATAAAAGAGTTTGAGGCACAAGTGGTGTTCTTGTCCATACTCCCTGTGGAAGGAAAAGGCCCGGGTAGAGACCGTTGAATCATGGAAGTCACCGAATGGCTACGCAGGTGGTGTCGGAGAGAAGGCTTTGGATTCCTTGACCATGGGATGGTGTTCCAAGAAGGAGGAGACAGGCTCCAACTAACGAAGAGAGGGAAGAGTATCTTCGCAGGCAGGCTTGCTAACCTAGTGAGGAGGGCTTTAAACTAGGTTCACTGGGGAAAGGAGACCAAAGCCCTGAGGTAAGTGGGGAAGTGGGATACCAGGATGAAGCACGAGCAGGAGAGCACAAAAGGGGAGGACTCCTGCTTTATACTGCTGCAGGACGATCACAGAGTTATCTTAAGTGCCTATACACAAATGCAAGAAGCCTGGGAAACAAACAGGGAGAACTGCAAGTCCTGGCACAGTCAAGGAATTGTGATGTGATTGGAATAACAGAGACATGGGGGGATAACTCATATGACTGGAGTACTGTCATGGATGGATATAAACTGTTCAGGAAGGACAGGCAGGGCAGAAAAGGTGGGGGAGTTGCATTGTATGTAAGAGAGCAGTATGACTGCTCAGAGTTCCAATATGAAACTGCAGAAAAACTGAGAGTCTCTGGATTAAGTTTAGAAGTGTGAGCAACAAGGGTGATGTCGTGGTGGGAGTCTGCTATAGACTACCAGACCAAGGGGGATGAGGTGAACGAGGCTTTCTTCTGGCAACTAGCACAAGTTACTAGATCACAGGCCTTGGTTCTCATGGGAGACTTCAATCACCCTGATATCTGCTGGGAGAGCAATACAGCCGTGCACAGACAATCCAGGAAGTTTTTGGAAAGTGTAGGGGACAATTTCCTGGTGCAAGTGCTGAAGGAACCAACTAGGGGCAGAGCTCTTCTTGACCTGCTGCTCACAAACAGGGAAGAATTAGTAGGGGAAGCAAAAGTGGATGGGAACTTGGGAGGCAGTGACCATGAGATGGCTGAGTTCAGGATCCTGACACAAGGAAGAAAGGAGAGCAGCAGAATATGGACCCTGGAGTTCAGAAAAGCAGACTTTGACTCCCTCAGGGAACTGATGGGCAGGATCCCCTGGGAGAATAACATGAGGGGAAAAGGAGTCCAGGAGAGCTGGCTGTATTTTAAGGAATCCTTATTGAGGTTGCAGGAACAAACCATCCCAATATGTAGAAAGAATAATAAATATGGCAGGCAACCAGCTTGGCTTAACACAAAAAAGAAGCTTACAAGAAGTGGAAGATTGGACAAATGACCAGGGAGGAGTATAAAAATATTGCTCAGGCATGCAGGAGTGAAATCAAGAAGGCCAAATCACACTTGGAGTTGCAGCTAGCAAGGGATGTTAAGAGTCACAAGAAGGGTTTCTATAGGTATGTTAGCAACAAGAAGAAAGCCAATGAAAGTGTGGGCACCTTACTGAATGAGGGAGGCAACCTAGTGACAGACAATATGGAAAAAAACTAATGTACTCAATGCTTTTTTTGCCTCTGTCTTCACGAACTTGGTTAGCTCCCAGACTGCTGCACTGGGCAGCACAGCATGGGGAGGAGGTGACCAGCCCTCTGCGGAGAAAGAAGTGGTTCAGGACTATTTAGAGAAGTTGGACGAGCACAAGTCCATGGGGCCAGATGCGCTACATCCGAGGGTCCTAAAGGAGTTGGCGGATGTGATTGCAGAGCCATTGGCCATTATCTTTGAAAACTCATGGCGATCGGGGGAGGTCTCGGATGACTGGAAAAAGGCTAATGTAGTGCCCATCTTTAAAAAATGGAAGAAAGAGAACCCAGGGAACTACAGACCGGTCACCCTCACCTCAATCCCTGGAAAAATCATGAAGCAGGACCTCAAGGAATCAATTCTGAAGCACTTAGAGGAGAGGAAAGTGATCAGGAATAGTCAGCATGGATTCACCAAGGGCAAGTCATGCATGACAACCTAATTGCCTTCTATAACGAGATAACTGGCTCTGTGGATGAGGGGAAAGCAGTAGATGTGTTATTCCTTGACTTTAGCAAAGCTTATGATACGGTCTCCCACAGTATTCTTGCCAACAAGTTAAAGAAGTATGGGCTCGATGAATGGACTATAAGGTGGATAGAAAGGTAGATAGATCATCGGGCTCAATGGGTAGTGATCAATGGCTCCATGTCTAGTAGGCAGCCGGTATCAAGTGGAGTGCCCCAAGGGTTGGTCCTGAGGCCAGTTTTGTTCAATATCTTCATTAATGATCTAGAGAATGGTGTGGACTGCACCCTCAGCAAGTTTGGAGATGACACTAAACTGGGAGGAGTGGTAGATATGCTGGAGGGTAGAGATAGGATACAGAGGGACCTAGACAAATTAGAGGATTGGACCAAAAGAAATCTGATGAGGTTCAACAAGGACAAGTGCAGAGTCCTGCACTTGGGAAGGAAGAATCCCATACACTGCTACAGACTAGGGACCGAATGGCTAGGCAGCAGTTCTGCAGAAAAGGACCTAGGGGTTACAGTGGATGAGAAGCTGGATATGAGTCAACAGTGTGTCCTTGTTGCCAAGAAGGCAAACGGCAGTTTGGGCTATATAAGAAGGGGCAAGCCAGCAGATCGAGGGACGAGATCATTCCCCTCTATTCGACATTGGTGAGGCCTCATCTGGAGTACTGTGTCCAGTTTTGGGCCCCACACTACAAGAAGGATGTGGAAAAATTGGAAAGAGTCCAGCGGAGGGCAACAAAAATGATTAGGGGGCTGGAGCACATGATTTATGAGGAGAGGCTGAGGGAGCTGGGATTGTTTAATCTGCAGAAGAGAAGAATGATAGCTGCTTTCAACTACCTGAAAGGGGGTTCCCAAGAGGATGGATCTAGACTGTTCTCAGTGGTACCAGATGACAGAACAAAGAATAATGGTCTCAAGATGCAGTGGGGGAGGTTTAGGTTGGATATTAGGAAAAACTTTTTCACTAGGAGGGTGGTGAAGCACTGGAATGGGTTACCTGGTGAGGTGGTGGAATCTCCTTCCTTAGAGGTTTTTAAGGTCAGGCTTGACAAAGCCCTGGCTGGGATGATTTAGTTGGGGATTGGTCCTGTTTTGAGAAGGGGGTTGGACTAGATGACCTCCTGAGGTCCCTTCCAACCCTGATATTCTATGATTCTATTATTAAGTCTCTGTGCAAATAGAGACAGGGGGAATAAGAGAGCTTTTGTACTTGGTAGTTGAATATGCATTTAATAGATGTAGAAAAAAGCATTTCCTGTGTAATGTTGTACAAAAAAGGAAATTGAGACCTGACAACAAAACAACAAATTACTGTTAATGTGGAAGCAGAAGAAAAATAACAAAATGGGTAACTTACACTTTTTAACATCCCAAACCTAACCCAGTCCTCACACAGCATATGCCTAGCAATAGGAGATAAGGGGTCTGGTTCCCTGTTGTCCTGCACCTTGTGTTGTTATTTACACCAGGATAAAGTGGGTGTAACACCTACCAGATGAGAATGCTGGCATTTGATGGCCATTTTATTCCAGTGTAAATAAAGATGCAAATTTCAGGTCCAGAGTGAATCCAGCTCTATGAAAGTGAGAAAATACTTTCCTTGAATCCCTCTAGCAACTAGAAGAGCAGGACAAATGTTATCTACACAGCACTGATCCACCCTCCTCCTTAAAGGAGCCAGAAGTCAGTGTAGTAGGAAGAGAGCCTGAGACATAAGCTCTTGTATCAGAGGCCTGGTATGAGGCAGAACCTGCTCACAGAATGAATGAATGCCTGTTGTGAAAAATGGAGGTAAAGATATGGCCTGGTATGAGTGGATTGAAAAAGTAAATACTGCTGTCAAAGAGGAAGGGACCCTGTGAATGAGTTGCGAACACAGTTGGGGCAGTGGAGAACCAGTGGCGTAGACAGGATCTCAGAGCAGGGGGAGCAAACATAAAAAAGGTGCCCCCCTCATTGGCTCCTCCTCTGGCCATGCCCCCCTTAGCTCCTCCTCCAGCTGCTCCGTGCCCCCCCCCCCAGCTGGCTCCTCCGGCTGTGCCGCCCCTCCCATTGGCTGCCGGTCACAATGCTGCACCCCCCTTGCTCCTCCGGCCACGGCTGCCAGCCGCGCTGCGGGCCACCTTGCTGCACCCCCCCCCTCGCTCTGCCTCCTCCGGCCGCGCCTGCTGCCCCCCCATTGGTGGCCAGGCACACTGCGGGCCGCCCTGCTGCGCCCCCCCGCCCCTCGCTCCTCCAGCCGTGCCGACCCTCCCCATGGTTCCTCCAGCCGCGGCTGCCGGCCGCCTTGCTGTGCCCCCCCCTCGCTCCTCTGGCTGCGGCTGCCCGTCATGCTGTACGGGCCGCCATGCTGTTCCCCCGTCCCCCCTCGCTCTGCCTCTTCCAGCCGTGCTGGGTCTCCCTGCTGCGCCCCCCCTTGCTCCTCTGGTCGCGCCGCCCCCTCCCCATGGTTCCTCCAACCATGCTGCCCCCCCTTGCCTGCAGGAGGTCAGCTCCGGTCGGCAGATGCGCCGCTTTTTGAAAATGTGCTGAGGGGAAGCAGCTGCTTCCCCTGCACCACACTAGCTACGCTACTGTCAGGAGAACAGAGGGACCAGGATACTCTCCCCGTGGCTGAGGCCAGGGTTAAAGAGGTCGTGGAATGAATAGAGGCAGAGGAATGAACAGAGAGAGCGAATGGATGTTGCCTGGAGTGCTGAGGCAGGAGAATCAAGATCTTAAAGAAGAGAATGAGAAGTTATGGATGCAGCTGCAGGCATGCACGATAAGCAAACAGTCTCAGAAGGAAGACGATAAAGCTGTAACAAAGATTCCTAAAGTGACTGTTTTGGAGACTTGGAATGCATTTTTCAGCATTTTTCAGCAACCCATGACAATAAATGTCTGGGGGCAGGCCTGCCGACGGGGGGGGCAAAGGGGGCAATTGCCCATGGGCCCGAGCGATTGCTGCATGCTGTTTGTGACCACCTCTGTTCTAGTTATATATAGTGTAAACAAACCGATTGCACTAAAGACTCCTTGTCACTGATTTCTTGTCCAATGGGAAACTGACCTACCAAGCCCTGAAATCTGCTACCACTCAGCAACAATATAGTTTAGTGAACAATCCTGCACTGACCACAGAATGAGGATGGACAAGATATGAACTACCAGGAACAAGTCTTTTTCCATCTTAATAGACATAATTACTGTTGGTCTGAGTGTTCTTTATGTAAGGCCCATTTATACCATTGTGGAAGTGTAATTGGGCCTCAAATCGAGTACAGTCGTTTAAAAGGAGAATCAGGCCCTATGCTATCAGTTAAGAATGCTTATACATAAGATGCCTAAAGAGAAACCACAAAAGCAAAGAAATTCAAAGTCAAGGCATCTACCAGTGCATACATATTCTCTACTCTTCAACCCAGGGGATGCACCTTACCACTAGAAAAAACACCATACAACACAGACTGTACACTAGTCTTCCTCTGTCCCAGGAGGAACATCAGCTTTCCAGAATCCCTTCCTAAACTCTCCATCCCCACAAACAGACCTGACATCCCCCAAGTGCCCTCCCAACTATTCCTGCTGCACAGTTCTGGAAAACCGCTCACTCATGTTTCATGAAGGGGCAGTTTCACAGAGATCCTTCTCTTCATGAAAGTAACCTGTGCTTTGTCAAAGATCTTCCTCCCACAAATGATGCTGGACTACAAAATCCCCATTCCTGCCCACAGTGTTAGGGCCTGGGTTCAGAGAGAGGACACAGTACTGGAGTCTTGTGAACATGGGCACTATTGTAGTGTTCTCCTAACATGATCTAAAACATAGCTGGTAAAAACGTAACTGCATGGTCCATTTCAAAACCAAAACTTTTTCATGTTCTCCATTGGTGAGCCATTGTGCTTAAGGATCTATTTATAACATTATTTTCAGTCCTTTTTCCTGTTTCTCAGAATAACGGCATCCTTTGGGCAACAGAGCCAGTGTCTGAAGTTCAGAAATAAATCACTTTCCCCATCTTCCCAGGGTTCTAAGTATCACAATCAAACCCTGATGATCTTACCACCCCTGCTTATTATTCTAGTATTTTGCAAACCTACTACCCCACTGCACCCTGGAGGTTCGAGAGTGAATTCAGTGGGTAGCAGCTTTTAATTGGCCAAAGTAGGCAGCACTGAGTAGAACTACAAAAATTGTGGGGTTTTTTGGTTTAGTGATGGAACAAAAAATCTGGGGGGGGGGGGGGAAGTTGTTGTTGGTTTTTTTTTTTTGCTTTTTCATACCAAAAGAAAAAATGAAATGACCTTTGGGTTGACTGAAAAAACAGTTAAAAAGAAAACAGTTCCTTTAGAAAATGTATAAACTAAATTGACTTTTTCCACATTTGTTTTTCTCATTGTATATTCAGCTGAATCCATTCACCAAACTAGATCTGTATTGGCAAATACCTTTAGTTACTCCAAAATTACATTTTTCAGAGAACTTACTGTTTGTTAAAACAATGGCCCCTCTGTACTGCTAAGAGATATGAGGCTTCCCTAGAAGAGAGTTCCCAGATTCACCCCAAATCCAAACTTTTTTGGAGTTTTTGTTTAATTGAAAAATTTAGGAAAAAATATCTGGGGTCAAACCATGTTGTCCCCAACCTGCAATGCTTTACTTCCAAGCATTTTTAAAGGGCAACATTCCTAAAACAGCCAGAGATGGAGGGGCCCACTTACAACCTTCACCTCAGCACTTAAGCAGTCACCTAGAGGGGACATCTGAGTCCATGCCCCAGAGCCCTGATCTGAACCTCAGTCTCCTGAATGTCAAGGGAGTGCTTTAGCCACCAGAGTCTTGGCTATTCTAGGGAAGGTGTTTCTCAATGTCTCCTGTTGAAGCTGTTGACACAAAACAAATAAACAATTTATCTGAAAAATTTCACCCAGCTCTAGTTAGAAGCCCATCATGAGCTTCTTAATTAGCCAGACAGGTCTCTCCTGAATGACACAACACACTCTTGCTGCTTCCCCAGTATTCCCCATACAACTCTTGTACACCCCTCCACATCTTCTGGACCTCACCTCCCTAATCCCTGGGATCTAGACACTGGTCTTCCACATGGGACTATAGATATCTAACCACCACTAGAATATTGTTACCATTTGGTGGCTGTTCCAAAACCTGTGATAAATCCATTGGTGAGATTCAGGTCAGTTCCTAGGGTTGGATATCAATATCACTAAATTACCATTATGAATAGCACAAATTATCTGACCTGTTGGCAATTTCACCAAAGAGGACAAGGATTGAAGTTGTCATGGAAACAGATTCTATTACACCTCATTTTTCTTGTACGCCCCACTTCAAGTTACAGGTTGTTCCTCTAGCTGCAGGCGTGAGGCACATTAGCTAGCATTGCATCAAAATATTCATATGACTATGGGAACAAGGGATGAGGGAATATTTCATGGTTAGTTCTCATGCTGTACCCATTATGGGACACAGGACATGAATCTCAGTACATATGAACCCTCTTTACCATTATCTTTATTCTTCTCCTCTCTTTCCAAACACAACTTCTCTCTGATTTCTCACAGCCTTTTTGACATATTGTTGGTAATATCTTGTTGATCACCGTTGTTCAAGGTGAGGTTTTCATTCCCATCCCTAGAGCCTGAAAAACTGAGTTTCACAAAAGCACCTTCCAGTAAGATCTTTACAAATTAGGATTGTGTTTATTGTTCTTACTCTTACATTCATTCATTTCATTGTCCAAGGTGTTTGTGTGTGTGCGCACATTTGTGTGTTGGTGCATAAATAAGCACGCACATCTTGATTTACAAAAGTAAGTTTTTGGAGGAGATAATGAAGTGCAATAGCTGAGGATACTAGACTGAGCTCGCTTCATTTTCATTATAGATGATAGTTCTGATGCCACTGCATGACATTCTCATTCTCACAAAATTCTGCAACATCATTGTATTTTATTGCATCTCAGTGAGGATGAAATATAATTATATCACATACTGAAGGGACAATAAAAGGCAACAGCATCACATATTGAGAGGAAATCACATTATTAAGTAATTCGGGAGGTTTGGATGCAACAACATCATAATGTTTCATAATTCCCCAGGTAAGTCTGGGGCTCTTTAATTATCCTGCAGAGAACACGAAAGCCAGGATTAACTGACTAAAAATGGAGGTTCCTCCTGAAACAGGATTCCTCATGAATGGAAGCCATATGGAGCTGTGTTTGCAGGAAGCAATAGTGACTATATATAATTTTGAAAGTTCTCTTTTGGCCACAGGAAAGGGGTACAAAGTGTTGTTTTTGACAAAAAGTGACTCTGTAAAGGTGGGACTGTATTTGTATAAAGACCTAGTGAGAATTCTATTGGTGATATATGAGCCAGAATGAATCCAAATTAGCACCTTTCACTGGAGCTGGAATTCTGCAAAATTGTAAGTCTCAATACTTATTACCAGCAGGGCTATCAGCCCTATAAACAGCACCACACACAACATGGGCAAAGTCAGGGTAACTGGACACCATACAGGGGATGGAGCAGGGAGCCCTGAGAGAAATGAACCATTGTTTCAGTGATGAAAATAAGTTCATCTCTCTCCCCAAGTACAGAGATGCCCCCTTTTTAATTGTCTTTTAAAATATATTGTTTTTCTTCACTCACACGTGTTTTTAACAACTGAATATTCTGATTTTCTTGGGTCAAGCATAAAGTGAACAGAGGAGAAAGAAGAGACACTGAGAAGCAGAAATAACTGATTCAGAAGAGTAGATGATTATCTATTGTGATATTTTTATGCTCCACCCACTGTTGTTCTGTCTGAGAATAATATTAGTAGGTATACATAATATCTGGGAACATTATTCACAGAACAGTGACCCTTATTAGAATATTTCAGGTTGTAAGAAGACTGTGAACTTGGGGTCAGGTTGAAACCCTTCTCCAAAGCCCCAAGATGGTGTCAGGATAAAATTTTCCAAAGCCCTATATTTTCAAAAGTGATTTAGGCACTTAGAAAAATGTTAGACTAATGAGTCCAGTGGGAATTTCCTGAATTGGAGTGGGGCTGTGAACTGTGTGTACAGTAATTATCCCATCACAATGAAATGATCATGAATGGTATTGATCATTATTATTAATCTGTATGATGGTAGTGACTAGAGCAACCAGCCACTACTGGAGATCTTTTGTTCTAGGCATCGTACAAACACACAATAAGAGACAGTATCTACCTTGAAGAGCTTACAACCAAAATAGACAAGAGAGACAAGCAGGGTTGTGACTGTTACCAGATTTGCCTGTTACTTTGTGGTATGATCATTTATTAGGGTTACTCTTCAGGGGGGTGGGGATTCTGTAATTCTATCAATGTACTGCTTGTGTCACTTGTGTTCATATACGGAGCTCTATTTCTCCCTTCTGGAAGTTCTCTCCCAATGGAGCTGTCCTTCAGGATCTAGGTTCCCCAGACAAACACACACACACACACACACACACACACACACACACACACACAGCGCACCTGAGAGGACTGGGTTAATCAGCACTCCCAAGCTGACCCCTTATATGTCCCTGGACTCAGTAGGCTGGGTCAAGCAGCATTTCCAAGCTGTCACCCTCATAGGCCCTTGGATTCAACAGGCTGGGTCGAACAGCACCTCCAAGCTGTCACCCTCATATGCCAGGGGCATTGCACCGGAATAGATTACACCTGAGCAGTCTGGGTCAAGCAGCACTTTCAATCTGCGACCTTTATATGCCCCTGGACTCAGCAGACTGGGTTGAGCAGCACTTCCAAGCTGCCATCCTCATATGTCTCAGGTTCAGCACATCCCTATCCCCGCTTTCACGTTACAATTGTTCTGGTAGTTTGATGAGCAAACCCCACAGGATTTTTGGGTGCTGCAGGGATCTTTAGCTTAGGTACGAGGAGCAGAGCGAATGAGGAAGCCACAAAACACTCACAAGGGGGAGAGACAGAGAGAGAAGCAACCAGCTTAACCATAAAAGTTATTTATTGCCAGGTAATAACCATAGGGGAGCCAAACAAACAAAACAGTTTAATATTAAATTTAACTTAAACTTGATTATAAAAGTCAGGTTTAGAAAACTGTAAGTGATCACACAAGTCAGGGTCAGAAGGCTATACAGAGAGAGAGAGAGATGGGTTCTGACCACTCTGTGAAGCTTGAATTGATCGGGGGTCCCATGTCATGGTGGTAGCTGAGGGACAGGCAGAGCCCCCAGCATGATCAGTCAGGAGAAGATGACGTCCCAATGGAACTGATTCAGATGTTAGATACAGGCATCAGAACAGGTACTTGAGCATGGGTAGGGGGATTTGTAGGGAAACAACAATGGTTCAAGGGAGAACACTAGATTTGTTTATGTGTAAACTGATGGCTCAAGGGAGTATACCAAAGTTGTTTTGTTCACGCTAGCCCACCTTTATCGATTAGTCTCATTAGAGTTGGTATGACAACCCACATTTTTTCATGTTCTCTCTCTTTCTCTCTGTATATATATATATATATATATATATATCATCCTACTGTATTTTCCATTGCATGCATCTGCTGAAGTGGGTTTTAGCCCATGAAAGCTTATGCCCAAATAAATTTGTTAGTCTCTAAGGTGCCACAAGTATTCCTCGTTCTTTTCACTTTTAGGTCTGTAAGTGAGTGTCCAGGGAGGTTAAAGTGTTCTCCAACTGCCTTTTGAATGTTATAATTCTTAACATCTGATTTGTGTCCATTTATTCTTTTGCATAGAGACAGTCCATTTTGGCCAATCTAGATGGCAGAGGGGCATATGCCATCATGTGCCAGCAATGCCCTTCTGCCATGTACGTTGGCCAAACCACACAGCTTCTATGCAAAAGAATAAATGGACACAAATCAGACGTCAAGAATTATAACAATCAAAAGGCAGTCCGAGAACACTTCAACCTCCGTGGACACTCAATTACAGACCTAAAAGTGGCAATTCTTCAACAACAAAATTTCAAAAACAGACTCCAACGAGAAACTGCAGAACTGGAATTAATTTGCAAACTGGACACCATCAAATTAGACTTGAATAAAGACTGGGAGTGGATGGGTCATTACACAAACTAAAAACTATTTCCCCATACTAATTTTCCCCTACTGTTACTCACACCTTCCTGTCAACTGTTTGAAATGGGCCATCCTGATTATCACTACAAAAGTTTTTTTTCTCCTGCTGATAATAGCCCACCTTAATTGATTTGTCTCGTTAGAGTTAGTATAGCAACCCCCATCTTTTCATGTTCTCTGTTTATATATATATATTCTTACTGTATTTTCCACAGCATTCATCTGATGAAGTGGGTTTTAGCCCACAAAAGCTTATGCCCAAATAAATGTGTTAGTCTCTAAGGTGCCACAAGTACTCCTCGTTCTTTTTGCTGATACAAACTAACATGGCTACCACTCTGAAACAAGTAGAAAATGTGATACCTCTGTTGTTCTTCAGATGTCCACAGGCAGATACTGGAGTTTCAGTCTGCAAATTTAAAATGGTGTATCCCTCCTTGTCCTCCATATCCAATCTTTGGTACTCCCTGGGGGACAGGGACACCCTGGCTGCCCTGTAAGACCTGTGTTGGGAAAGGAAAAACTGTTCACATTTCAGCATTTCATCTGAAACCACACAGAAAATTCACACTACACTCCTAAAACGGAACTTGCAGCCTTGCGAATTAAAGTGGCACTGTCAAAGTTGGAATCTTCCTATCTTCTCTTAATATTTTTAATTCATGTAATGTTTTGAAAGGGCAATGAAATGCCTGCTTAGAAAGAGGAATGACTAAAACATATGTGATCACCTTTCAACTGGAGGCTGAAAGTGCTTTTGAAAGGAGGGTATTACTAGCACCATTTTAAAGATGGGAGAGAGCTGAAGTGACTTGCCCAAGTCACACAGTGAATCAGTGTCAAAAGTAGGTTTCCTCCTCAGCAATTTCCCTCAGCCTGTCCTCATAAATCATGTGCTCCAGCCCCCTAATCATTTTTGTTGCACTCCACTGGACTCTTTCCAATTTTTCCATATACTTCTTGTAGTGTGGGGCCCAAAACTGTACTCCAGATGAGGCCTCACCAGTGCCGAATAGAGGAGAATGATCACGTCCCTCGATCTGGCAATGCTCCTACTTATATAGCCCAAAATGCCATTAGCCTTCTTGGCAACAAGGGCACACTGTTGACTCATATCCAGCTTCTCATCCCTTGTAACCCCTAGGTCCTTTTCTGCAGAACTGCTGACGAGCCACTTGGTCCCTAGTCTGTAGTAGTGCATGGGATTCTTCCGTCCTAAGTGCAGGACTCCGCACTTGTTGAACCTCCCCAGATTTCTTTTGGCCCAATTCTCAATTTGTCTAGGTCCCTCTGTATCCTATCCCTACCCTCCAGCGTGTCTACTATTCCTCCCAGTTTAGTGTCATCTGCAAACTTGCTGAGGGTGCAGTCCACGCCATCCTCCAGATCATTAATGAAGATATTGAACAACATTGCCCCCAGGACCGACCCTTGGGACACTCCGCTTGATACCGGCTGCCAACTTGACATGGAGCCATTGATTACTACCCGTTGAGCCTGATGATCTAGCCAGCTTTCTATCCACCAGTAATACCACACTGGTTACCAAGAATACACTCTGCTTTAAGCATTCCAACTCGTGACTCATATCTAGACAGCCAAGTATAATATGTGAGAGGATATTGAAAACCTGATTCATCATATCTTATATTTACCAGTCCCAAAGGACTGGACACTGGTCCTGAGGTCAAGATAAATTTCAGATCTTTCCCAATAAGCACACAGATGCCAAGCCTTTAGTAACAAAAAGACTAAAGGTTTAATAATAAAAAGGAAAAAGAAAAAAGAGAGTTGCTGTGGTGAAAAGATCAATATACATACAGATATATATGAAGTCCTTAGATCAGTTTCATAGCAGAGATAATGAGGCTGCTGATTTGTAAAAGTCTTTCTGGAATAAATGTAAAAGGTTATAGTCCAATAGGCAGTTCAGATGTAGAGTTTGTTCAAGTTCTTCCATGAGAATTCCAGGGAAATCCAGAGCAAACCTGGAGACCTTAGTCTTGTGTCTTAGATCTTCCCTGTCAAAGTTTAAGCAAACCTGATATGAAAAGGATCAGGCCGCAGGCTTCCTTTATAGTTGAAGCAAGCTGGATGCTCACAGGTAACTCCACTACATGGCCTTGTCAGGGTTCCTTCCCCACTCTGAACTCTGGGGTACAGATTTGGGGACCCGCATGAAAGACCCCCTACGCTTATTTTTACCAGCTTAGGTTAAAAACTTTCCCAAGGCACAAATTCCACCTTGCCTTGAACAGTATGCTGCCACCACCAACTGATTTAGACAAAGAATCAGGGAAAGGACCACTTGGAGTCCTATTCCGCTCAGAATATTCCCCCCAAGCCCTACACCCCCTTTCCTGGGGAAGGCTTGAGAATAATCAACTGTACCAATTGATACAGGTGAACACAGACCCAAACCCTTGGATCTTAAGAACAATGACAAATCAATCAGGTTCTTAAAACAATTTTAATTAAAGAAAAGGTAAAAGAATCACCTCTGTAAAATCAGGATAGTAGGTAAGTACTTTACAGAATAATAAATTATTCAAAACCACAGAGGATTTCCCCTCTAGGGAAAACTTTAAAGTTACAAAAACAGAGATACTTCACAAGCTAAAACAAGAGGTAATCTAACGTATTTCTTTGCTATTATTTAATATTTTTGCAAGACTAGATGCTTAGTTCAGATATGCCTTAGGGAGATGTATTTTCCCTGCCCTGTTTCCTTGTTGACTCTGGGAGACACAGACAAAAAACCTTCTCTCACAGATTTGAAAGTATCTTCTGCCCCTATTGATCCTATTGATCAGGCACCACCCAGGTTATCTGAGCTTCTTAACCCTTTACAGGTAAAAGAGGAATTAACCCTTTACAGGGTAAAGAGGGATTTTATGCTACCCTTAGCTGTATGTTTATGACACCTTTGATGAAAACAAGCTGACATTTTAATCTCTATTCAATGGTCCTTTTCTCAAACAATACAGTTACCAGTAGCCATTCAAACTATTAGGACAGTTCACAGGTGATTTACTATGTGGATTTACAAGCTTTGAAGAGAAATTAGGACAATAATATTATTACACGACAAGTCCTATCTAAAATATAATATTCTCTTTTAATCTCTGAGTCAATAGAATACAGTAAGGAAGCATTACATGACAAAAAGCTAGTTAGATCACATTGTTAGATTTCTAATAGGATGCAGGTAAAGATAGACACATTTAGCACTTTCTCTGTTTCTCTAACAAGACAGACAAACTTGTTAAAGATTCTAGTTTACTCAACTTGGCTTTGAAGAATATCTATAAGGAATAGCCCTATTTACCATTGCAATATCCTTTTGGTATGTCTTTAAGGATTGATTTACAGGTCACCCAGTTTGCTAATAGATTAAACTTTGCTTGCCCCCAAAGTTACAATATGTTTTCTCCCACACTTTTCTATTAGGATTTAAAATTCTTCGGGGAGGGTTTAAGTGATTGTATAATGACTAACACAATGCGGCCCAAGTCTCCAATGAGGCTTCTTGATAATACAGCTATGCAAATAATAATTAATAATAATTAATAATTAAATAGGGCTGTCAGTTAATCACAGTTAACTCATGCGATTAACTAAGAAAAATAATCATGATTAAAAAATTAATTGCGATTAATCACAGTTTTAATTGCACAGTTAAACAATAGAATACTAATTGATATGTATTAAATATTTTGGATGTTTTTTCTATATTTTCATATATATTGTATTCTGTGTTGTAATTGAAATCAAATGTCTATTATTTTTATTATAAATATTTGCACTGTAAAAATTATAAACAAAAGAAATAGTATTTTTCAATTCATCTCATACAAGTACTGTAGTTCAATCTCTTTATCGTGAAAGTGCAACTTACAAATGTAGATTTTTTTTTGTTACATAACTGAACTCAAAACCAAAACAATGTAAAACTTCAGAGGCTACAAGTGTACTCAGTCTTACTTCTTGTTCAGCCAATCCCTAAGACAAAGACATTTGTTTACATTTATGGGAGATAATGCTGCTCTCTTCTTATTTACAATATCACCAGAAAGTGAGAAAAGGCATTTGCATGGCACTTTTGTAGCTGGCATTGCAAGGTATTTACGTGCCAGATAAGCTAAACATTCATATGCCCCTTCATGCTTCGGCCACCATTCCAGAGGACATGCTTCCATGCTGATGACACTCATTAAAAAAATGCATTAATTAAATTTGTGACTGAACTCCTTGGGGGAGAATTGTATGTCCCCTGGTCAGTTTTACCCACATTCTCCCATATATTTCGTGGTTTAGAAGTCTCAGATGATGCCCCAGCACATGTTGTTCATTTTAAGAACACTTTCACTGCAGATTTGATGAAAAGCAAAGAAGGTACCAATATGAGATATCTAAAGATAACTACAGCACTCAACCCAAGGTTTAAGAATCTGAAGTTCCTTCCAAAATCTGAGAGGGATGAGGTGTGGCACATGTTTTCAGAAGTCATAAAGGAGAACCAAAAAAGAAAATCAACTTTTTGCTGGTGGTATTTGAGTAAGATAATGAAAATGAACATGCGTTAGTCTGTACTGCTTTGGATTGTTATGAAGCAGAATGCGTATCAGCATGGATGCAGGTCCCCTGGAATGGTGGTTGAAGCATGAAGGACATATGAATCTTTAGCACATCTGGCACGTGAATATCTTGCAATGCTGGCTACAACAGTGCCATGGGAACACCTGTTCTCATTTTCAGGTGACATTGGAAATAAGAAGTGGTCAGCATTATCTCCTGCAAATGTAAAGAAACTTGTTTGTCTGAGCAACTGGCTGAACAAGAAGTAGGACTAAGTGACCTTGCAGGGTCTAAAATTTTACATTGTTTTATTTTTAAATGCAGTTATTTTGTACATAATTCTACATTTCTCAGTTCAACTGTCAAGATAAAGACATTGCACTACACTACTTATACACCTCTACCCGGATATAATGCGACCTGATATAACACAGGTTCGCATATAGCGCGGTAACCCTGGGGCTCCAGCAGCGGACTCGGGCGACGCTTTAAAGGGCCCGGGGCTCTGACTGCTGCAGGGAGCCCAGGGCCCTTTAAATCACCACTGGAGCCCTGCCATCCCTACCCCTGGGGCTCCGGCACAGGGCTTGGGCAGCGATTTAAAGGGCCCGGGGCTCCGGCTGCTGCGGGGAGCCCCGGGCCCTATAAATCACCGTCGGAGGCCTGCCGCCGCTACCCCAGGGCTCTGGCAGCGGGGCTCGGCCAGCTATTTAAAGGGTCCAGGGCTCCCTGGGGCCAGAGTCCCGAGCTCTTTAAATCACTGCTGGAGCCCTGCTGCCGCTACCCCGATATAAGATGGTTTCACCTATAACACGGTAGGGATTTTTGGCTCCTGAGGACCGCGTAATATCGGGGTAGAGGTGTATTAGGTGAATTGAAAAATGCTATTTCTTTTGTTTTTTTACAATGCAAATACTTGTAATCAAAAATAAATATAAAATGAGAAATATACACTTTGTATTCTGTGATGTTATTGAAATCTATATATTTGAAAATGTAGAAAACAACCAAAATATTTTAAAAGATGGTATTTTATTGTTGTTTAACAGTGCAATTAATTGCATGATTAATCATGATAATTTTTGTAATCATGTGAATAATCAGGATTAATTTTTTCAGGGCTTTGGAGTGGAGCCTGGAGCTGGAGCACAGAGCAGCTCCGGAGCAATGGAACTGCAGGTTTTTGCCTGGAGCCGGAGCGGAGCCAGAGTACAGCTTCAAAGCCTTGAATTTTTTTAATTGCTTGACAACCCTAATAATAATGGTGCCTTTTTTTCAAGTTCTTCCCCCTTCTTTGCTCACCTGGTAATGGCCACCCTCCCTGCTCCATCCTCTGAGTTGGGAATTCAGACTGTCTTAGCTCTGTAATATTTAGGTTGCAGTTCATATCAGTTTTCACAATCTCCAGGGAAAGAGGGAGTTAACTAACTCAATCTGTCCATTTTGGCTTTTCTAAAGAAATGAGGTTTATCATCTAGAGAAAGTGTTAAAATAAAAAATATATTGACAGTAAGAGATTCTCTACATGGAATTATCTGGATCCTTATATCACACCCTTCATAACTGGAACAGAATCCTTTACAAACTAGTTTTAGCACACAGTCTCATTTGTCATTGAAATGTTAATTTGAAGAATGAAGACTATTAATAGTTAGAAAATAAAACTGTTCCCTCTTCTTCACTGACCTCCTTTCCTTCCATTAGAAACATCTTTGTGTCTCTCTTCCTATCAGCAATGTGGCTAGTGACCGTCTCGGGTGGAGAATGTGTCTGTAATGCAGGTCAATTCTCTTCTGAATGGAAGAGCTACAGTCAACAACAGGGTAAGAATGAGATTTGTAGTTATCAGTGTAAACTGTAATCCCATAGCATGAGTTAAAGATTTCTGCTGCAGATCACAGTATAGCTTCACTGACAGACACTCACCCACAAAATGAAATTAGGGAGTTACACCTGTCCTCAAACAGATGTTACAAAGAACAAGTCTGGGGTAAATTACACTTTAAAGAATGAGAGCCATTCTGGTCTGGTCTGAACAGGCACAAAAGGACATTTGTAGTTCCATAGTTATTGTCTCTCCATAATTTCCATATCAAAGGTACTAATTGTACTGTGGTAAAGAAGGTTTTTTTCTATAACTGCCAGTATGACAAACTCACCAATATTTCTGTGCAAAGATTCTGTATCAAAATTTTCGGTATCAAAATTTTCTGACAAAAATATTTCATAACCAAATTTTTGACCAGCTCTACAGATAACATCAGTGGAAACTTCCCTATTGATTCAGGGGAGTTTGGAATCCTAAATGTATACACTGACCTGTGGACCATAATTAAACATGGAAGTCAGTCCTGGCTACAGTCCTGGTGATCCCCATGTGTATTGGAAGAAGCATGTTCGGAGATGTAATAACCCATGCTTCCAAAAAAAAATAAAATTGAAAGCTATTAAACCTCACGATTCAGGGTTTATGCCAATCTCTAACTAATTGAGATCAGGATGAGATTTAATATGGGGGCTCATTATCCCCCAATTGGCTACTTTGCATTTCTTGAACTTTCCTCTGAAGCACCTAGTGCTGCCCACTGTTAGAGACAGGATACAAGACCTCAGGTTTCATCCGTGATGGAAATTCCTCAGTTCCTATGTATTTAGAACTCACTAAATAACAGGAAAATGAATTTGTGACCATGCTTGCGAATGGTGAAGTAAATTTCTATTCAGCCTTGTTCACTTTCCTTTCCTCTGTTTTTTGTGAATCTACATGCAAGTGCAGCTTTTTTTGTGTAAATGTTCAGGCAAAGCAAACTTTGGGCCCTGGTTAAAATCTCTTTAATCAAGAAACAAAATGTGTTTAGAGCTAGATGATGTCATTTAGTGAGAGCGCTGTGCTGGGTAAGTGAGATGGAGGTGACCATCCCAGGGGGAGCGCTGCTCAGTCTGATTAGGGGAGGGGAGATGAGTTCCAGACTCAAACATCCTACACTGAAGTTACCCTTTTACCAGCTGACTCCTGCTTACACCAGGGATTGTGATACTGATACCCCATCTGCTCTTCCCCTTCACAGGAACACACAAGGATATTGTATTCCTCAGACTGAAGATACAATGGAAGTTGAAGTTAATTTTTATTTAGATTTATAAATGACACCTGGCTAAAGATCAAGGCACATGTACAATATAGAATAAGTGTGTAAAACAAATGCATTATCCATATTGTGACAGACTCAGACCAGTGGGGTACAGGAGTCTGGTAGAAGGCAAATATACTGGTCACTGGATGAGTAGTTTTCTATTCCCAGAGTGACCAGAGCAGGGGCTGCCCTAAAGCAATCAGGAACCTGCTAGAACCAATTAAGACAGGCAAGCTAATTAAGACACCTGGAGCCAATAGGAACTTACTAGAATCAATTATGGCACGCAGGCTAATCAGGACACCTGGTTTAAAAAGGACCTCCCATCAGTTAGTGGGGGACATGCAAGGAGTGAGAAGGTGTGATGCCGGAGGACTGAGGAGTACAAGCATTATCAGGCATCAGGAGGAAGATCCTGTGATGAGGATAAAGAAGGTGCTGGGGGGAGGCCATGGGGAAGTAGCCCAGGGAGTTGTAGCTGTCATGCAGCTGATACAGGAAACATTGTACAGAGCTGCTATCCACAGGGTGCTGGAATCCGGTGTAGAGGGCGGGCCCAGGTTCCCACCATCCCCCATCCTGGTCTGTGAGAAACACCAGAAGGGAAGGTCTAATTTGGAAAAGGATCTGGCCTGTCCCCGACCCACTAGATGGGACATAGAGACTGTGGAGATTGTTCTCCGTTTTTCCCATGCTGGCCAGTGATGAGGTTAGCTGTGTGAATGGCAGGTTTGAGCCTCTAGCAGAAGTGGCCAAACTGAGGGCTGCCATGAACCTCTGAGACAAGCAAATCCACCAGAAAGCGCAGGACCCACTAAGGCAGAGGAGAAACTTTGTCACAATATAAAGAATTGTAAAATAATATAGCACATACAATAGCATAAAAATAATACAGTACAAAATGTATGAACTAAATTCAACTGACCTAAATTCTTTGATTGAAAACCATGGAAACTTTTGACCCAGTTTCAGCCCACTCTCTCCCAGTGCAATGTGTAGGTGAGCCCCTGGTTGGATCAGCAAAGCAGTAAGTTCCAGAGGGGAGTGCCCTTCCCTGAGAAACCTCCTGTAGAAAGCCTCCCTCCGAACCAGAGGGTAAAGAGCCGCTCTCTCAGACTGAGTGGGCGGGGCCAGGCCAAGTTTACTCCACCCCCCAGAAGGGGAGGGGTGGAACAGGAAGTACAAAAGGCGGGACCCTTAGCCCAGTCAGGGCAGCACCAGGGAGGGAGACAGACACAGACTGTGGGCTGTTCCCTGCAGACCCCTGCTGCCAAGCCAGGTGAGGCCCTGGACCAGGGGAAACCTGGCCTTGAGGAAGGACTCGGGCTACCAGGACTGGCGGCTGCAAAGTACCTCAAGGAACTGGAGGAGCCAGGCAGAGACCTGAGCCAGAGTGAGCTTGACGCTGAGGGTGAGCTGGAGTTACCAGGACTATTGGTGGCTGAATATCCAGACGAGTTGGATGAACCAGAGGGACCCCCTCGAGAGACCAGGTAGGAAATAGCCCAGGGGCAGAACTGGACAGTGTGGTGAGTCAGTATTTGGTCAGCGTGTTGCGGATGGATCCCCACTGACCCAGTGGCGGGACCCTCCCCCCCGCCACTGGCAGGGCCCTGGGCTGGAACGCAATGGAGTCAGGTGGGCCTGCGTTCCTCTACCCCTGCCACCCCACGTCAGCTGGCAGACCCCCGAGAAAGTGCACTGACTCTTGCTGGCGCTCCCCTGCCTGTGGGGTGTGCCACTGACTCTGGACTGTGCTCCCCTGGCTGAGGGGTGTGTCGCGGATTCTGGCTGATATACCTATGTCATGCCAATTACGATGGGACACCTCCCTCCGCTAATTCCCCATTGACACAGAGGTGTGACCAAGGCCTTTCAGCAATGCAATAGCTCGCCACTGCACCCCAGCAGCTCAATGGACCAACTAAGACCTTGCTACAAGTAGTGGAGAATGTGGGCACTTGACCCTATACCTGCAGTAAGGGATTAGAACGAGGAGGCCTTTGAAGCTCCCCTAATCAAAATATGGAGGTGGATAAGCTTATCAAGTTCCTGGCTGAGAGCCAGCAACAGTAGCAGCAACAACTAGTACAGCAGCTGGGCGCCGAATAGCAGCAGTTGCTTCAGACCTTAGGGGCCCAGCACCGCGAACAACAACAACAATGCTTCCAGCAACTTGCAGCCCTACGGCCGGGCCCGGGTGGGGTGCAACCTGAGTGGGCAGCCAACCCACTCCCCTGCCACACTGATCCGTCTGGCCAAGATGGGGCCTGAGGATGACCCAGAAGCCTATCTGGTGACCTTTGAGCGGGTTGCCTCTGTGGCTAGTTGGGCACCTGACCAATGTGTGACCCTCCTCGCCCCCCATCTGATGGGGCCCACTCAGAGGGCTTACCAGAGACTTCTGGATGATGAGGCCCACGTCTATGCCCAAGTGAAAGCGACGATACTGGATGCCTTGGACATCACCCTGGAGACATTTCGGCAACAGTTTTGGGGGAAGATCTACTCACTGGGCACCCGACCCCGGGCCGTGTCTCAGGAGTTAAAGAACTCCTGTTGCCGATGGCTACAGCCCGAGCGTCAGACAGCGGCTGAGGTAACTGAATAGGTCATCCTCGAACAATTCATACACATCCTCCCAGCCCAAGGGATGGCGTGGGCATTGCAGCACTGGCCCCGACTCCTGAGCGTGGCCATCACGTTTATGGAGGACTTTCTAGTGGCGGAGGCCCCGATAGGACTAGCAGCTAGCCCCCCAACCTCCAGGCCTGGCACACAGAAACTTGAAAGGGGGCCCACATCCAAAGTTGATGTACCACCCTGTACCCAACAACCAGATAACAGCGGGACTGACCTTCCCCGACACCCAGAGCCCACACCCTTCACTGAGTCCGGGCACTTGACCTGGCCACTGGGCCCTAGCCAACCCCGTGGTCCAATTGACACACCAGTGTGGCTGGGGCATCCGGAGGTAGGACCTTGCTTTCGGTGTGGTGAGTACAGACATCTGCAGCGGGACTGTACTGCGATAGATTGCGACTTTGGCCAGGTGTACGCCAGGGAGTTGTGGACCAGTCCCCCATCTGCTGCAAAATTGACGGTCCCCATGGAAGTCACGGGGACCCATATTATTGGTCTAGTTGATTCAGGCTGTGTACAGACCCTTGTCTGCTGGGCACTCCTTCGAGATGCTGAGCAGACCATTGGGGAGGTACGGATTCAGTGCATCCATGGAGATGTGAAACCGTACCCCACAGCTTGGGTCCCCCTCACTGTGAATGGGGCAACCCAGTTAATGAACGTGGCACTGGTGTCATCCTTGGCTTACCTGGTTATTCTGGGCAGTAACTGGCCGGACTCCATTGAGGTGGTCCGATCCCTACCAACAGAAGAAGCATTCAAGGGCACTCCACCTGAGATGCGTCTGACGAAGTGGGCATTCACCCATGAAAGCTTATGCTCCAATACATCCGTTAGTCTTAAAGGTGCCACAGGACCCTCTGTTGCTTTTTACAGATCCAGACTAACACGGCTATCCCTCTGATACTTGCCACCTGAGATGGAGGTAGCCCCTAACATGATGTCTGACCCTGGAGTTGCCCAGTTCCCATACCTAGTTGGGACTGCCTGGATACAGCTGGCCCCCTTCCTGATCTTGCGGACTTTAGTCGTGACCAAAGGAAAGACCCTATGCTAAGGTCTGCCTATGAGCAGCTGGCCTGGGTGGATGGTGAGGTCGTGGAGGCCCAGCACACAACCCAGTAGCCTAGGTTTGAACTGAATCACGATCGACTCTGCCGCGTTGATCGAGACCCCCAGACCCAAGAAGTCTGGACCCAACTCGTGGTTCCCCACGTTCATCTGTGGGCTGTCATGAAGCTTGCACATGACATCCCGGCTGCAGGCCATTTAGGGCAGGAGAAAACTGGGGATAGGGTCCTTGCCTGGTTCTTCTGGCCCAGAGTCCACTGTGAGGTGAAGGATTGCTGTATGTCGTGCCTGGACTGTCAACACGCAGCACCGACTGGGGTCTGGAAGGCCCCCCTGATCCCTTTACAGGTCATTGGTGTACCCTTTGAGCAGGTAGCAATGGACCTGGTGGTCCAAAAATCAAGGCAGGCCATCAATACCCTTAAGAAGTATCACTGCCCACACTATCGCTGTGGAACTCTTGAAGATCTTCACCAGGGTGGGCCTCCCTCAGGAGATACTCACTGATCGGGGGCCAACTTCACCTCTAAGTTGTTCTGCCAGGTATGTGGCCTGCTAGGGATCAAGAAACTGCAGTCCTTGGTCTACTATCCCTATCCCAATGGGTTGGTAGAATGTTTTAACCGGACCCTGAAGGGAAGGTTGAAACGCTTCTTCACCGAGGACCTTTGCCAGTGGGACCAACTGCTTCCTCCTTTACTGCTGGCAATTTGAGAGGTCCCCCAGGCATCTAAGAAGTTCTCTCCATTTGAGCTCCTCTATGAGCGGCGACCCTGCGGGGTATTGGACCTCTTGAGAGAAACCTGGGAACACACTCTGTCCACAATGCAGGGGCTCTTACAATATGTCTTATAGCTGCAGGGACGGCTGGCACAGGCGGGTGAGCGCACGAAAGAGAACTTAAACGCGGCCCAAAGAGCCTAGGAGCAAAACTATAATCGGGGTCCTCAGGCCTGATCCTTTGCGCCTGGTGAGTGAGTACTCCTACTGCTTCCCTCGGAGGAATCAAAATGTTTGGCCCGCTGGCAGGACCCGTATGAGGTCCTTCGCCGGGTAGGACCAGTCACGTACGAAATCCGGCAACCTGATCGCCAGAAGGAAACACAGATCTATCATGTAAATCTCTTAAAGCCCTGGCAGGAACGGGAAAGACTATTAATTGCCCCGTACCCCCCAGGGCCACAACCTCCAGAGAAGCCAGACAATGGCGAATCCCAGCTAGCAGAGATGCTCACAGTTGAGCAGCGATATCAGGCCTGCTGCCTAGTGAGGGCATTCCCCAAGACATTCACCACAAAATTCGCGCCGACTGCCCTCACCGACCATGCGATCCAGACCAAACCCGGGATGGTGGTCTGAGAGGCGACCCAGCGATTGCCTAGGCAAATGCGGGAGGCCGTACAGGAGGAAGTCCGGGCAAAGTTGGAGCTGGGTGTTATTGAGCGCTCCCAGAGCGAATGGCGGACCCCGTTATCCTCGTCCTGAAGCTGGATGGGAGCCGGCCGTTCTGCACTGATTTCAGGAGGGTAAACACATTTTTAAGTTTGATGCCTATCCGATGCTCTGCGTCGACAAGCTCCTTGACTGGCTAGGGGAAGGCTGCTATATCATCATACTAGATCTCACAAAGGATTACTGGCAGATCCCCTTGGACCCAAGATCCAAGAAGAAGACATTGTTCGCCACCCCTTCAGGCTGTACCATTTTACCCAGATGCCTTTCAGCCTCCATGGGACCCCGGCAACCTTCCTGTGCTTGATGGATTGGATTTTGCAACCACACACCAAGTACGCCACATCCTACTTGGACGATATGGTCATCTATGGTGGCCACTGGGAGGAACATGTCAACCAGGTATTGGCTGTCCTCCGGAAACTCCGTGTGGCCGGGCTTACAGCCAATCCAAAAAAATGTTGGATCGGGCGAAAGGAGATCACTTATCTGGGGTACACTTTGGGCCGAGGTCAGGTACGACCCCTCATCAGGAAAGTCCAAGCACTCCAGGACTATCAAGCGCCGACCACAAAGAGGCAGGTGCATCAATTCTTGGGCTTAGCTGGATATTACTGGTGGTTTGTACCCCACTTTGCAACCATTGCAGCCCTTCTGACAGAGCTCCTGACCAAAGAGAGCCCCTGCCGGGTTTGTTGGTCCAGCGAATGTGAGAAGGCCTTTAGAACCATCAAAGAATGGCTGCAAGCCAGTATTCTTCAGCCCTGAATTTCATCATGGATTCATCATTCAGACTAGCGCCTCAGGGGTAGGGCTTGGGGCAGTCCTCTCACAGAAGGTGGACGGTGAGGAACACCCTATTGCTTATCTCAGTCGGAAGCTGTTCCCCAGAGAAAGGAATTACTCTGTCATTGAGAAAGAGGACCTAGCATTTAAGTGGGTGGTTGACTCCCTCCACTATTACACTATTACATCCTCATGGCTCCCTTTCTACTTGTTATCGACCATGCGCCCCTGAAGTGGCTCAATAAGATGAAGGACACTAATGCCAGGCTTATGCGGTGGTATCTAGCTCTGCAGACCTACGCTTTCACCATCAGGTGGGAAGGGACAACACCAACGTGGACCTTCTATCCCGCTTAGGGGAGGGTGAGGAAACCAGCTCTGAAAGTCGGGAGCTGGATTTGAGGGGTGGGGTGTGTAGGGAGCCAGGGTGGCCTCCCTGCGAACCAGAGGTTAAAGAGCCACTCTCTCAGCCTGAGTGGGCAGGGCCAGGCAAAGCTTACTTCACCCCCCAGAAGGGGAGGGGTGGAACAGGAAGTACAAAAGGCGGGGCCCTTAGCCCAGTCAGGGCAGCACCAGGGAGGGAGACAGACACAGACTGTGGCTGTTCCCTGCAGACCCTGCTGCCGAGCCAGGGGAGGCCCTGGACCAGGGGAAACCTGGCCTTGAGGAAGGACTCGGGCTACCAGGACTGGCGGCCGCAGAGTACCCCAAGGAACTGGAGGAGCCAGGCAGAGAGCCGAGCCAGAGTGAGCTTGACGCTCAGGGTGAGCTGGAGCTACCGGGGCTATCGGTGGCTGAATATCCAGACGAGTTGGATGAACCAGGGGGACCCCCTCGAGAGACCAGGTAGGAAATAGCCCAGGCAAAACTGGACAGTGCGGTGAGTCAGTATTTGGTCAGCGTGTTGCGGATGGATCCCCACTGACCCAGTGGCAGGACCCTTCCTCCGCCACTGTCAGGGCCCTGGGCTGGAACGCAGTGGAGTCAGGTGGGCCTGCGTTCCCCTACCCCTGCCACCCCACGTCAGCTGGCAGACCCCTGAGAAAGAGCCTTGCCGGCGCTCCCCAGCTTTAGGGGCATATCACGGACTCTGGCTGATAGTCCTGTGTCACGCCAATTTTGACGGCACACCTCCCTCCACTAAATCCCCATTGACAGAGAGGTGTGACCAAGGCTTTTCGGCAAGGCAGTAGCTCCCCACAGCCCCCCAGCAGCTCGGCAGACCAACTGAGACCTTGCTACACCTCCATTCCCAGATGAACATCTGGGAACTGTAAACTCAAGTGTCCTAAGCAATCTCAAGTGATGGGAGAAACCATAAAGCAAAGATTTGGTCTGTAAGGTACAGAGCCTCCAAACCAAAAAGGTCATTCAGATCAATAGCAACACTTTGAATTGAGCCTGGAAGCCAGTGCAGTTTCTGGAGCATAGAGGGATGTGCACATTCCTTTCCAGAATCAGTGTTATGTGAGTGAGAAGCTAAACTCTTCTCTACCTGAAATTTCCTAATGGCCTTCTGTAGTAGCCCCAAGCAGAGTTCATTGCAGAAATCCAATTATTATTCTCTTCTGTTGCATAACTGTAAATGTTACTGTAAATGTTGCAGTCTATATGATTTTATAAAAATATGTTAATGAGTGAATATAATGTAACTGGAATATGCTTCATGCAAAAGGTCTCTTGTAAGGTATCATTTACAAAGTTTATAATCTGAGTGTGTTAATCCTGTTTCTATAAATGTATCACTCTTGTATCTAAAAATAGAAATATGAAATATAACTCTGAGGGCCTATTCTAATTATGCAAAGTGTGGGCAATTAATGGTGGTTTGGAATCTTGATGGCTCCCATCAACCAGGACAATTGACTGTGGATGGCTCTGTTTGCAGGCAAGCCTTCCTGTGAATCAGGCTGGGAGGAATGAAGGCTCGGGATCTTACAGTGACATGTGATCATGTCACCTGAACTGGAATTCATCTTTAACCTGGTGCTTTTCCAGTGATGGCGGGGGTGGGAACCCAGAGGGACAAAGGATTCCCGCCTTATGCAAAGGATATATAAGTGGGTGGAACAGAGAAAAGAGGGAGCCATCATGAGGAATGCTCTAGCTACCACCTGAGCTGGAACAAGAGCTGTACCAGGGAAAGAATTGTGCCCAGGCCTAGAAGGTGTCCAGTGTGAGGAAAAAACTTACTGAAGCATCTCTAAGGGTGAGGTTATCTGTATTCAGTTTGATTAGACGTAGACTTGAGTGTTTTATTTTATTTTGCTTGGTGACTTACTTTGTTCTGTCTGTTACTACTTAGAACCACTTAAATCCTACTTTCTGTATTTAATAAAATCACTTTTTACTTATTAATTAACTCAGAGTATGTGTTAATACCTGGGTGGGCAAACACCTGTGCATATCTCTCTGTCAGTGTTATAGAGGGTGAACAATTTATGAGTTTACCCTGCATAAGCTTTATACAGGATAAAACGGATTTATTTGGGTTTAGACCCCATTGGGAGTTGGACATCTGAGTGTTAAAGACAAGAACACTTCTGTTAGCTGCTTTCAGGTAAACCTGCAGCTGTTAGGGGACGTAATTCAAACCTGGGTCTGGGTTTGCAGCAGGCTAGCGAGTCTGGCTCAAACCAGGCAGGGCACTGAAGTCCTAAGCTGATGCGGCAGAAAGGCAGGGGAAGAAGTAGTCTTGGCACATCAGGTGACAGCTCCGAAGGGTGTTTCTGTGATCCAACCCATCACAGTTATTATGACCCCAAAACTATCCAGTACATTTTAAAAGCAAGGTACAGTATTCTACGGCCAGAAAGGACCACTGTGATCATCTAGTTTGTCCTCCTGTATAACACAGGCCATAGAACTTCCCAGAAGTAATTCCACAACTGATTTGTAGTACTTGGATGTAGTTGAACTAGAGCAGATCTTTTAGGAAAAACATCCAATCTTGAATCCATCACAACCCTTGCTAAGTTGTTCCAGTGGTTAAGTACTCTCACTGTTAAAAAATTATGCTGTATTTCCAATCTGAAATTACCTAGCTTCAACTTCCAGCCAGTGGATCTTGTTATGTCTATGTCTTCTAGATTACAGAGCCCGTTATCGAACATTTGTTCCCCATGTAGGCACTTACAGATTGATCAAGTCATCCCTTAACCTTCTGTGTATTAAGCTAAATAGATTGAGCTCCATGAGACTATCCCTATAAGGCAGGTTTTCCAATTATTTAATCATTCTTGTGGTTCTCCTTTAAACCCTCTCCAATTTATCAACATCCTCTGTGAATTGTGAACATCTGAACTGGACACACTAGCCAGGTCATATCAGTGCCAAATACAGAAGAGAAAATTTTGATTCCTACTCAAGATTCCCTGTTTATACACCCAAGGATTGAGTTAGTCCTTCTGGCCACAGCATCACACTGAGAGCTCATGTTCAGCTGATTATCCACTATGTCCCCCAAGTCTTTTTCAGAGTCACTGCTTCTGAGGACAAAGTCCTCCATCCTGTAAGTATGGCCTACAGCAGGGGTAGGCAACCTATGGCACGTGTGCCGAAGGTGGCACGCGAGCTGATTTTCAGTGGCACTCGCACTGCAAGCGTCCTGGCCACTGGTCCGGGGGGCTCTGCATTTTAATTTAATTTTAAATGAAGGCTCTTAAACATTTTAAAGACCTTATTTACTTTACATACAACAATAGTTTAATCATATATTATAGACTTATAGAAAGAGACCTTCTAAAAACGTTAAAATGTATTACTGGCACACGAAACCTTAAATTACAGTGAATAAATGAAGACTCGGCACCCCACTTCTAAAAGGTTGCCGACCCCTGACCTACAGTCTTTGTTCCTAGACAGATAACTTTACAGTTAGCAGTATTAAAACATATTGTTATCTTGTGCCCTGTTTACCAAGCAATCCAGTTCTCATGACCTATGACAGTGAGTTCTGGAGGTTTTTTGTACATGGTATTAAGAGTGATTTCAATATGTCCTACAATATTATTAGGTATACAATAGAGAACAACTCTGAAAAAGTAAAGTAGATCAATTTCTGCATCCCCATTCCCCCATGAAATGGTTAATGGGATGGAATGATTCACTTATGAAGAAAGATTAAAAGAGCTACCTATGCATAACTGGCTAAGTAATAACTTTTTAGTGATACTGCCACTGTAGCATGGTGGTCACCCCTCTCCTGCCTGGAGGAGCTTAAAACAGCCCTGGGAGAGGGCTGTGGCTGGAAAGAAAAGGAGCTAGGGTGATTGGAGAAGCAGGCACAGCTGGGCCCACACCCCAAACAGACCACAGCTGGCCCTTATAAAAGGGACTGTGAGCCAGGCACTCAGACAGAGTCTCATCTAGCTGTGGAGGAAGATGGGCCTGGCTGCTGGGGAAGCTGAGCTAAGTACCTGAGGTGGAGCAGGGCTGGGGAGCACCAGCCTGGAAACCCCCCCAGGCTGCAGGCCTAGGGGAAGGCCAAATAAGTACTGGAGTTGCAAAGGGGCAGCCCAAGCGTAGGTAGAGATAGCAGGACCAAACCCTCCTTGCCAGTGATGAGTGGCAATCATACTGCAGTCTGCCAAAGTGAATGGGGGCTAGATGGAGACTGGCAGTAGTCAAGACTGAGGCAAGGTGGGGATGGGGGTTTTCTGGGGAGGGGAGACCTACTGAGACTGTGGGGGGTACTGCAAGGGGCAGAACCCCAGGGGAAAGGGGCGCTAGGGCTGGGAGGGACATGGGGGTCTGGCAAGGTGAGACAGGGGCCTGAAGAGGGCACTCCAAGGCTGTGAAAGAGCTAATTCCCCTCAGCTCTTGGTGGTGAGTCTCCCCCCATTACAGCCACCTTATATAAGTATGTGATACATGAAAACATCAGAGAGGCAGAGGGATTTGGTTAGGGTTACTGGTGAATGTAACTAGTGTGTGATAAAACTGTAGAAAAAATAAATGTTTAGGCTGGCGATCCAGCAATGTTTTGTAGAAGTAAGATCAATGAGAATGCAGAAGACTATTCTTAATGGAAGTGGTTGAAACCTGTAGTAGCCAAAGCTCTGAGAACAGAGGCATCATTTCAGGAAAACTCTGGAGGGAGCAAAACTTGTATCGGCATATAGAGCAGTCTGTCTCAAATAGCACTATGAATTAGGAAAAAAAACCAGACAATTTTTGCTTTCCTAATTATTACATCGAAAATCTTGGGGTTGGCGCGACTGAAAGACAAGGGGGCAAGCAACCCCAGGTTGGGGGAAGACAACTGAAAGCCTTTTCCCCATAGCAAATGATGCCCAATCTGAGAAATGGGCAATAGTGAGCTATCATACACTGGGCTTCCAGGAGATGGACAAGCTGAATCCCTATAAGTCTTTGCAATATCTAAATTCAGTAGGTTTATTTTTTCTCTGGAGTTGCCTATTTCAATCTAGCACATTTTTGTACATTTCAGAACTGGATTGGCAGACTTTATGCATTCTCTAGGGGGTCATATGGCCTCCACTATGTGTGTAGATTTAGGCATCTGACTTTTGTAAAAGCATCTTAAAACAGTGAAAATGAAGATGCTGATTATCTCACTAAACCCCTATTTAAATCCCCATTTGGAAACTTTGCAGAACCAAAAATCTCACAACACAATACAGAGCTTCTTCCCACTGCTAATAAATAAACATTTCATACTGATCAACCATGATAATCTGATAAACTACTACTGATTGTCTGTTAGCCTCAGCTGGATGGGTGCCTTCTCACAGATCCAGAGACTGTTCTCATTACAGCCTTTCGAGGCATAAATATACTTCTTCCACAGGTCTTAGCCTCATTGTAAACAAAGATCCTAGAAAAGAAACAGTTGTTATATTATGCCATATTTTTGTTACATATATAGCTATTATCAGACAGGGATATCTTCACGAGAGCTGGGAGATGTAATTTCCAACTATGAGCAGACAAACGTGCACTAGCTCTGATCTAACTAGTGCCTAAAAATTGCAATGTGGGAGCAGCAGCACAGGTGGCAGGAAGGGCTAGATTCCTGAGTACATACCTATGTTTCAGGTAGGATTGTACTTGGGGTAACAAGCCTGTTCTGTATCAATCATGCTAGCTGAATCAGTCCTAGCTTATATAGACAGAACTGTGCAAGCTCAGTCAGAGTTAGCACAGGTATGTCTACCCCAGTTGAAAATTATACCTCCAGCTCAAGTGTAGACATACCCTCTTGAACACACATTTCTTCAAACCACTGAAAAGCTTTACCCAGTGCTGTGCCCTGATCTCCTATGATGATAGACCTGACTTTACAATGCTCATATTCCCACTGGTTCCCTAAGTGGTGAGAGAACCCAAGGATGGGATCTCAGATGGGTCATCCACAGTGCACTGGAGAGCACTAATTCCTATGACATTGGATCCAAACCTCCACAGTGTTCCTAAGCACAGCCTAAAATCAGTGCGAGACTGGGCCCAAGGAATCCACCTCAGGTTGCCTGAATAGCAGCACACAGCACTCATCCGACAGGCACCAAGAGCATCCTCCACAGCACTCCCCTCTTTACTGACAGTGGCGGCTCTATGTTTTTTGCCGCCCCAAGCACTGCAGGCAGGCGGCTTTCGGCGGCGCACCTGCCGGCGGTCCACTGTTCACGCAGATTCGGCGGCATGCCTGCGGGAGGTCCGCCGGTGCTGCGCCATTGGCGTCCCCGCCGCCGAATTGCCTCCGAAGCCGCGGGACCGGCGGACCTCCCGCAGGCGCACTGCCAAAAGCCGCCTGCCTGCCGCCCTCACAGCCACCGGCAGGCCGCTCCCCATGGCTTGCCGCCACAGGCACGTGCTTGCTGCGATGGTGCCTAGAGCCGGCCCTGCCTACTGACTGGTGCCAGAGAAAGTGACAGACTGGGAGAGATTTTGCAGCTGCTCAGCGAAGTGCCTATATTTTTTTCTCCCAGTGGCAGCTTGCGAAGAGGAATGTGGGAGGGTTTGGCAGCTGGGAGCAAGGCTGGACAGGATTGCAAGTTTCTTGTCATTGGTGAGGGGACATTGTGGGATAGTTTAGTTAATTAGTGGGTCTAACTGGTGGTACCTTCCCATGCCTAAATATGGACATAGTCCAACTTCAGATACTCATTGATGAAAATCTTGACCCAATTTATTAAAACTTACCCCTTTTCTGATGTAGAAAGAGCTGTGGTGTCCTCCCAAAACCAGCCATCTCTTTCAGTTTTACGTGATAATCCAATCCAGTACATTTCTTTAATAAAATATTGACCTATGTAATCCTATGAGGAAATGAGGACAACTTTTAATAAAAGACAAAACCCCAGTTCATCTAATTCATAAGTTTGTAGGTTCAATAACACAGATGGAAGTCATTGAAAGAAGATAAGTGCCACAGAATGGGGTGTTTTCCTCATCATGAGACCTGGGAGCGAGCCCTGTTTTCTGTGCTTGCAGGACCATTCAAGTGCTGTAGGAAAAACTTAAGAGACACCGTTTTGAAATATGATGGATTCTGACTTGTCTGAACAGAAAAACTCTGATTAGCTGGGGAAAGGGACAGGCAATGCTAGGTAATATAACTATATATAGTGACTTTTTGTATTTTCATAAAACAGAAATTAGATTCCCCCTCATCCACCTGCCTCCTTAACCTGGCCAGTGTAGGAAAGATTGATTTTAGTTATGAATTTATAAAATTATTTCATACAAAGTTTTTGGACTTTTGTTTAATATTTACATAAGATGTGACTTTTGGACAAGAGTTGGGAAAAAAATCACTATCCCACCCAAGAGTAACTCACATACTATGAGTTTGATCCAAAACCCTTCTGAGACTTTGGATCAGGCCCTTCACCCATTGAACCAATTCCCTGAGAAAGAAAACAGGCTTTGTACCATACCCTAAAAACCAGTGGAAGATGAATAGGAAGCCAGTGCATTTCTTAGGGTATGTCTACACTGGAAACTTCAAAGCACTGCCACGGGAATGCTTTGAAGCACGAGCGCTCCCAGCGCTCCTGGTAAGCCACCTCAGACTTGCTGCGCTCTGGGGGGTGATTTTTTCACCCCCCTGAGCCAGCAAATTAGAGCGCTATAAAATGTAAGTGTAGACAAGCACTTAGAGAGCTGTTGTATGTGCTGTGTTGAACACTATCCAATTGTTCAAAATAGGTGAAAGGTGAAAGCCAGGTTTCTCCAGACTTGGGTATTTGCCATCACCCCAATGTGTATCTTCTTGTTCCTAAAAGATCTTCTAACTTGACTAGTTGAGGAGCTGTAATCAGATGACACAATCATCCATTTCCATGGCAATTGCAGAGATGTGAATTTAAGATGCTTACTATTTTACTTCCTCAGTTGACATATCCATTCACACCTTATTCCTCCTACATCTTTTCATTCTCTTTTGCCTACTGCCTCAAGTGTCTTGCTTAGCCAGCCTGAAGAACTCTAATCTTAGGGCACGTCTTCACTAGCAATGTTAAAGCACTGGTCTTGGCAGAGCTTTCATGTGGCTGTGTAGTCGGAGCACCAGTGCTCTCTCCCAGCTATAAAACCACACCTCCCCGAGGGGGAATGGCTCCCAGCACCATTTTTTTCACACTCCTGAGCAAGAAAGTTGCAGCGCTGTAAAGTGCCAGTGTAGACAAGCCCTTAGTCTTTGCTATGACCAGTTTGAAAAGTTGAAAATGATATTGAAGCAACCTGCTTCCAGGGGAATTTTTGCCTCCTACAGTCTGGTGAGAGGGAAATCAGAGCAACCCCTCCTGGTGCATTTTCAGAGGAACCAGACCAAGCAGTGCTGACTAGGGTCATGCGACACACATGTTGTGATTGTGATCTTCAATACGTGAACCTCAACCCAAAACCAGAAGCCATTATTTTCTCTCTTCCGCTGTTCATGTCTCTTCCCTTTTTGGGTATGTCTGTCATGTCTTTTAAGAAAAGACAGAATCAGAATTTAACAACAAAATGAGATCGCTGAGATCTCACATCTAAAATCGATTTCCTTCGTCCGTCCATCCCCCCAAAAAAGGATATTGAAAGCTACTTAATATATTTCCCATTTATAAAATACTCACTAGGGAAGGAGGAGTAACAGTGTTTGTTAAAATGAAACTTATTTGATGTTTATATGTGCATATCATGACAGATGTGTCAATTTCCTGCAATACCCTTGAAAATCCTTGTTGAATAAAGTTTAAGTGTATTTGGAATCCTTTGTATTTAAAACCCAAGTATTATTGTGAAATAGTATGTAATTTCTCTAGGAGACAGATGTAGCCAGTGTAAAGCTTGTGAAGTGTTATGAGTTTCAAAGAACTATACTGAACATTGGGGCAGACAAGAATAAACTTTTGGGACAAACATAGTTAAATGGGATTCTCAAGCTGGAGGTGAATGCAAAGTTACCCTCCTCTATTTATGATAAAACAAAGCCTTTTGAAGCTATGCACTGTGGAGAGACTCATTATCTGCTGATTACCTGTTCCCAGAAATCTCACAATCAAAGCTCTAACTTTGTATAAAGGAAATACTAAATATGTCATGAGTATGCTTATTCTGAGTTGAAGCAGTTGTGAACAGAAAACCACCTTCGTAGGGTCTGAGGGACTGATCATCTACCAGAGCCCTTGGAGTTGGAAGGTGATCTCTGTAAGCTTATTAGCTTTTATGGGTTTAATGTTTTCTCTGCAATGCTTTCACCTTCAGAATAAATGTGCTTGCTTAGAAAGGTCTGTGTGGTAAACTGTGGGCAATTATGCTGTTCATATCCTCTAGAGAGAAAGCTAGGTACAGAAGCTGGCTATTTTGGCCATCTGGCTTGCTGGGGGCTATCATAATGTAGGCGGGGGACTATGCCACCTGGAAATTCCCTAGTCAGCAGGGAGATAGATGTTTGTCTCCATCCAAGAGAGGTGATGTCTGAGAAACCAGCAGCCTGGAGTGGATGCACTCACTTACTACAGTAGGGGAATATAGGTGCATTACCTTGAACTGTGACATATATTGTGGAAAAAGTAGCATATATAATGCATAAATTCCAACAGCAGTGAAAGCAATTACTGTAGAAGAAAAAGCATAGAGCAAAATCTCATAATCTTTTCAGGAAAGGAATAGTGAAAAAAGAGATGGGGAAAATGAGTTATGAACAGCTGAAGAAAAATCAGCTGATTGATCTGTATAAAGAAAGGCATGTGAACACAGAGGACCAGGGAAACACACAGCTAGTTGACATGCTGTACTCTAATAACTAGAAGAGGAAGGATGTTCCTCATCTGAAGAGAACATAAAGACCACTGGCAGAGGGTTCGGCAGGTGGGGAAAATCTTGGAGCTGACTCCATGGAGGGAGGCCAGAAAGAAGTTGACAAAAGCAGGAGCCATGTTCCATACAGTTAGCATCTTTTTTTGTGAACGGGGCTGCTAACAGGGAGTTTCACAAGGGAGTTCTCCAGGTGAAGGAGGAGCAAATACAGCACCCTTGGGGTAAGTGACTGTCTGTAGTGTGTGTTTGTTTGTGTTTGGGGGTTACTTCCTGTGTGCTGAGCTTGTGTTTGTCAGTCTGTTTGTTTGGTTGGTTGGTTGAAGGACCGTGTGCTGTGGCTGGCAGTTGGAAGCTGTGAGCTTCAAAGGAAGGTCTGAAAGCTAGAAGCCTCTGGTAATTGGCTGGGCCTTAATCAGTGGGTGGGGCATTCACACAGGCCAGGGCTTTATAAAGCAGCGCACAAGCAACCAGGGAGCTTTTGCGAACAGGGGCTGCCAACAGGGAGTTTCGCAAGGGGAATGGGAAGGGTGTGGGGGTCCCTTTATTCCCCTTAAAACCTATAAACCAAACTACATTAAAAACTTCTTGCTTAAATAACCCTTTCATTAATTAGGAGACAATGCAGGCAGAAGCCCAGCTGCAGAGTGGGGACTATCCAGTTTATTGCACTGAGTGCAGCATATATGACTACCTGCCTTGTGGGCGGGTGGCGTATGTGTGCATTTGGTGCAAGGAGCTCCTGGCCCTCAGAAACCACATACAGATTCAATCATTAGAAACATAGATAGCTGGTTTGTGATGACCGGGAGAACTGTATGGTGACTTGCCTGCCTGGTGCGAAGGTTGCGGATCTCTCGAGGCATCTAGACAGACTTATGTGTAGTGCTGGGGAGGAGCCGGTGGTCGTGGTACATGTAGGTACCAACGACATAGGGAAGGGTAGGAGAGATGTCCTGGAGGCCAAATTTAGGCTGCTAGGAAAGAGACCGAAATCCAGGATCTCTATGGTGGCATTCTCAGAAATGCTCCCAGTTCCACATGCAGGGCCAGGTAGGCAGGCAGAGCTTCAGAGTCTCAATGAGTGGATGAGACGATGGTGTAGAGAGGAGAGGTTTACATTCATTAGGCACTGGGGAAACTTTTGGGATTGGGGGAGCCTATACAGGAGAGATGGGCTCCACCTAAACCAAAGTGGAACCAGACTGCTGGCACTAAACATTTAAATAGTTGTAGAGCAGTTTTTAAACTAGGAGATGGGGGAAAGCCGACTGCTGCAGAGGAGCATGTGGATCGGACAGAGACTTCTCTTAGGGGAGAGTCTAATGATAGAGAATCTCCAGGTTATAGTCAGGAGCAAAGGATGGAAGAGGATAATGTAAGGGCCAGCTCAGATGATAAACATTCACATAAAAAAGAATCTGACATCAGAAAAGGGCAGACAAATAAACAGTGACAAGTTTTTAAAGTGTTTGTACACAAATGCTAGAAGTCTAAATAATAAGATGGGTGAACTAAAGTGCCTTGTGATAAAGGAGGATATTGATATAATAGGCATCACAGAAACCTGGTGGACTGAGAGCAATCAATGGGACACAATCATTCCGGGATACAAAATGTATCGGAAGGACAGAACAGGTCGTGCGGGGGGGAGTGGCACTATATGTGAAAGAAAATGTAGAGTCAAATGAAGTAAAAATCTTAAGTGAATCCACATGTTCCATAGAATCTCTATGGATAGAAATTTCATGCTCTAGTAAGAATATAACATTAGGGATCTATTATAGACCACCTGATCAGGACAGTGATAGTGATGATGAAATGCTAAGGGAAATTAGAGAGGCTATCAAAATTAAGAACTCAATAATAGTGGGGGATTTCAATTATCCCCATATTGACTGGGAACATTTCACTTCAGGATGAAATGCAGAGACAAAATTTCTCGATACTTTAAATAACTGCTTCATGGAACAGCTGGTACGGGAAACCACAAGGAGAGAGGCAACTCTCGATTTAGTCCTGAGTGGAGTGCAGGAGCTGGTCCAAGAGGTAACTATAACAGGACCGCTTGGAAATAGTGACCATAATACAATAGCATTCAACATCCCTGTGGTGGGAAGAACATCTCAATAGCCCAACACTGTGGCATTTAATTTCAAAAGGGGGAACTATGCAAAAATGAAGGGGTTAGTTAAACAGAAGTTAAAAAGTACAGTGACTAAAGTGAAATCCCTGCAAGCTGCATGGGCGCTTTTTAAAGATACCATAATAGAGGCCCAACTTCAATGTAAACCCCAAATTAAGAAATACAGTAAAAGAACTAAAAAAGAGCCACCGTGGCTTAACAACCATGTAAAAGAAGCAGTGAGAGATAAAAAGACTTCCTTTAAAAAGTGGAAGTCAAATCCTAGTGAGGCAAATAGAAAGGAGCATAAACACTGCCAAATTAAGTCCAATAATGTAATAAGAAAAGCCAAAGAGGAGTTTGAAGAATGGCTAGCCAAAAACTCCAAAGGTAATAACAAAATGTTTTTTAAGTACATCAGAAGCAGGAAGCCTGCTAAACAACCAGTGGGGCCCCTTGATGATCGAGATACAAAAGGAGCACGTAAAGACGATAAAGTCATTGCGGAGTAACTAAATGGATTCTTTGCTTCAGTCTTCACGGCTGAGGATGTTAGGGAGAATCCCAAACCTGAGACGGCTTTTGTAGGTGACAAAACTGAGGAACTGTCACAGATTGAAGTGTCACTAGAGGAGGTTTTGGAATTAATTGATAAACTTAACAAGTCACCGGGACCAGATGGCATTCACCCAAGAGTTCTGAAAGAACTCAAATGTGAAGTTGCGGAACTATTAACTAAGGTTTGTAACCTGTCCCTTAAATCGGCTCCTGTACCCAATGACTGGAAGTTAGCTAATGTAACACCAATATTTTAAAAGGGCTCTAGAGGTGATCCCAGCAATTACAGACCGGTAAGTCTAACGTCGGTACCGGGCACATTAGTCGAAACAATAGTTAAGAATAAAATTGTCAGACACATAGAAAAACATAAACTGTTGAGCAATAGTCAACATGGTTTCTGTAAAGGGAAATCGTGTCTTACTAATCTATTAGAGTTTTTTGAAGGGGTCAACAAACATGTGGACAAGGGGATCCAGTGGACATAGTGTACTTAGATTTCCAGAAAGCCTTTGACAAGGTCCCTCACCAAAGGCTCTTATGTAAATTAAGCTGCCATGGGATAAAAGGGAAGGTCCTTTCATGGATTGAGAACTGGTTAAAAGACAGGGAACAAAGGGTAGGAATAAATTGTAAATTCTCAGAATGGAGAGGGGTAACTGGTGGTGTTCCCCAAGGGTCAGTCCTCGGACCAATCCTATTCAACTTATTCATAAATGATCTGGAGAAAGGGGTAAACAGTGAGGTGGCAAAGTTTGCAGATGATACTAAACTGCTCAAAATAGTTAAAACCAAAGCAGACTGTGACGAACTTCAAAAAGATCTCACAAAACTAACTGATTGGACAACAAAATGGCAAATGAAATTTAATGTGGAGAAATGTAAAGTAATGCACATTGGAAAAAATAACCCCAACTATACAATATGATGGGGGTTAATTTAGCTACAACAAGTCAGGAAAAAGATCTTGGAGTCATTGTGGATAGTTCTCTGAAGATGTCCACGCAGTGTACAGAGGCGGTCAAAAAAGCAAACAGGATGTTAGGAATCATTAAAAAGGGGATAGAGAATAAGACTGAGAATATATTATTGCCCTTATATAAATTGATGGTATGCCCACATCTCGAATGTTGCGTACAGATGTGGTCTCCTCATCTCAAAAAAGATATACGGGCACTAGAAAAGGGTCAGAAAAGGGCAACTAAAATGATTAGGGGTTTGGAGAGGGTCCCATATGAGGAGAGATTAAAGAGGTTAGGACTCTTCAGCTTGGAAAAGAGGAAACTAAGGGGGGATATGATAGAGGTATATAAAACCTTGAGTGATGTGGAGAAAGTGGATAAGGAAAAGTTATTTACTTATTCCCATAATACAAGAACTAGGAGTCACCAAATGAAATTAATAGGCAGCAGGTTTAAAACAAATACAAGGAAGTTCTTCTTCACACAGCGCACAGTCAACTTGTGGAACTCCTTACCTGAGGAGGTTGTGAAGGCTAGGACTATAACAGCGTTTAAAAGAGAACTGGATAAATTCATGGTGGTTAAGTCCATTAATGGCTATTAGCCAGGATGGATAAGGAATGATGTCCCTAGCCTCTGTTTGTCAGAGGATGGAGATGGATGGCAGGAGAGAGATCACTTGATCATTGCCTGTTAGGTCCACTCCTCTGGGGCACCTGGCATTGGCCACTGTCGGTAGACAGGATACTGGGCTAGATGGACCTTTGGTCTGACCCGGTATGGCCGTTCTTATGTTCTTATATCATTGCATCTGGGATTGGGGACAGGTCCACAGGTGGATCAGGGCAGGATACAGTTGGAAAGGGACTCACTGCATCTGAAAATCCAATAGCTTAAAGATCAGGAGCAAGAGACAGCAGACTAGGAGTAACAGCACTAGCATTAGAGAGAAGAGAAGGGGAAGGAGTGTCAATCTCAGTGCGAGATGGAGAAACTGCACCATCAGAACTGTAGTAATCTAAGTGAAGCTAGACCTCAGATACCTGTCCCAGGGCAGTCAGAGATTCCAAACTACTTCCTCTCTTTATGGAGGGGATGACATGGCTGTGTATCTAATTGTTTTTGAAATGGGGCAGGGGCACTGGCAAACCAGGAGCCAGATCTTGCCAAGGCTTTAGGCCTCAGCCAGTGTACTGACTAAGTCACTGCTGGAAACCAGTCTGTTTCACCTGTGTGTTAGTATGGTTAATATGCATATTGGATTTATATCAATGCTTTTAGTGTTTAGATTTTATGAAATGCTTGTACATTGCTGCAGGCATTAATCTCACTTGTAATATCTTTATCACATGCTATAAGGTAATATTTAAGTTTTGCTTTATACCTGTAACAAATGTTTCCTCTGAAAGTGTGACCTAGCAGCAGGATTTGTCTCATGCTCATCAAGAAATCCATGAAAACTAAATGGGCCAGTGGGGGACATCATAATAAACGACCTGGTTAATTGCCCCTTCACACTCATGAAGAGGCTACTTGTAAAAGGGCCTGTCCCATCAGCTTGCATTCTGGAGAAGGAAATAAAAAGAGCTGGCAAGAAACTTTTTAAAGTCTTTGCTGTTTGGACTCTTACAGGGCTGGAGCTATGAAACAGAGGCAGAGATCCCCAGGGTCAACCTGAGGATGCCCTAGCAGACAGAGCTGACATTACCACAACTCTGCCAGCTTTTGGAAATCATAGACTGTAACTCATTTGCGTATATCTGCTTTAACTTTGTGAATAACTCTCGTATTTCTTAGCCAATCAATCTTTAGTTCATTTATCATAGGATTGACTACAATTGTCATCTTTGTTGTAAGATATAAAATGCCATGCACGTGGGGTAAATGACTGGTCCTTGGGACTGGGAGAGACAGCTTTATACTCCAGGGAAATGAGAGAGGTAATTCTAGCTGGGAAGGAAGGGGAATTTCTTCCCACAGTCTGTGACTGTCTGATGACCTGTGAAAATGTAAAAGACCTTATGAGAGAAGGAATTCTGCTCACCTTGACTCAGGTTCTGGGAAACAAAACCCCCGCCCTCAGTGGGGTATGGGATCAAGATTCCTCCTTCTCTCTCTAGAGAAGCTGAGGTTAGGCCAACAGAGTCCCTGGGTTTTGACCCACTGGGGAGGTGGAGCAGAGAAAGGAATTTGGCTATGGTGGAGGTTTGAAGAATCTCCGTTGCCTGACCCCTTTGCTGGTAAATGCAGAACATGATTGAGAACCACTTCATAGGGAGGCATCCCTTCCTTATTTCTCCCTTTGGTCCAAAAAATTGCTGCTTGCAAAATTTCCAAGGGGGATGTGGAATTTCAACCAATCATTGGGACAGCCAACCCCTTGGTGGATAAAGGAAACCCACACCCTTCCTAGAAACCAGGTTGCAGGTGGGAGTGGACAGACCAGGTCTCAAGTTTACACCCAAAGCTTTTGATATAAGAAGGGAAAGAAGGGGAGAAAAATTATACAGGATGTTTGTCAAATTACTCTGTATGATAACAAAGGGAAGAAGGGAGAAATGACGCTGTATGGAATTTTAAAGGATGTATGGTGGCTTGATAGCACAATGTTTATTATCTGAAGAGTTGAAATGGGAAATTATGAAAGATCATAATGAAGAAACCATAGGAGGAATTAACCTTTTCTGGGAAATACGTCCATGGGTTCTACTAGCACCCTTGTTACACCCAGTTCTTTAGGACAGATACATGGCAGATATGGCAATTCCCTGCAATGACCTTGAAAAAAATTATTGAATGAAGTTTAAGTGTAGATGGAGTACATTATACTGAAAATTCAAAATTCATTTATAAATGTGGGATTGTACGTAATGTCTCTAGGGAACAGACATAGCTAATGTCTTGGAAAGTGTTGAGCTTCAAAGGACTATTTTCAACAACGTGCCAGACAAGAATGAACTTTTGGGACAAACAGAGTTAGGTGGGAATCTCTAGGTGGAGGTGAATGCAAATTTACTCCCCTCTGATTGTGCAAAAGCCCAGCCTTTTGAAGCTACACCCTGAGGAGAGAACCATTGTCTACTGATTACCTGCTCCCAGAAATCTGAAGATGAAGGCCCTACAGTGATAAAGGAAAGATGAACATTTTCTCGAGTGCACGTGTTCTGAGTGAAAGCTGTTACAAACAGAAAACCGCCTTGGTGTGGTCTGAAGAAGAGCTCACCTAATTGAACCCTTGTTGGAGTTGGGAGTGATCGCTGGTAAACTTATTAGCATGCATGTAGGTTCTTTTAATATGTACTCTCTGTAATGCTTTCACCTTAAGAAAAAATTTGCTTCCTTGGAGTTGTATGGTAACTTACAACTATGGGCAGTTATGCTGTTTATAGCCTCTGGAGAAAAAGGAAAGTGCAGATCCTGGCCATTTAGGACATCTACATTGCTGGGGGATATCACAGTGTATGTAGGGAACTGTGCAGCCTGAAAATACCCCAGATAAAATGGAGAGAGAGGCAAGTCTCCACCCTTGCTGCTCCACGCTGTGGAAATGCTGGTGCAATTGCCCTCAATTGTCTCACATGTAATGAATGTGAGATGGGCATTTCTTGTTTGGGCAGATCAAATAAGTAAAGCCAAACTCCAAGCAACAAAAGCACATATTGCTATTATCGGGGAAGGGGGGGAAATACTTTAAAATGACAGTATCCAGCAACCACAACCAAGCCTCTTAACATTGCAAGACTCTTAATAGGACTCAAGTATCAGGGGGTAGCCGTGTTAGTCTGTTAGTCTGCATCCGAAGAAGTGAGGTTTTTACTCACGACAGCTTATGCCCAAATAAATCTGTTAGTCTTTAAGGTGCCACCAGACTCCTTGTTGTTTTCTTAATAGGACTGGCTCTGCACACCTGGCTTGCAACTTTAAAACCTCTCCTCTACATCCCTCTACCAGCCAGGAGAGCAGGACAACTGTTTTCCTTAGAGCACTGGTCAATCCTCTGCCTTAAATTATCCCCAAGGGGGGTAAAAATCCTTTGTGGAAGACTCAATGCTCATAACTATGCTGTGATTCAAGAGAGTCACATAAACTGTGTTTATTTTTAATGTGCTGTGACTGGCAATAAAATTTTAATATCAGTAACCCTTGTTATACAATGATGTCTTTGGAATTATGCTAATTTACATGGATCTGGCCTACTGTACAGAGTCTGCGGGTATTGAATAGCTGGAGATACACTAGCCAAAACATATTTTCTGTTTTGTGGAGACTTCTGAAAGTTACACAGTATAAAAGTATAAAAGGAAACTAGGCTGGGCTGGGGAACATACCAGCTTCTCCTTGTCTTTTATCATGAGAAGGGTGGAATTTTGTGAGGCACAGAAGGTCCGACTCCCCTCCCATGTCTTCTTCCCTGAAGAAATATAGTAACAGGTGTCTCCTCCCATTCGTTGCCAGTTTGTGGGGCAGAGTGTACAACTCATTTCTGGAGAAAAGAGAAAAATCATCATTTTGTTTTTAATCCCACGCTGTGATGTGGAGAAAATGAGGGCTACAGGCATTGTCTTGGAATGGCAAGGTAATCAAAGAGTTGTGATGCCTAATTCTCCATGACTCCAAATACTGAGATTTTACTCAGTCTTCAGTGAGTCAAAGTTCCATTGAGTTCAAAAGAAATTTGACTAAGTAAAAACAAAGCAAAAAGTGTCAACGCTGAACTCATTTGGACATTGTCAGACATTGCCTTCCCCATGTTGATACTTTGGATGGAGGTTAACTGGACCATGGAATAGTCTCCCAAGGAAATGGCAGAAGTCTGATTGCTTGAAGAACTGTCTGGCATTGGTAAATATACTGTACTAACAATCTTGAATTGGCCAGAGGACAGGGATCCAGAGAATGTACAAAATATTGGCCACCAGCAACATGTGGTGCCCACCAATAATTTTTATGGTTTTATGAGTCGTGTGGAAAAAAATCAGACACTTTTTCAATCTGATTTCTCCCTGCACAACAGTTTTGTGAGATGGGGGTTATTTCCCATTATTGCCAATCACCCTGCTCAGATTTTCTCCAACCAGTAAGATTTGGATAATAGATCCCTTTTCAAAAGTTCCAAAGTAAGTTACTTTTTTCCCATCTCCCTGGGGCTGATTCCCTGCTTCACAATCAAAGACCCTAAGATCTTTCCTGTTTATTCTACCCATTTTCTGATTCACCTAACTCACCCTTCGTTAAGGTTCCATGTTGAATTTGCCTTAGAAGACCATTAGTATTGCCCCTTAATTAGTCAGAGGAGTCTATTCTGAGAAATATGAGGCACTCCTACCTCCCAAAGGACTGAGCATGGTGCCCCTTCCACACTCCAACACACTTCACTTCATGGTGCCCTTACCCCTGATCCCAGAGACTGAATGGGAGTGGAATCCTGATTTACCACATTGAATACTATAAGGGTACTATCCCCACCTGACATCTATTTCATATTCTGTGTAATAAATGGGTTAATCTCACTCTAGTTCTTGGTGGTTTGTTATCACCATCATGAGAGGCTCTAATTATCTATCTTGTAAGCAATTTCATCAGAGAGGATAAAAATAGAAAGTGTCCTGGAAACAGAATTCCCTTACACCTCATTTCTCTCCTTAATCCCTGTTTACTCAGCAATGGTTTTACTGAGCTCAGGATTAGCGTGAGATGCTGTGTGTGAGGGGACTATTGCATTGCATTGCCCTGTGTTATTACTCATTCTGGGACAAAGGATTAAGTCTGGGTGTATTACAACTTTGTTTACCATTATTTTTATTCTTCACTTCCCCTTCCAGACACAAACTCTCTGTTATTTCTTGCAGCCTGCCTGAGAAATTTGTTTGCAGAGCTTTCTCCTTCTCTTTGAGTTTTACATTTTCTTCCTGGCAGATGTTGGTAACCTGGAAAACTGAAATTCACACAAACATTTTCTAGCATGATTTTGGGATGGAAAGGAGCTTTTTTTTTTTTGCATTAGGCTCACTGGCTGTCCATGCTCCATTTTGTTCTTTTCTGAACAGTTACTTTTGAATGCTGCTGGGATTATTAAATACAAGTGTTAATTATCAGGGTGACTACAGCTTTTCTATAATTGTCCTTTTATTATTTAAATCTGAATAAATAATAAAATATAATTGTTGCTTTCAATTATTGGTCATTCCATTGACTTGATTTCTTTTCATCCTTATTTTACAGAAATATCAGATAATGATGAACTCAGGGGTCAAATGTAATTTTTCTGTTTATTTTTTTTTTAAATGAAGTGGCCTGTTCATGGGACATGGACCCTTCCACCTTTCCATCTTGAATTTGTATCCAGAGCAGGTCACTAGTATCCAAAAGTGATGCAGATTAGCGAGAAATGAGATACTGGAAGTCAGTCCTATTCCCACTGGGACAGATTACTGCAGCTGACACAAACAGGCCTCCCTTTTGGCAGTTTAATAAGAGAGGTCCAGGCATGAATGAGCTATTGAGATTGTCACTTGTAGTAGTGATACTACTGGAGCAGGGCCAAGGTAATGTATAGTAATGAGTAAGGCGGAGCCTGTCTGTGTTGTACCAGCTCTATGGCTAAATCAAGAACTTCAACCTATAGGGATGGATATCAAACTGGCATCTTTCACCATCATTAAATTCACCAAATAAATATGTATTGTTACTTACACACAACCCCCAGGGCTAGCAGTCCTACCAATAATGCCAGACACAATGTGAGCAAAGTCAGGGCAGCCAGACGCCATGGGAATGAAGTAAGGAGACCTGAGAGAAACCAGAAATGAACTCAGTAACTAAAAGAGGCAGATTCTGAAAATTCCATATTTTGCTTCTATTGTTTTTCTTCTTTTCCTCACCCACTCACAAGGACACGGAGTCATGTGCTGATAGTGCAGACTCTGGTACAGGACGATAAGAAGTCTGCGTGGAGGGGACTGCAGCTACACAAGGTGCCTAAAACATCCCTTCCACTGCAGGGAGTTGCAACTGCTCAAAACAGACACCAGACTGGGGTCACCCCCACTGCAATCTGTCTGCAGAGCTCCCATGGAGCCCAAAGTAGAGATTAAACCTGGAAGCATTACCTGCCCTCACAGGGGTGAATTCTTCTCAGGCCACAGCAACAGCCTTTGCTGATGAAGGGACTTGTAATGTGCCATGTCTGTACATGTGGGGTGAATCAAACCCACTGCACATTATTCCACAACAGTTCAGACTTGGTGTTGTTTTTTCTATTTTCTCCTTATTAGGCAACACCATGGCTTGAAGGAGAAAGTAGTTAAGGACATTGAGGTCAATGGTAATAGGGACAAAATACAACATGGTTTTACAGAAAATAGATCGTGCCAAACCAACATGATCTCCTGCTTTGAGAAGGTAACAGATCTTTTAGACAAAGGAATCGCAGTAGATCTAATTTACCTCGATTTCAGTAAGGCATTTGATATGGTTCCACATGGGGAATTATTAGCTAAATTGGAAAAGTTGGGGATCAATATGAAAGATGGATAAGGAACTGGTTAAAGGGGAGACTACAACAGGTCATACTGAAAGGTGAACTGTCAGGCTGGAGGGAGGTTACTAGCGGAGTTCCTCAGGGATCGGTTTTGGGACCAATCTTATTTAATCTTTTTATTACTGACCTTGGCACAAAAAGTGGGAATGTGATAATAAAGTTTGTGGATGACACATGGCTGGGAAGTATTGCAAATAGAGAGGACTGGTATATCATACAGGAAGATCTGGATGACCTTGTAAACTGGAGTAATAGTAATAGGATGAAATTTAATAGTGAAAAGTGCAAGGTCATGCATTTAGGGATTAATAACAAGAAGTTTTGTTATAAACTGGGGACACATCAGTTGGAAGTAACAGATGAAGAGAAGGACCTCGGAGTATTGGTTGATCACAGGATGACTATGAGTCACCAATGTGGTATGTCCGTGAAAAAAGCTAATGCGGTCTTGGAATGCATCAGGTGAGGTATTTCCAGTAGAGATAAGGAGGTGTTAGTACCATTATATAAGGCACTGGTGAGACCTCATCTGGAATACTGTGTGCAGTTCTGGTCTCCCATGTTTAAGAAGGATGAATTCAAACTGGAACAGGTACAGAGAAGGGCTACTAGGATGATCCGAGGAATGGAAAACCTTTCTTATGAAAGGAGACTCAAAGAGCTTGGCTTGTTTAGCCTAACTAAAAGAAGGCTGAGGGGAGATATGATTGCTCTCTATAAATATATCAAAGGGATAAATACCAGAGAGGGAGAGGAATTATTTAAGCTCAGCACCAATGTGGACACAAGAAGAAATTGATATAAACTGGCCATCAGGAAGTTTAGACTTGAAATTAGATGAAGGTTTCTAACCATCAGAAGAGTGAAGTTCTGGAACAGTCTTCCAAGGGGAGCAGTGGGGGTTTGATACAGGAGTGGGTGGGTGAGATTCTGTGGCCTGCATTGTGCAGGAGGCCAGACTAGACGATCATAATGGCCCCTTCTGACCTTAAAGTCTAAAGTCTATAATACTGAGGAAACGAGATGTCCACCATTCCAGCACTGGTATCTCCTCCAACCAATAACCATTTACTGCCTTCTCTTCCGGCAATGACAGGTCCTTTCCCACCATCAGCTTACCTCCCTTTTCTCTAAAATTATCCTCCATCCCTCGTCAACCATCATCCAGTCCCCCTTAAATGTTTTTTTGTTTTTTATTGTTTCACAATCTTTTTAATGGAAAATATTTTTATGGATCCAGGTTTAGACAGAAAGGATGAAAAGAGTGAGCAAAGGGGTTGAAAATGAAAGCTGAATTTCCTAAAAAATAATAAAATGGTGAGAACAAAGAATTAGACATGTATAGGAGAAGGAATATCGTCTGCTGTGACAGTAGCGAGGGTAAAATTACCAGGGCTATTGATCCTCATGCTTCAAGGCATAACAAGGCATAAATAATCATCAGCTTCCCTGAGCTCTGGTGATCCCCAACTGCTCCAATGGCCATTAATGGTCACTAGCAACTGGAACAAGTTGGAGCAGCCTTCTGACTGCTCTAATTGATACCAGAGGACTGGACTGAAGAACAACTGGCTCAGGATCAGGAAGAACACAAAGGTGGCTTAAAGCTACTCAGCGCATTCCCCTCCAGAATCATGCTGTGTGCTCCTTTGCCTCAGCCAGGAATCAGGGCCTGTAACACACTGATGTCATCTGGTGATCGCTACTTTCATAGAGATGGCAAAACTGCTAAATAATCTGACATTTATTTGAATGTAAAGATGAAAAAACCTTCCACCTTCCCTACCAAGCTACGGCCCCAAGCTGGAACCTGAAGGCAAAAAAAGGAAGTGGTTTTTGGTTTCAATCATTCCAGGATTGCTGAATGCAAATGCTGCTGCAGGTGCTCTGTGCTCAAATTGTTCAGGGGGCCACAGCAAACCAATGTCCTGACTTGTGAGTGTTTTGCTTAAATAATCTCCTATTCATTGTTTCAGGAAAAGGCTAGATTGAATTGGGATTTTTTCTTCGACTTACTAATGTCGCCTTGGACTTTTTTAAAAAAATGCATCTTTGACTCTTTAAAGTGTTTCCCTCCTCTCTGGCTGTGTTCACTCCCTCACATGGAGCCAGCACAAACACTCTGCTCCAGAAAAGTGGGTTATAATTTGTCACCAAATGTTACAATTACAAGAAGCAACCTGGAGCAGGTCAAACATGAATGCAAACAAAAATCTTCACTTCCCCACAGACCAGAGTTTGACAACAGTAAAATCCTAATCTAGGCTGCATCATGCCATGGATGATTTTGCAAAAATGATTATGAACTGATGGCACAGTATCTTCTCTAGACTGTCCAACTCTGCTCTAGAGCCTGATCCCACACAAACACTTACTACCTGGCATACTGCTCACTCATCTGGGTAATCCATCAAAGTCACTAGGACTATTCATGGCAGTAAGTACTGCTCTCAGCAGTTAGTGTTTGCAGGATTGGGTCCCTACATAATAAAATCTTCAGGGGAGAGACAGCATCTCCCACCCATGCTTTGAGCAGAAATGTGCCTGCTTCTGCCCTTCTGTTAATTAATAATGACAATAAAACAGGACAAATTCACCACTGGTGTAACTCTACTGAGGAGTGTGGAGTTAGAGAAGCGAATCTGGTCCATTCTGCCTAAGCCTAGGTTGAGAGCACTTCCCAGCCCAACTAATTTTAGCACAATAACGAAAAAAGCCCAATAGAGATTGTACCTTTTCCCTCAGGAGTGGGAGGCTTTGGAATATTTTCCAGTGCATAAGATTTATTAAATTCCAGATCCCCATATGTAATTTCCTCTGTCATAGCTGGTGAAGAGGGAAGCTTATATTCCGAGTCAAAAAGTTTAGCACGTTTCAGGTTCTGCAGCTGTTGAGCGAGGAACAAGATCTGTTGTTTTAGAGAGGGCTCCTTTTTAATGCATTGTTAGATACAAATAAGGCAACCTGGTTATCGGAGCAGAGTGGCCCAGAACTTCCTCTGAAAGGATGTTACAAAGGAGAAATGTTCCCTTTGAAGTGAGGAATTGTTCCCTTCTCTTTCTTCCTCTGCCTCCCTTCTCGCCCATCTGCCCTCCACTTATTTCTCTTTGCAACATCTGTCGAAAACACAGCCCTGTCTGGGTAAATTCTTTGGGTTGGTTTTTAAAGAGGCAACTTGTTTCTGGAGAACTGCAGGTTCAGGATTCACATGCAGGGGTGAATATATGATTTTCACAGCATCCTGGGCATATTCTGTTGTTACCAGCTGCATGCCGTAGAGCAGGATTAGGCAACCTATGGCATGCGAGCTGATTTTCAGTGGCACTCACACGTCCCGGGTCCTGGCCACTGGTCCGGGGGGCTCTGCATTTTAATTTAATTTTAAATTAAGCTTCTTAAACATTTTAAAAACCTTATTTACTTTACATACAACAATAGTTTCGTTATATATTACAGACTTATAGAAAGGAAACCTCCTACAAATGTTAAAATGTATTACTGGCACGCAAAACTTTAAATTAGAGTGAATAAATGAAGACTCAGCACACCACTTCTGAAAGGTTGCCAACCCCTGAGATAGATCCTCAGCTGGTATAGAATGGCATAGCTTCAACTTCGGTTTAAGCCAGCTTTCTCTCCCTCCCCCCCATTTTCTACTGCCAGTGAGGCACAAAGAAGCTGGTGAGGTGAAGTAAGGTTCTGGTCCTCAGGGCCTAGCTGTCCATTTGGCAAATTCTTCTTAAACTTTATTGTCATACTGTATCTCAAAAATGGCAAGGTCTCAAAATGTGTTCTGATGGTCTTGCGGATCACCAACTTCTATTGGTATTTTTGAATGCTGGTAGTAAATGCTGGCATGATGTTCCTGTGTGAATCTGGAAAATCAAAACGTTCCCTTGTCATGTTATAGCCATGTACGCTCTGATGCATGGAGCTACAGTTCCTTCCCCTGCAAAGTCTGGCTTTATAACAACTTCAATGAATGACATTTAGGGCATTTTAAAATATAACTGGGAAGTTAATTTGGTGGTTGTGACGGTGAGGACTTAATTGCATGCTCTAAATGGATTGAAGGTTTACACATTTCCTCAGAACTGTTATTGCATGTTATTGAAGCCTTCCTCATCCTATTCTAACACTTGTAGGGCATGAGTAAAACACATCAACAAACCTATGTAGAGTGAAAAGCCTAAACTAGTAGGCATACTGAGAACAGGACTGAGACAAGCAAAATTGGTGGTGGTGGTGGGGAAATTGCATGGGCCCTTCAGCAACTTAATCTGTCTCTATCCAGCACTACCAACCACAATATTAATCTGTTTTTGTCTAAGCTGATCCATCTTGGGAGACAACTGGAACAACTATACAGTATCATGAGACTGTTTTCATATATTCAGGGCCAGATCCTTAGATAAAATTGGTGTAACTCTTTTGATTTCAATGAGCTATGCTGCTTTACACCAGGTGAGAATATGGCCCTCCTTCATCTCTAGGTCACTGGTTCTTCTACATCTCCAGGTTGTTAACTCCCATCTGGAGGCCCCTCAGGGGCTTATCTGAAATAAGTGGGTGAATTCCAGTCTTGCTCTGAGAAGGATGGTGTTTACATCACAAAAATCACTACCAGATAAGAATTAATTGGCTTCACTCAATGTCTCAGCAGAGGGATGAAAACTGGAATAGACCATAGCATGGGCCTCTGTCTCCCTTAGAGGTCCTTGGGGTCAAGGATGAGGTTAGCATTAGCAGGGGGATGGGACTGTGTGCATATGGGTGTTGGGCCCAGGAAGGCAGCTTGTATTACTGCCCTCTGGGTTGTAGATATTCTCAAAACAGAGGACATCAGCCTCCAGGGCTATTAGTTCTGCAAGTTCCAACAGCACTTTAGAAAATAACACAAACTCAGTTGCTTGTTCTCAGTGGTCAGGACTCATTAGACACTCTCAGCCGCAGATGGAAAACCACAACAGAAAATATGAGAAATATAAGAGACACTCAGCGCTGACATCATTCACACTTGGTTGTCAAACCTGCCCCATCAACTGTATGCAAAGTAGCAGCGATGGTATCTGGGAAGTACATGAACTACAACAACAGGACTGCTGTACCTCTCTAGCTTTTGTGGGTCTTTCCTGTATTACTCAACCCATAGCCAATGGTGTGGTTGCCACCAGATAACAGCATCAAGCACTTTTGCAGTATCAATAAGGAGAACTACTTGAAACTGTTTGAAATCTTGATGCAAGATGTCAAAAGCTTTGTGTGGAACATTCTGTACAAATGTGCTGACTTTTCATCCACTCTCCTGAGGATTTGAATACACACACAGCAAGACATGCCTGAAACGTAAGGAGGGAACTGGGTGTAATTTCTTGTATACTATTCTCTCCAGAATCCTCACTAGGACTCAGGAACAACCAGAGAAGAGGCTGTCCTTCTCAGGATTTGAACTGAGCTCAGCGCAGGCTGGGGCAGGTCTCTGGGAGTGAGGTAGTGATTGCACCGTGGATACCTATACACTGCAGTCATGACCGACAGTCCTCACAGTTTACGGACCTTGCTATTGAGCTTCAGTGCTTCGATTTATGGAGCTTTCAATGATCTGTGACCCATTTATTATCTTTCTTCACTGCCTGTGTAACATTTTCTGTCTGTGATGATGAGGGACAGGAGAGGGAAGCAAATATAACTCTTTTGTGAATATGCTTTATGAGTTCTGAGCTTGGAAAATCTCTTAATGTTCCCTTTTATTTCACAGTGTGGTCAGAGCTACACAACAAGCTTACGGGTTCTCTGGAGTCACCTAAAAGCATAGTTAAGCACTTGAACAGGTTACCTAGGGAGGCTGTGGAATTTTCTTTAGTGATGATACTTTTGACACCACTGCATGACATTCTTATTCTCACAAAATTCTGCAACATCATTGTATTTTTTGCATCTCAGGAAGGATGAAATGTAATTATATCACGTACTGAAGGGACAATAAGAGACAACAACATTGCCTATTGAAAGGAAGTCATTTGGGAAGTTTGGATGCAACAACATCACAATGCTTCAAATGCCACAGGTAAATTTGGGGCTCTTTAATTTTCTTGCAGAGAACACGAAAGACAGGATTAACTGATAGAAAACGGGAATAGAGTGAAAAAAGAGATTCCTTATGAATGGAAGCCACAGGGAACTGCTTTATCAGGGTGTAATGATGCCTATATATGATTTTGAAAGTTCTGTTTTGGCCACAGGAAAGAGTTGTTTTTGACAAAAAGAGACTCTGGAAAGGTAGGAATGTAATTGTATAATGACCTAGTGACAATTCTGTTGGTGACATATGAGCCAGAATGAATCCAAATTAGCGCCATTCACTGGAGGTGGAATTCTGCAAAATTGTAAGTCTCAATACTTACACATAACCAGCAGGGCTATTAGCCCTATGAAGAGCACCAAGCACACCGTCAGCAAAGTCAGGGCAACTGGACGCCACATGGGGGAAGGAGCAGGGAGCCCTGAGAGAATCCAATAATTGTTTCAGTTATGAAAATAAGTGAAGTGACATCTCTTTTTTAATTGCTCTTTTAAAATATATTGTTTTTCTTCACTCACACATTTTTAACAACTGAATATTCTGAGATTCTCGGGTTAAGCATAAAGTGAACAGAGGAGAAAGAAGAGATCTTGAGAAGCAGAAATAGCTGATTCATAAGAGTGGATTTTTATGTGTTGAGATACTTTTATGATGAAACCAGCTCTGTACTGTCTGAGAATAATAGTAGTAGATAAACCTAATATTTGGGAATATTATTGATAGAACAGTGACCCTTATTAGGATATTTCAGGTTGTAAGGAGATTATAAACTTGGGGTGAGGTTGAAATCCTTCTCCTGAGCCCCAAAATGGTGTCAAGGTATAATTTTCCATAGCCCTATATTTTCACAAGTGATTTAGGCACTTAGAAAAATGTTAGAGTAATGAGTCCAAAGGGAATTCACCCTCTCAGCAGGAGATACACATAGCTCCCAGAGTCTGCAGCATTCACAGATTCAGAAAGCAAAGTTTGAGGTTTTGTTTATTTTTTTAAAATAAACAGCTACAGTATGTTGAATATTGTTAATAAATGTGGAACAGTTACATACCTGTACACAGATCTCCTGCCCCATCCCTTGGGATGATGGCAGCAACCACCAGTATATGGTGCAACATGAACAGATGGGTTTCAGAAGAGAACGAGTAAAGCAGGGGTAGGCAACGTATGGCACACATGCCAAAGGCGACACGCGAGCTGATTTTCAGTGGCACACACGCTGCCTGGGTCCTGGCCACCAGTCCAGGGGGCTCTGCATTTTAATTTAATTTTAAGTGAAGTTTCTTAAACATTTTTAAAACCTTATTTCCTTACATACAAAAATAGTTTAGTTATATATTATAGACTTATAGAAAGAGACCTTCTAAAAATGTTAAAATGTATTACTGGCACGTGAAACCTTAAATTAGAGTGAATAAATGAAGACTCAGCACACCACTTCTGAAAGGTTGCCGACCCCTGTTATACATGGAGTTATCTAGATCCTTATAACACGCCCTTCATCATTCTTGCAAATGATTAACTCAATTTCTATTCAGCCTTGTTCATTTTCCTTTCACCTGCTTGTTGTGAACCTCTGTGCAAGTACAACTTTGTTTGTGTAAATGTTCAGGCAAAGCAAAGTTTGGGCCCTTGGTTAAAATCTCTTTAATGAATAAACAAAATGTGTTTAGAGCTATATGATGTCATTTAGTGAGAGCCCTGTGCTGGGATCAGTGGGATGGAGGTGACCATCCCAGGGGGAGCGCTACTCAGTCTGATTAAGGGAGGGGAGTTGAGTTCCAGACTCAGAAATCCTACACTGATGTTACCCTTTTACCAGCTGACTCATGCATAAACATCTGGGAACTGTAAACTCAAGTGTCCCAATCAAGTGCTAGTAAAAAACACAAGGAAATAATTGGTGTGTCTTTCAGACTAATAGCAACACTTTGAATTGAGCCTGGAAGCCCATTCTGTTTCTGGAACAAAGAAGGACGTGCATGTTCCATTCCAGAAAGAGTATTATGTGAGTGTGAAGCTAAACTCTTCCGCACCTGAAATTTCTGAGTGGCCTTTTGGAGTAGTCCCAAGCAGAGTTCATTGCAGAAATCCAATTATTATTCTCTTCTGCTGCATAACTGTAAATGTTATGATTCCCCTAAAGCTACACAATACATTTAAAAAGCAAGCTACAGTATTCTGAGGCCAGAAAGGACCTCTGTGATCGTCTAGTCTGATCTCCTGTATTACACAGGCTATAGAAGCTCCCTGAAGTAATTCCACAACTGATTTGTAGTACTTGGACATAGTTGAACTAAAGCAGATCTTTTAGGAAAAACATCCAGTCTTGATTTTAAAAGTGCCAGTGATGGAGAATCCACCACAACACTTGATAAGTTGTTACAATGGTTAAGTACCCTCACTAATAAAAAAAAATGTTATATTTCCAGTCTGAATTTACCTAGCTTCAACTTCCAGCCAGTGGATCTTGTTATACCTATGTCTGCTAGATTAAAGAGTCTATTATCAAACATTTGTTCCTCATGTCAGCACTTATTGACTGATCAAGCCATCCCTTAAATTTCTGTGTCTTAAACTAAATAGATTGAGCTTCTTGAGACTATCAGCTGATTATCCACTACGTCCCTCAAGTCTTTTTAAGAGTCACTACTTCCCAGGACAGAGTCCCCCATTCTGTAAGTATGGCCTACAGTTTTTATTCCTAGACATATAACTTTACATGTAGTGGTGTTAAAACACAGATTGTTATCTTGTGCCCAGTTTACCAAGCAATCCAGAGGTTTTCTGTATATTGTATTAAGAGTATCTTCAATATATTATTAAATGTACAATAGAGAACTACTCTGAAAAAGGAGTGTAGCTCACGTTCTACATCCCCATTCCCCCATGACATGGTTCATGGGCTGGAGGGATTGACTGATACGTAAGGCTCCGTGTTTTTAGAGAGGTCACGGCCGTCACAGATTTTTGTTTACTGCCCGTAACCTGTCCATAACTTTTACTAAAAATACCTGTGACTAAAATACAGCCTTATTTATAAGAAAAGATTAAAAGAGCTACCTGTGCATAATTGGCTAAGTGATGACTTATTGGTGAAAAACAATGCCACTCTGTAGAAGTATGTGATGCATGAAAACATCAGAGGGACAGAGGAATTTGGTTAGGGTTGCCGGTGCGTGTAACTGGTGTGTGATAAAACTGTAGGAAAGAGAAATGTTTAGGCTGGTGATCAGGAAATGTTTTGTTGAAGTAAAATCAATGAGAATGCAGAAGAGTCTCCTGAATAGAAGTGGCTGAAGCCTCAACACCTGAGTTACTGAAACCTGCAGTAGAGAAACCTCTGGGAACAGAGGCATCATTTGAGGAAAACTCTGGAGGAAGCAAAATTGGATCAGCAGATAGACCATTCTCCGTCTCAAATAGCATCATGAAATAGAAAAAAAACGGACAATTATTTCTTTCCAAATGATCACGTCAAAAATCGGGGCGGAGGGGGGGCAGAGTTACTGAAAGACAGAGAGGTTGGGCAAACCCTGGTTGGGGGAAGGCAACTGTCAGCCTTTCCCCATTGGGCACCATTTCCTATTTGAGAAATGGGCAATAGGGAGCAATCATACACTGCACTTCCAGGGGATGGACAAGTTGAAACCAGATAGGTCTTTCCATATCTAAATGTAGTAATTTATTTTTACTCCAGAGTTCCCGGTTTCTTTTTTTTTTTCACATTTCAGAGCTGGATTAACTAATTTTGTACATTTTCTGGGGGGGTCATATGGCCTTCACGATGTGTGTAGCATTTGGCTTATGACTTTTGTAAAGGCATCCTAAAACAATGAAAATGACAATGCTGATTATGACTCTAAACAACTATTTAAATGCTCATTTGGACACTTTGCAGAACCCAAAATCTCACAACTCAAAACAGAGCCCACAGAGCTTTTTCCCACTGCTAATAAATAAATATTTTATACTGATAAACCATAATAAACTGATAAACTGCTACTGATTGTCTGTGAGCCTCAGCTGGAAGGGTGCCTTCTCACAGATCCAGAAATTGTTCTCATCACAGCGCTGATCCGCATAAATGTATTTATCCCACAGATATGCACAGGGATTCTTGACACTGTAAACAGAGATTCTAGAAAACAAAACACAGTTTTATTACACCATACCACATTTGAGTTACATGTATAATTATTATCAGACAGGGTCATCTTCAAAAGAATTGTTAGTCACTCTGAGGTACATCTACACTAGAGCTGGAGGTGTAATTTCCAGCTCAGATAGACAAACCTACACTAGCTCTGATTAAACTAGTGTCTAAAAGGTGGCAGGACGGGCTTTCACATGGGATTGTATATGCGGTAACAAGCCTGTCCTGCCATTTTTACAGCAACGATTACATTATTTCTCCCTCCCCGCTTCCGCTCCTCCTCCCTCCCACCCCCGCATGCTAGCTGAATCAGCACTGGCTCATATAGGTATATCTGTAATAGCTCATTCAGAGCTAGCACAGGTATATCTATCCGAGCTGCAAATTACACCTTCAGCTCCAGCATACCCTCAATACACATATTTCTCCAAAGCACTGAAGAGCTTGACACAGTGCTGTGCACTGACCCCCTATGATGATAGACCTGAATTTACCATGCTCGCAGCCCCAGTGGCGGCTAAAGTGGTGAGAGAAACTGAGGATTTAATCTTAGATGGGTCACCCACAGGGCACTGTAGAGCACTAATTCCTATGTTACTGGATCCAGCCTCCACAGTGTTCCTAGGCACAGCCTAAAAGCAGTGAGAGACTGGGCCCAAGGAATCACCCTCAGGTTGCTTGGAGGCAGCACACAGCACTTATCTGACAGGCACCAGGAATATCCTCCACAGCACTCCCCTCCCCACTCACAGGTGCCAGGGAAAATGAGAGACTGAGGCTAGGTCTACACTACCCACCTCAATCGGCGGGTAGAAATCGATCTCTTGGGGATCGAATTATCGCATCTCGTCTGGACGCGACAATCGATCCCCGAATTGATGCTCTTACTCCACCAGCAGAGGTGGGAGTAAGCGTCGTCGATGGGGAGCCATGGAGGTTGAATTTGCGTATCTTAAATCGACCTCCCCCCTGTAGTGAAGACCTGCCCTGAGAGAGATTTACAGCTTCTCAGTGAAGTGCCTATACCCCACTCTCCCCCCGAATGGCTGCTTGGGAAGAGGAATGTAGGAGGGTTTGGCAGCTAGGAGGAAGGTTGGATTGGATTGGGGGCTCCTTGTCATTGGTGGGGGGACACTGTGGGAAGGTTTGTAAAGTAGTGGGTCTAACTGGATGGTACTTACCACTGATGGTACCTGCCCATGCCTAAGTATGGACATAGACCAACTTCACATACTCATTGATGAAAATCTTTCCCCAAGTTACTAAATCTTACCCCTTTTCGGATGTAGAAAGAGCTGTGGTGTCCTCCCAAAACCAGTCAGGCCTTTCAGTGTTACGTCGTGATAATCCAATCCAGTAATTTTCTTTAATCAAATATCTACTGACATTTTCCTATGAGGAAATGAGGACAATTTTTTAGAAAAAGTTCATAAATTTGTAGGCTCAGTAACACTGCTGGAAGTCATTGAAAGAAGGTAAGTATCACAGAATGGGATGTTGTTCCTCATTATGACACCTGAGCTATAGTCCTCTTTCTATGCTTGCAGGACCATTCAAGTGCTGTAGGAGAAACTTGAGACACCATTTTGAAATATGATGGATTCTGACATATCTGAACACAAACATGCTGGTTAGCTGGAGAAAAGAGTTATGCAATGCTAAGTGACATAAATATATATAGTAACTTTTTGTAGTTTTGTAACCTCACAGATATTAGAGCTGGAAAAGCCCAGTCTGAGATTCCACCTTATCCAACTACCTCTCTAGGCTGGCCAATGACAGAAAGACTGATTTCATTGTGAATTTATAAAATTATTTAACACAAAGTTTTTGGAGTCTTATCTAATATTTACATAAGATGTGACTTTTAGACAAGAATTTAAAAAAAATCACAAATAAAGGACATGGGTGTTGCAACAGACTGAAGTGTCCCTGACTCATTGAAGAGAGAAGCCCAGGGGCCCAATACCTAGGGGCGCAACGTGAGCCTCGTTACAAGGAGATGTAATCAGATGACATCACCATCCATCTCCTTGGTTGCTCCATGGCAACTCCTGAGATGTGAGCTCAAGGTTCCTGCTATTTCAATTCCTCAGTTCACATTCCCATCCCCACTTTATTCCGCCTACATATTTCCACTCTCCTTTTTTCCTACTGCCTCCTAATTGTCTAACTTAGCTATCCTGGATAAATCTAATTTTACAGTCTTTGCTATGACCAGTTTGGAAAGCTGAAAATGATGTTGAAGCAACCTGGGGGAAATTTTGCCTCCTACAGTCTGGTGAGAGGGAAATCTGAGCAACCCCTCTTGATGTTTTTTTCAGAGGAACCAGCCCCAGCAGTGCGTACTAAGGTCATGTGACACACAGGCTGTGATTGTGATCTTCCAATACTTGAACCTCAACCCAAAGACAGAAGCCCTGATTTCCTCTCCTCTGCTGTTCCTGTCTCTTTCCCCCTCTGTGTACATCTGTCATGTCTACTGCTAAAAAAAAAGGCAGACTCAGAATTTAACAACAAAATGAAATTGCTGAGATCTCCCACCTAAAATAGATTTGCTTTTTCCTCAGCAAAGGTATTGGAAGCTATTTGATATATTTGATAAAATGAAATTTACTTGATTTATTTATGTGCCTGTTGTGACAGATAAGGCAATTTCCTGCAATACTCTTGAAAAACCTTGTTGAATAAAGTTTAGGTGTATTTGGAGTCCTTTGTATAAAAACCCAACGTATTATTGTGGAAGTGTATGTAATTTCTCTGGAAGGGACATGTAGCCAATGTAAAGCTTGTGAAGTGTTCTGAGTTTCAAATAACTATATTAAACAGTGTTATAGACAAGAATGAATTTCTGGGACAAAAATAATTAAGTGGGAACCTTGAGGTGGAGGTGGATGCAAAGTTACCCTCCTCTATTTATGCAAAAACTCAGCCTTTTGAAGTTATGCCCTGAGGAGAGAACCATTGTCTACTGATTACCTGCTCCCAGAAATCTGAAGATCAAGGCCCTACAGGGATAAAGGAAAGACGAACATTTTCATGAGTGCACTTGATCCAGGTTAAAGCTGTTACAAACAGAACCCCCCCGCCCCCGGTATGGTCTGAAGAACAGCTCACCTAACTGAGTCCTTGTTGGAGTTGGGGGTGATCTCTGGTAAGCTCACTAGCATGCATGTAGGTTCATTTATTGTTTTAATGTGTGTTCTCTGCAATGCTTTCACCTTAAGAATAAATGTGCTTGCTTAGAAAGGGTTGCATGGTAATTTATAACTATGGGCACTTATGCTGTTTATAGCCTCTGGAAAAAAAGCAAAGTGCAGATGCTGGCTGTTTCGGTCATCAACCTTGCTGGGGGATATCAAAGTGTAGGCAGGGGACTATGCACCCTGAAAATACCTCAGATAGAAGGTGAGAGATGCAGGTCTCCACCCAACAGAGCTGGTGCCCTTGCTGGTCCATGGTGTGGAAATGCAGGTGCAGTTGACCTAAACTGTGACATATGTAATAAATGTGAGATGGGCATTTCTTGTTTGGGCAGATCAAATAAGTAAAACCAAGATCCAAGCAACAAAAGCACAGATTACTGTTACTGGGAGAGGGGGGGAATTAAAAATGACAGTATCCTGCAACCTCAATCCAGGCCTGTTAATAATGTATGCCTCTGAGTAGGACTGTCTCTGCCCACCTGGCTTGTAACTTTGAAAACCTCTGCCCTACATCCCTCTACCAGCCCGAAGAGCAGATCAACTGTTCTCCTTAGATCACTGGTCAATCCTCTGCCTGAAACCTGAGGGGGTAAAAAGCCTTTGTGGAAGACTCAAAGCTCGTAACCATGCTGCAATTCAATACACTCACAAAAAGAGTTTCTGAATAATACCCTGTGACTGGCAGTAATTTCTTCATGCCAGTAACCCTTGTTATACAATGACATCTTTGGAACTGTGCTAATTATGCTAATGTACATGGATCTGGCCTACTGTACAGAGTCTGGGGATATTGAATAGCTGGAGATACACTAGCCAAAACATATTTTCTGTTTTGTGGAGATTTCTGAAAGGTATACAGAAGTACAAAAGGAAACTGGGCTGGGCTGGGGAACATACCAGCTTCTCCTTGTCTTTTATCATGAGAAGGGTGGAATGTTGTGAGGCACAGAAGGTCCGACTCCCCTCCCACGTCTTCTTCCCTGAAGAAATGTAGTAACAGGTGTCTCCTCCCATTCGTTGCCAGTTTGTGGGGCAGAGTGTACAACTCATTCCTGAAGAAAAGTGAAAAATCATCATTCTGTTTTTAATCCTATGTGTGATGTGGAGAAAACGAGGGCTACGGCCATTGGCTTGAGATGGCAAGGTAATCAAAGAATTGTGATGTCTGTGACCCTAATTCTCCATGACACCAAATACTGAGATCTTACTCAGATTTTACTCAGTCCTCGCTGTGTCAAAGTTCCATTGAGGTCAAAGAAATATGACTAAGTAAAAACAGAGCAAAACCTGTCAATGCTGAACTCATTTGGGCATTGTCAGACATTGCCTTCCCCATGTTGATACTTTGGATGGAGGTTAACTGGACCATGGGATAGTCTCCCAATGAAATGGCAGATGTCTGATTGCTTGAAGAACTAGCTGGCGTTAGTGAATACACTGTACTAACAATCTTGAACTGGCCAGAGGACTGGGAGCCAGAGAATGTACAAAATATTGGCCACCAGTAACATGTAGACTCACCAATAATTTTTATAATTTTATGAGTTGTGTGGGAAAAATATGAAGCACATTTTCAATCTGATTTCTCCCTGCACAACAGTTTTGTGAGATGGGGGTTATTTCCCATTATTGCCAATCACCTTGCTCAGTTTTTTCTCCAACCAGTAAGATTGGGATAATAGATCTCTTTTCAGAAGTTCCAAAGTAAGTTACTTTTTCCCCATCTTCCTGGGGCTGATTCCCTGCTTCACAATCAAAGACCTTAAGATCTTTCCTGTTTAATTTACCTGGTTTCTGATTCACCTAACCCATCCTTCCGTTAAGGTGCCATCTTGAATTTGCCTTAGAAGACCATTAGTACTGCTCCTTAATTAGTCAGAGGAGTCAATCCTGAGAAATATGAGGCACTCCTACCTCACAAAGGACATAGCATGGTGCCCCTTCCACACCCCACAACAGCTCCCCTCTTTCTGCTGTGCCCCTCCCAACAATCCCAGAGACTGAATGGGAGTGGAATCCTGATTTACCACACTTGAACACTGTAAGGATACTGTCCCCACCTGACATCTGTTTCATATTCTCTGTAATAAATTGGTTAATCTCACTCCAGTTCTTCAGAGTAGCAGCCGTGTTAGTCTGTATCCGCAAAAAGAACAGGAGTACTTGTGGCACCTTAGAGACTAACAAATTTATTAGAGCATAAGCTTTCGTGGACTACAGCCCACTTCTTCGGATGCATATGGTGCCACAAGTACTCCTGTTCTTTTTACTCCAGTTCTTAGTGATTTGGTGTCACCATCATGACAGGCTCTAATTATCGATGTTGTAAGCAATTTCAGCAGAGAGGATAAAAATAGAAAGTGTCCTGGAAATGGAATTCCCTTACACCTCATTTCTCTCCTTAATCCCTGCTTACTCTCAGACAAGGTCTACACTACCCGCCTGAATCGGCGGGTAGAAATCGATCTCTCGGGGATCGAATTATCGCGTCTTGTCGGGACGTGACAATCGATCCCCGAATGGATGCTCTTACTCCACCAGCAGAGGTGAGAGTAAGCACCGTCGATGGGGAGCCGCGGAGGTCAATTTTGCCGCCGTCCTCACAGCGAGGTAAGTCAGCTCCGATACGTCGAATACAGCTACGCTATTCACATAGCTGAATTTGCGTATCTTAAATCGACCCACCCCTATAGTGAAGACCTTCCCTCAGTAATGGTTTTACTGAGCTCAGATTAGCATGAGATGTTGTGTGAGGGGACTATTGCATCACCATTGCCCTGTGTTATTACTCATCCTGGGACAAAAGATTTAGTCCAGGTGTATAACAACATTGTTTACCATTATTTTTATTCTTCGCTTCCCCTTTGAAACACAAACTCTCTCTTATTTCTTGCAGCCTGCTTGAGAAATTTGTTTGCAGAGCATTCTCCTTCTCTTTGAGTTTTACATTCTCTTCCTGGCAGATGTTGGTAACCTGGAAAACTGAAATTCACAGAAGCATTTTCTAGCATGAACTTTTACAAATTCAAATGTTATTGAGGTGAAAAGGAGGTTTGGTTTTTTTATTTGGCTCGCCTGCTAGCCATACTGAGATTTGTTCGTTTCTGAACGGTTACTTTTAAATGCTGCTGGGATTATTAAAATGCAAGCGTTAATTATCAGGGTGCCTACAGCTTTTTATAATTGTCTTTTTAATATTTAAAACTGAATAAATTGTTCCTTTCAATTATTGGTCATTCCATTGACTTGATTTATTTTCATCCTTATTTTACAGAAATATCAGATAGTGATGAACTCAGAGGTCAAATGTAATTTTTCTGTTTATTTTTTTTTAAAGGAAGTGGACTATTCATGAGACATGGGCCCTTCCACCTTTCCATCATGGATTTGTATCCAGAGAAGGTCACTAGTATCCAAAAGTGATGGCCACCTGAAAACTGATTAGTGTGAAATGAGATAGTGGAGGTCACTAGTTCCCAATGAGCCAGCTGACACAAAAAAGGGTACCTTTTTGGCAGTTTAAGAGGAGAGGTCCAGGCATGAATGGACTATTAAGATTGTCACTTGTAGTAGTGATACTTCTGGAGCAGGGCCAAGGTAATGTACATTAATGGGTGAGGCAGAGCATCTGGGAAGCTTGCTCTGTGCAGTCTGCCTGTGTTGTACCAGCTCTATGGATAAATCAAGAACTTCATCCTATAGGGGATGGATATCAAACTGACATCTTTCACCAACATTGAATTCACCAAATAAATATGTATTGTTACTTACACACAACTCCCAGGGCTAGCAGTCCTACCATTAACGCCAGACACAATGTGAGCAAAGTCAGGGCAGCCAGACACCATGGGGATAAAGTGGGGAGCCCTGGCAGAAATCAACAATGAATTCAGTAACTAAAAGAGGCAGATCCTGAAAATTCCTTATTTTGCTTCTATTATGTTTTCTTCTTTTCCTCACCCTACCCACAAGGACACTGAGCCATGTGCTGATAGTGCAGACTTTGGTACAAGGTCCTCAGTGAGAGCAGTTCTGCTTGGAGGGGGTTGCAGCTACCCAAGGTGCCTAAAACATCCCTTCCAATGCAGGGAGTTGCAGCCACTCAAAACAGACCCCAGCTTGGGGTCGCCCCCACTGCAATCTGTCTGCAGAGCTCCTGTGGACCCAAAGTGAAGATTAAAGCTGGAAGCATTACCTGCCGTCCCAGGGGTGAATTCTTCTCAGGCCACAGCAACAGCCCTTGCTGATGAAGGGCGCTGTAATGTGCCAGGAGGAGGGATAGCTCAGTGGTTTGAACATTGGCCTGCTAAACCCAGGATTGTGAGCTCAATCCTTGAGGGGGCTATTTGGGGCAAAAATCTGTCTGTGGATTGGTCCTGCTTTGAGCAGGGGGTTGGACTAGATGAGGTCCCTTCCAACCCTGATATTCTTTGTTTCTATGTCTGTACATGTGGGGTGAATCAAACCCACTGCACATTATTCCACAAAAGTTCAGACTTTGTGTTCTTTTTTCTGCTTCCTCCTTATTAGGCAACACCATGGCTTGAAGGAGAAAGTAGTTAAGGACATTGAGGTCAATGGTAATAGGGACAAAATACAACATGGTTTTACAAAAGGTAGATCATGCCAAACCAACCTGATCTCCTTCTTTGAGAAGGCAACAGATCTTTTAGACAAAGGAAACACAGTGGATCTAATTTACCTCGATTTCAGTAAGGCATTTCCACATGGGGAATTATTAGCTAAATTGGAAAAGTTGGGGATCAGTATGAAAGTTTGATAAGGAACTGGTTAAAGGGAGACTACAATGGGTCATACTGAAAGGTGAACTGTCAGGATGGAGGGAGGTTACTAGTGGAGTTCCTCGGGGATCGGTTTTAGGACCAATCTTATTATTACTGACCTTGGCACAAAAAGTTGTAATGTGCTAATAAAGTCTGTGGATGACACAAAGCTGGGAGGTATTGCCAATACAGAGAAGGACCGGGATATCATACAGGAAGATCTGGATGACCTTGTAAACTGGAGTAATAGTAATAGGATGAAATTTAATAGTGAAAAGTGCAAGGTCATGCATTTAGGGATTAATAACAAGAAGTTTTGTTATAAACTGGGGAAGCATCAGTTGGAAGTAACAGAGGAGGAGAAGGACCTTGGAGTATTGGTTGATCACAGGATGACTATGAGCTACCAATGTGATATGGACATGAAAAAAGCTAATGCGGTCTTGGGATGCATCAGGTGAGGTATTTCCAGTTAGTACCATTATACAAGGCACTGGTGAGACCTCATCTGGAATACCATGTGCAGTTCTGGTCTCCCATGTTTAAGAAGGATGAATTCAAACTGGAACAGGTACGGAGAAGGGCTACTAGGAGGATCCGAGGACTGGAAAACTTGTCTTATGAAAGAAGTCTCAAAAAGCTCGGCTTGTTTAGCCTAACTAAAAGAAGGCTGAGGGGAGATATGATTGCTCTCTATAAATATATCAGAGGGATAAATACCAGGGAGGGAGAGGAATTATTTCAGCTCACTACCAATGTGGACACGAGAACAAATTGATATAAAGTGGCCATCGGGAAGTTTAGACTTGAAATTAGATGAAGGTTTCTAACCATCAGAGGCGTGAAGTTCTGGAACAGCCTTCCAAGGGGAGCAGTGGGGGTTTGATACAGGAGTGGGTGGGTGAGATTCTGTGGCCTGTGTTGTGCAGGAGGTCAGACTAGATGATCATAATGGTCCCTTCTGACCTCAAAGTCTAAAGTCTATGATACTGAGGAAACGAGATGTCCACCCTTCCAGCCCTGGCATCTCCACCAACCAATAGTCATTTACCTCCTTCTCCTCCAGCAATGACAGGTCCTTTCCCACCATCAGCTTACCTCCCCTTTCTCTAAAATTATCCTCCCTCCCTCATCAGCCATCATCCAGTCCCCCTTAAATGTTTTTTGTTTTTCACATTTCACAATCTTTTTTAATGGAAAATATTTTGAGAATCCAGGTTTAGACAGAGAGGATGATAAGAGTGAGCAAAAGGGTTGAAAATGAAAGCTGAATTTCCTAAAAAAATAATAAAATGGTGAGAACAAAGAATTAGCCCTGGTCTACACTAGGAGTTTAGGTCGAATTTAACCCTGCACCCATCCACATGACACAGCCATTTTTGTTGAGTTAAAGGGCTCTTAAAATCTATTTCTGTACGCCTCCCCAATGAGGGGATTAGCACTGAGTGTCTGTTGCGGGGACAGTTTGTCAGTTTGACTGTGTGCTTGATTGTTTGAAAAGTGTGAATTGGGAGTGCTTTGTTCCAGGTGGGCCTTGAGTGGGCCTGATTGTTATAAAAAGGCAGCCAATTGTGAACCAGCAGAGCGACGAACAGTGGAGAGGCTAACGGAGGGAGTTTGCCTGGGGGGAGCCCACTGAGGCTTTCATCTTACAGCCTTTTCTGAGTATTAACTGCAACAGCTGAGGAAGCTCTTAGAAGGAAGGTAATATGGATGGTGAGCGATCAGCTCTTGTGACCTGCACAGGATGTGCCATGTTTGTCTTTCTTCCACAGGACAGAAGCGACTTTGTCTGTACAAAGTGCAAGCGGGTCTCCATATTGGAAGAGAAGGTATCAACCCTGCGTTGCATAAGAGAAAATGAAGATTTCTTGGAGAGACGTCAGGATATGCTTCTACGGGCACAACATTCTGAAGAATCAGAGCAGGCTGCGCAGCAGGGACAGAGGGACGGTGAAGAAAATTGGCAGCATGTGACCTCCGGAAGAAGAAAGAGGAGCGTCCATATACCAGCAGTGCAGATACAGGTGAGCAACCACTTTTATGTTCTCTCCACAGGTACTAATGCGGAGAGTGGACCAGATGATACATCAGGGGGAAGGGAGCACAAGGAAACTCCACTAATTGGAAGGCATGAGATGCACTGTCCTAGGGATGGTGGTTCCACGACCACCACTCCCAAGAGAAGGAGGCGGATGGTGGTGGTCGGGGACTCCCTCCTAAGGGGAACTGAGTCATCTATCTGCAGTCCTGACCGGGAAAGCCGAGAAGTGTGCTGCTTGCCAGGAGCTAGGATTCACGATGTGACGGAGAGACTGCCGAGACTCATCAAGCCCTCAGATCACTAGCCCTTCCTGCTTCTCCATGTGGGCAACAATGATACTGCCAAGAATGACCTTGAGTGGATCACTGCAGACTACATGGCTCTGGGAAGAAGGATAAAGGAGTTTGAGGTGCAAGTGGTGTTCTCATCCATCCTCCCTGTGGAAGGAAAGGGCCCAGGTAGAGACCGTCGAATTGTGGAAGTCAACAAATGGCTACACAGGTGGTGTTGGAGAGAAGGCTTTGGATTCTTTGACAATGGGATGATGTTCCAAGAAGAAGGATTGCTAGGTGGAGACGGGCTCCATCTAACGAAGAGAGGGAAGAGCATCTTTGCAAGCAGGCTGGCAAACCTAGTGAGGAGGGCTTTAAACTAGGTTCACTGGGGGAAAGAGACCAAAGCCCTGAAGTAAGTGGGGAAATGGCATACCAGGAGGAAGCACAAATAGGAGAGAGCAAGAGGGGAGGACTCCTGCCTTATACTGAGAAAGCAGGATGATCAGCGAGTTATCTTAAGTGCCTATATACAAATGCAAGAAGCCTGGGAAACAAGCAGGGAGAACTGGAAGTCCTGGCACAGTCAAGGAACTATGATGTGATTGGAATAACAGAGAGTTGGTGGGATAACTCACATGACTGGAGTACTGTCATGGATGGATATAAACAGGAAAGACAGGCAGGGCAGAAAAGCAGGGGGAGTTGCATTGTATGTAAGAGAGCAATATGACTGCTCAGAGCTCCAGTATGAAACTGCAGAAAAGCCTGAGACAGGGCCTGTAACACACTGATGCCGTCTGGTAATTGCTACTTTCATAGAGATGGCAAAACTGCTAAATAATCTGACATTTATTTGAATGTAAAGATGAAAAAACCTTCCACCTTCGCTACTGAGCTACAGCCCCAAGCTGGGGCCTGAAGGCAAAACCCTTTGTGCTCTCTGACATTTAACCAAAAAAGGGAAGTGGTTTTCAATTTCAATCACTCCAGGTTTGCTGGATGGAAATGCTGCTGCAGATGACAGCATGGGGCTATGTGGTTGAATTGTTCAGGGGGCCACAGCAAACCAATGTCCTGACTTGTGAGTGTTTTGCTTAAATAATCTCCCATTCATTGTTTCAGGGAAAGGCCATGAATTGGGGTTTGTCTTAGAGGGTTTTCTCTTCTACTTATTAATGTCACTTATCAATTACAAGAAGCAACCTGGAGCAAGTCAAACATGAATGCAAACAAAAATCTTCACTTCCCCACAGACCAGAGTTTGACAACAGTAAAATCCTAATCTAGGCTGCATCATGCCATGGATGATTTTGCAAAAATGATTATGAACTGATGGCACAGTATCTTCTCTAGACTGTCCAACTCTGCTCTAGAGCCTGATCCCACACAAACACTTACACCTGGCATACTGCTCACTCATCTGGGTAATCCATCAAAGTCACTAGGACTATTCATGGCGGTAAGTACTACTCTCAGCAGTTAGTGTTTGCAGGATTGGGTCCCTACATAATAAGATCTTCAGGGGAGAGACAGCATCTCCCACCCATGCTTTGAACAGAAATGTGCCTGCTTCTGCCCTTCTGTTAATTAATAATGACAATAAAACAGGACAAATTCACCACTGGTGTAACATTACTGAGAAGTGCGGAGTTAGAGGAGCGAATTTGGTCCATTCTGCCTAAGCCTAGGTTGAGAGCACTTCCCAGCCCAGCTAATTTTAGCACAATAACGAAAAAAGCCCAATAGAGATTGTACCTTTTTCCTCAGGAGTGGGAGGCTTTGGAATATTTTCCAGTGCATAAGATTTATTAAATTCCAGATCCGCATATGTTATTTCCTCTGTCATAACTGGTGAAGAGGGAAGTTTATATTCCGAGTCAAAAAGTTATAGCACGTTTCAGGTTCTGCAGCTGTTGAGCGAGGAACAAGATCTGTTGTTTTAGAGAGGGCTCCTTTTTAATGCATTGTTAGATACAAATAAGGCAACCCGGATATCGAAGCAGAGTGGCCCAGAACTTCCTCTGAAAGGATGTTACAAAAGAGAAATGTTCCCTTTGAACTGAGGAATTGTTCCCTTCTCTTTCTTCCTCTGCCTCCCTTCTCACCCATCTGCCCTCCACTTATTTCTCTCTGCAACGTCTGTCGAAAACACAGCCCTGTCTGTGTAAATTCTGTGGGTTGGTTTTTAAAGAGGCAACTTGTTTCTGGAGAACTGCAGGTTCATGATTCACCTGCAGGGGTGAATACAGGATTTTCACAGCATCATGGGCATATTCTGTTGTTGCCAGCTGCATGCCGTAGAGCAGGGGTAGGCAACCTATGGCACGCGAGCTGATTTTCAGTGGCACTCACTGATCTGGGAGGCTCTGCATTTTAATTTAATTTTAAATTAAGCTTCTTAAACATTTTAAAAACCTTATTTACTTTACATACAACAATAGTTTAGTTATATATTACAGACTTATAGAAAGGAAAACTCCTACAGATGTTAAAATGTATTACTGGCACGTGAAACTTTAAATTAGAGTGAATAAATGAAGACTCAGCACACCACTTCTGAAAGGTTGCCAACCCCTGAGCTAGATCCTCAGCTGGTATAGAATGGCATAGCTTCAACTTCGGTTTAAGCCAGCTTTCTCTCCCTCCTTCCCCCTCCCCCCCATTTTCTACTGCCAGTGAGGCACAAAGAAGCTGGTGAGGTGAAGTAAGGTTCTGGTCCTCAGGGCCTAGCTGTCCATTTGGCAAATTCTTCTTAAGCTTTATTGTCATGCTGTATCTCAAAAATGTCAAGGCCTCCAAATGTGTTCTGATGGTCTTGCAGATCACCAACTTCTACTGGTATTTTTGAATGCTGGTAGTAAATGCTGGGAAGATGTTCCTGTGTGAATCTGGAAAATCAAAATGTTCCCTTGTCATATTATAGCCATGTACGCTCTGATGCGTAGATCTACAGTTCCTTCTCCTGCCATGTCTGGCTTTATAACAACTTCAATGAATGACATTTAGGGCATTTTAAAATATAACTGGGAAGTTAATTTGGTGGTTGTGACAGTGAGGACTTAATTGCATGCTCTAAATGGATTGAAGGTTTACACATTTCCTCAGAACTGTTATTGCATGTTATTGAAGCCTTCCTCATCCTATTCTAACACTTGTAGGGCATGAGTAAAACACATCAACAAACCTATGTAGAGTGGCAGGCCTAAACTAGTAGGGATACTGAGAACAGGACTGAGACAAGCAAAATTGGTGGTGGTGGTAGAGAAATTGCATGGGCCCTTCAGCAACTTAATCTGTCTCTGTCCAGCACTACCAACCACAATATTAATCTGTTTTTGTCTAAACTGATCCATCTTGGGAGACAACTGGAACAACTATACAGTATCAGGAGACTGTTTTCATATATTCAGGGGCAGATCCTTAGATAAAATTGGTGTAACTCTTTTGATTTCAATGAGCTATGCTGCTTTACACCAGGTGAGAATATGGCCCTCCTTAATCTCTAGGTCACTGGTTCTTCTACATCTCCAGGTTGTTAACTCCCATCTGGAGGCCCCTCAGGGGCCTATCTGAAAAAAGTGGGTGAATTCCAGTCTTGCTCTGAGAAGGATGGTGTTTACATCACAAAAATCACTACCAGATAAGAATTAATTGGCTTCACCCAATGTCTCAGCAGAGGGATGAAAACTGGAATAGACCATAGCATGGGCCTCTGTCTCCCTTAGAGGTCCTTGGGGTCAAAAATGAGGTTAGCATTAGCAGGGGGATGGGACTGTGTGCATATGGGTGTTGGGCCCGGGAAGGCAGCTTGTGTTACTGCCCTCTGGGCTGTAGATATTCTCGAAACAGAGGATATCAGCCTCCAGGGCTATTAGTTCTGCAAGTTCCAACAGCACTTTAGAAAATAACACAAACTCAGTTGCTTGTTCTCAGTGGTCAGGACTCATTAGACACTCTCAGCTGCAGATGGAAAACCACAACAAAAAATATGAGAAATATAAGAGACATTCAGGGCTGACATCATTCAGACTTGGTTGTGAAACGTGTCCCATTAACTGTATGCAAAGCAGCAGCGATGGTATCTGGGAAGTACATGAACTACAACAGAGGGCTGCTGTACCCCTCTAGCTTTTGTGGGTCTTTCCTGCATTACTCAACCCATAGCCAATGGTGTGGTTGCCACCAGATAACAGCATCAAGTGCTTTTGCAGTGTCACTAAGGAGAACTACTTGAAACTGTTTGAAATCTTGATGCAAGATGTCAAAAGCTTTGTGTGGAACATTTTTTACAAATGTGCTGACTTTTCACCCACTTTCTTGAGGATTTGAATACACACACAGCAAGACATGCCTGAAACGTAAGGAGGGAACTGGGTGTAATTTCTTGTATACTATTCTCCCCAGAATCCTCACTAGGACTCAGGAACAACCAGAGAAGAGGCTGTCCTTCTCAGGATTTGAACTGAGCTCAGCGCAGGCTGGGGCAGGTCTCTGGGAGTGAGGTAGTGATTGCACCGTGGATACCTATACACTGCAGTCATGACCGACAGTCCTCACAGTTTACGGACCTTGCTATTGAGCTTCAGTGACTCGATTTATGGAGTTTTCAATGATCCGTGACCCATTTATTATCTTTCTTCACTGCCTGTGTAACATTTTCTGTCTGTGGTGATGAGGGACAGGAGAGGGAAGCAAATATAACTCTTTTGTGAATATGCTTTATGAGTTCTGAGTTTGGAAAATCTCATAGTGTTCCCTTTTATTTCACAGTGTGGTCAGAGCTACACAACAAGCTTACGGGTTCTCTGGAGTCACCTAAAAGCATAGTTAAGCACTTGAACAGGTTACCTAGGGAGGCTGTGGAATTTTCTTTAGTGATGATACTTTTGACACCACTGCATGACATTCTTATTCTCACAAAATTCTGCAACATCATTGTATTTTTTGCATCTCAGGAAGGATGAAATGTAATTATATCACGTACTGAAGGGACAATAAGAGACAACAACATTGCCTATTGAAAGGAAGTCATTTGGGAAGTTTGGATGTAACAACATCACAATGCTTCATAATGCCCCAGGTAAATTTGGGGCTCTTTAATTTTCTTGCAGAGAACACGAAAGCCAGGATTAACTGATAGAAAACGGGAATAGAGTGAAAAACAAGATTCCTTATGAATGGAAGCCATGGGGAACTGCTTTATCAGGGTGTAATGGCGCCTATATATGATTTTGAAAGTTCTGCTTTGGCCACAGGAAAGTGTTGTTTTTGACAAAAAGAGACTCCGGAAAGGTAGGAAAGTAATTGTATAACGACCTAGTGACAATTCTGTTGGTGACATATGAGCCAGAATGAATCCAAATTAGCACCATTCACTGGAGCTGGAATTCTGCAAAATTGTAAGTCTCAATACTTACACATAACCAACAGGGCTATTAGCCCTATGAAGAGTACCAAGCACACCGTCAGCAAAGTCAGGGCAACTGGACGCCACACGGGGGAAGGAGCAGGGAGCCCTGAGAGAATCCAATAATTGTTTCAGTGATGAAAATAAGTGAAGTGACATCCCCTTTTTAATTGCTCTTTTAAAATATATTGTTTTTCTTCACTCACACATGTTTTTAACAATTGAATATTCTGAGATTCTCGAGTCAACCATAAAGCGAACAGAAGAGAAAGAAGAGATCTTGAGAAGCAGAAATAGCTGATTCATAAGAGTAGATTTTTATGTGTTGAGATATTTTTATGATGAACCCAGCTCTGTACTGTCTGAGAATAATATTAGTAGATAAACCTAATATTTGGGAACATTATTGATAGAACAGTGACCCTTATTAGGATATTTCAGGTTGTAAGGAGACTATAAGGTTGAAATCCTTCTCCTGAGCCCCAAAATGGTGTCAAGGTAAAATTTTCCATAGCCCTATATTTTCAAAAGGGATTTAGGTACTTAGAAAAATGTTAGAGTAATGAGTCCAATGGGAATTCACCCACTCAGGAGGAAATACACATAGCTCCCAGAGTCTGCAGCATTCACAGATTCAGAAAGCAAAGTTTGAGGTTTTATTTAATTTTTTAAAATAAACAGCTACAGTATGTTGAATATTGTTAATAAATGTGGAATAGTTACATAGTGGCACACAGATCTCCTGCCCCATCCCTCGGGATGATGGCAGCAACCACCAGTACATGGTGCAACATGAACAGATGGGTTTCAGAAGAGAACGAGTAAAGCAGGGGTAGGCAACGTATGGCACGCATGCCAAAGGCGACACGCGAGCTGATTTTCAGTGGCACACATGCTGCCTGGGTCCTGGCCACCAATCCATGGGGCACTGCATTTTAATTTAATTTTAAATGAAGCTACTTAAACATTTTAAAAAACCTTATTTCCTTACATACAACAATAGTTTAGTTATATATTATAGACTTATAGAAAGAGACCTTCTAAAAATGTTAAAATGTATTACTGGCATGTGAAACCTTAAATTAGAGTGAATAAATGAAGACTCAGCACACCACTTCTGAAAGGTTGCCGACCTCTGGAGTAAAGGGTTCACATAAGCAGCAGGGTCTATAATTAAGGCCTATCTAATCTTTGATACTAGTTGCACCGAAGCTGCATACATCAGAGATGAGGCTTTAAGAAAAACACTAAAACTCCCAAGACTCACAATAAAATTACTGCAGATGACAAGGCTGCTCTGATCACATTTAGAAAATTTTATTCACAAGCATATGGATTAGAAACCTTTTCAATGGAAACTTCAGTTCATGGAAGCTGATTGCATTTAACCAGGAAAATATATTTGTCAAGGCCTGCATTAAAATTTTTAATTATGTAGTTTTTCCTTCTATCACAATGCCTGCATAATCTCAATCATAGAATATCTGGGTTGGAAGGGACCTCAGGAGATCATCTAGTTCAACCTGCTGCTCAAAGTAGGACCAATCCCCAGACAGATTCCCCCCATCCCTAAGTGGTCCCCCTCAAAGATTGAATTCACAACCCTGGATTTAGTAGGCCAATGCTCAAACCACTGAGCTATCCCTTCCCTCTCCCTAACAAATCAATTTGATCAAAATAATCAAATCCAGATCAGGGATGTCTCCTTGCTGCAAGGGATTGAGCTGGGAACCCCACAAGTCATAGCAGAGGGAAACATCAGAATAAGGTTTAATATAAAAGCAGAGACACCCTCCCCCAAGTTACCATCCTCAATAACAGATTCAATAATAGACATGTTCTTAGCCACTTCTTATATTTTTTTACAGATAAAATACATTATAAAGACCTATCGAGAAATATATGTACACAATAGTTGCTCATTTCCTGAATTGGATTGGGGCTGTGAACTGTGTGCACAGTAATTATCCCCTGCCACAATGAAATAATCAGGTGCTGTACAAACACACAATAGAAGACAGTATCTACCTTGAAGAGCTTACAAACGAAATAGACAAGACAGAAAAGTAGGGTTGTGATCAGTGTGATGACTGTAAACTTGCTCTTGCTACCATCATTTTTCTTTTTGGGAGGAGGGGATGTGGGGATTAGCGACATAAAAAGACAAAAGAAGAGATGGGAATAAGGGAGACAGAGCAGGCGAGAACATGGAGAGGAGGAAGTGGAGTGAGGCTGACGCAATTCTGTGCATGGGGCTGGGAGAGAGTTGGAGCAAGCAGCCAATCAGTAATGGGCACAAAGTCCAAGAAAAACTGTAGAATATGTGATACCTCTGTTGTTGCCTGGATGTCCACGGGCAGATACTGGAGTTCGGGATTGCAAATTTAAAGTGGCGTATCCCTTCTCATCCTCCATATCCAATCTTTTGTCCTCCCTGGAGGACAGAGACACCCTGGCTGCCCTGTTAGACCAGTATTGGGTCAGGAAGAACTGTTCACATTTCAGCATTTCATCAGAAACCACACAGGAAATTTGCACTACACTCCTAAAAAGGAACTTGCAGCCTCAAGAATTAAAGTGACACTGTCAAGGTTGCAACCTTCCAGTCTTCTCTTTCTATTTTTAATTCATGTAATGTTTTGAAAGGTCAATGAAATGCCTCCTTAGAAGGAGGAATGACTTAAACATTTGTGAACACTTTTCATCTGGAGTCTTAAAGTGCTTTTGAAAGGAGGGTATCCCTAGTCCCCTTTTACAGATTGGAGAGAGCTGAAGTGACTTGCCCAAGTCACATAGTAAGTCAGTGTCAAAACCAGGAACAGGATTCAGGTTTCCTCCTCAGGAACTTCTGTTCTGTCCCCTACACTTGAAAACCTCCTTGTTTACAACTATCAAAGCTCTTAACAGGATCCACAACTGTGGTGATAAAATGTTTGTGACTGGGGTGCCTGAATGGGCCATGCTGAGAATGACAACTCAGGGCAGACTGAGAGAAATAGGGCAGACAAATCCCCAAGACTGGTGATTTATTCTATAATTAGATGCACCAAGCCAGTAACAGAACAGCTTCTGGAATGCCTCACTGGTTACCAAGAAGCCAAATATCGTCCCCTTTAAGCATTCCAGCCCATGCCTCCCATCTAGACAGCCAACTCTAATACTGTGAGAGGTTATTGAAACCTGATTCACCTTAGGTTAGGTTCACCAGTCCCAAAAGACTGATCTCCAAGTCAATATGAATTTCAGATATTACCCAATAATCATTCAGATGCCAAGCCTTTAGTAACTAAAAGACAAAAAGTTTAATAACAAAAAGGAAAAAGAAAGAGAGTTGCTGTGGCTAAAAGATCAATATGCATATGCATACAGATATGTGTAAAGTCCTTTGGTCAGTTTCATAGCAGAGATAGTGAGGCTGCTGATTTGTAAAAGTCTTTCTGGAATTGATTTAAAATGTTATAGTTCCATAGGTGGTTCAGATGTAGAGTTTGTTCAAGTTCTTCCATGAGAATTCTAGGGAAATCCAGGATAAATATGGAGACTTCAGTCTTGTGGCTTAGTTCTTCGCTGACAAAGCTTAAGCAGACTTGATATGAAAAGGATCAGTACCGAGGCTTCCTTTATAGTTAAAGCAACCTGAGTGCTCACAGCTAATTCCACCACATGGCCTTTGATGAAAACAAGCTGACATTTTGATCTCTATTTGATGGTTCTTTTCTCAAACAATACAGTTAGCAATAGTCATTCAAACTATCAAGACAGTTCACAGGTGGTTTACTATGTGGAATTACAAGGTTTGAGGAGAGATTAGGACAATAATATTATTACACCACAAATCCCATCTAAATGATAATATCCCCTTTTGATCTAGGAGTGAATAGAAGATAGTAAGGAAGTGTTACAGGACAGAAACAGGATTTAGCATCTACTAATAAATAGATCACATTGTTAGATTTCTAATAGGATACAGGTAAACAGACACATTTAGCACTTATTCTTTGATTCTCTAACAGTACAGGCAAACATGTTAAAGGTTCTAGTCTACTCAACATGGCTTTGATGACTGTCTACAAGGAATGGCCCTGTTTATCAGTGCAATATCCTTTTCGTATGTTCTTAAGACTTGCTTTACAGGTGACCCAGCTTGCTGATCGTTTAACATTTACTGGCCCAACGTTACAATATATTTCTCCTACACTTTTCTATTAGGATTTTAAATTCTTTAGGGGCAGAGTCTAAGTGACTGTATAATGACTAGCACAATGTGGCCCAAGTCTCTGCTGAGACCTCTAGATACTACAGCTATGCAAATAATAATAATAATGGTGACTTTTTTTCCCCAAGTCCTTCCCCCTTCTGTGCCCACCTGCTAATAGCCACCCATGCATGGCCCATCCTGTGAGCTGAAAATTGAGACTGGCTTAGCTCTGTAGCATTAAGGTTGTAGCTCATAACAGTTTTTGCTGTCTCCAGGAAAAGAGGGAGTTAACATTCCCTGTGAGAGCATCTGACTGCAATCTCTCCTGAAACAAACTAACTCAAGCTGTTCTTTTTAGCTTTTTTAAATAAACGAGGTATCTCATCTAGAGAAAGTTATAAAATAGAAAATATAGGCACAGTAAGAGATACTGTACATGGAGTTATCTAGATCCTTATAACACGCTCTTCATCATGGGAACAGAAATAATCCTTGATAAACTAGCTTCAATGAGCTGATTCATTTGTCACGAAAACATTAATTTGAAAAGTAAAGACTATAAATAGTTAGAAAATAAAAACAGTTTCCTCTTCTGCACTGACCTCTTTTCCTTGCAGTAGAAACATCTTTGTGTCTCTTTTGCTATCAACAATGTGGCTAGTGACTGTCTTGGGAGGAGAATGTGTTTGTAATGCAGGAGCCTGCCTTAGATAGAGGTCAATACTGTTCTGAACAGAGGTGCTACAGTAAGAATGAGATTTGTAGTTATCAGTGTAAACTGTAATCCCATGGCATGAGTTAATAATTTCTGTTGCAGATCACAATATAGCTTCACTGACAGATACTCACCTACAGAATGAAATTAGTGAGTTACCCCTGTACTCAAACAGATGTTACAAAGAACAAGTCTGGGGTAAATTACACTTTAAAGAATGAGAGCCATTCTGGTCTGGTCTGAACAGGCACTTTGTAGAAAGGACATTTATAGTTCCATATTTATTGTCTCTCCATAATTTCATCATCAAATGTGCTCCTTTTACAGTGGTAATGAAGTTTTTTTCTATAACTGCTGGTACTGCAAACTCACTGTGGGATTTGAGTGTAAAGATTTTTGGGAATTTTTCGGAGACATCATCACCGGTAATAAATTTCTTCAGCGAAGATTAGATGCTCAGACATGCCGGTGCATCCCAATCAGTTTTCACAATAGTAATTTATTAGAATTGCATTGTTTTGTTGATGCATTTATGAGACAGCTCCCTCTCTTTGACTTGTGTTATTTCTGCATTGTAAATAGCAATAAAAATCAATATAAACGTATTTGTGTCACTCCCATCACCAGCTCTCACTCTGAATGTATGCAAGTAGCAGGTTTGTTAACTGAGATAGATTATTTGTTACTGTCACTGTTAAAACCTCCCTTTAAGAGAATTAACCCTATGGTACCAAGGTAATATGATGGTGTTATTGATTAAATGTCAACATGTGTTTTGTTTCCTGCTAAGAACAGAAGGGAAAAATAACTTGTTTCCCCAGGAAAATCTTATTATTCAGAATGAAATGACACAAAGGAGTAACCAAGGCAGGAGGACCCTATCAACATCTGAGAAGAGCTCAGACACAGCAACAAGCAGCAGGCAGAAAATATCTGTAAAAGTTGTATTTATTGAACAGAAATTAGCTTTATATGGTTAGACCACATGTACAAGTTACACCTTTTGATTGGAAATAGATTTTGCACATGTGAAGTGCATTTCTCACCTGATTTCTGTAAGCCTGTTTTCCTTATAGGATCACAGAAAATGGGGATGTCACAAGATCTCCATTCAGAATTTTATACAAGATGAAACCACTTGAATGGAAGAAGAGAAAGACCTGAGACAATTAGGGCCTCTTTTAAGACTCTGCCATGTTGTAACATCAATAACTCCATCAGGTATTGATATTTTCCTTTCCAGTCCCAACATTGTTGAAACAGATTTGGAGTAACTTGTACCCTCTATCAGTACTGGGAATTGAATTTGGGTTCCCTATATCTCAGTTTAGGCCCTAAATCGTAGGAAACTTGGTATTCACGAGGTCCCACTTCCTTCCATTCTTGTTCTGACCAGAAATTCCATCTTGGACCTGAGAAACCGTCCAAACAAATTATGTATCAGAGCCAAAGTTTCTGCGAAAAGTTTTGGTATCAAAATGTTCTGACAAAAGTGTTTCATCACCAAATTCTTGACCAGCTCTACAGGGGATATCAGTGGGGGCTGCACTATGGATTGAGAGTAGTTTGGAGTCCTAAATGTATACACTGACCCGTGGACCACAATTAAAAATGGAAGTGAGTCCTGGCTACAGAACGAGTGTGATATCTCTGCCCTAGTTCTTGTAGTCACCATATCTATTGGAAGAAGCATAGTTATAGCCCAACCTTTTGAAGCTACACCCTGAGGAGAGAACCATTGTCTACTGATTACCTGCTCCCAAAAATCTGAAGATGAAGGCCCTACAGGTATAAAGGAAAGATGAACATTTTCATGAGTGCACTGTTCCAGGTTGAAGCTGTTACAAACAGAAAAAAAACCTTGATATGGTCTGAAGAACAGCTCACCTAACTGAGCCCTTGTTGGAGCTGGGGGTGATTTCTGGTAAGCTTACTAGGATGCATGTAGGTTCTTTTATTGTTTTAAGATATGTTCTCTGTAATGCTTAAGAATAAATGTACTCGCTTAAAAAGGGTTGTATGGTAACTTATAACTGTGGGCATTTATGCTGTTTATAGCCTCTGGAGAAAAAGCAAAGTGCAGATGCTGGCTATTTAGGTCATCTACCTTGCTGGGGGATATTATAGTGTAGGCAGGGGACTATGCAGCCCTAAAATACCTCAGATAGAAGGGAGAGAGGTGCTGATCTCCACCCAAGAAAGCTGGTGTCCTTGCTGGTCCATGGTGTGGAAATGCAGGTGCAGTTAACCTGCACTATGACACATGTAATATCCTGCAACCTCAATCCAGGCCTGTTTCTAATGTATGCCTTTGAGTAGGACTGTCTCTGCCCACCTGGTTTGTAACTTTGAAAACCTCTCCCCTACATCCCTCTACCAGCCAGGAGAATAGGACAACTGTTCTTCTTAAAGCACTGGTCAATCCTCTGCCTCTGAGAGGGTAAAAAGCCTTTGGAATACTCAATGCTTGTCCATGTTGCGATTCAGTAGTCTCACATAAACAGTTTCTGATTATTACGCTGTACCTGGCAGTAACCCTTGTTATACAATGACATCTTTGGAACTATGCTAATTATGCTAATGTACATGGATCTGGCCTACTGTACAGAGTCTGGGGATATTGAATTGCTGGAGATACACTAGCCAAAATATATTTTCTGTTTTGTGGGGACTTCTGAAAGTTAAACAGAAATATAAAAGGAAACTGGGTTGGCCTGGGGAACATACCAGCTTCTCCTTGTCTTTTATCATGAGAAGGGTGGAATTTTGTGAGGCACAGAAGTTCCGACTCCCGTTCCATGTCTTCTTCTCTGAAGAATTGTAGTAACAGGTGTTGTCTCCCATTTGTTGCCAGTTTGTGGGGCAGAGTATACAACTCATTCCTGGAGAAAAGAGAAAAATCATCATTCTGGTTTTAATCCCATGCTGTGATGTGGAGAAAATGAGGACTACAGCCATTGGCTTGAGATGGCAAGGTAATCAAAGAGTTGTGATGTCTGTGACCCTAATTCTCCATGACTCCAAATACTGAGATCTTACTCAGATTTTACTCAGTCCTCGCTGAGTCAAAGTTCCATTGAGGTCAAAAGAAATTTGACTAAGTAAAAACAAAGCAAAACCTGTCAACACTGACCTCATTTGGGCATTGTCAGACATTGCCTTCCCCATGTTGATACTTTGGATGGAGGTTAACTGGACCATGGGATAGTCTCCCAAGGAAATGGCAGATGTCTGATTGCTTGAAGAACTAGCTGACATTAGTGAATACACTGTACTAACAATCTTGAACTGACCAGAGGACAGAGAGCCAAAGAATGTACAACATATAGGCCACCAGTAACATGTGGTGTTCACAAATAAATGTTATAGTTTTATGAGTCGTGGAAAAAAAATCAGGCACATTTTCAATCTGATTTCTCCCTGCACAACAGTTTTGTGAAATGGGGGCTATTTCCAATTATTGCCAATCACCCTGCTCAGTTTTTTCTCCAACCAGTAAGATTTGGATAATAGATTTCTTTTCAGAAGTTCCAAAGTAAGTTACTTTTTCCCCATCTCCCTGGGGCTGATTCCCTGCTTCACAATCAAAGACCCTAAAGATCATTCCTGTTTTGTTTTGTTTTGTTTTTTTGCAAATGTTTTCTGATTCATCTAACCCACCCTTCCGTTTAGGTGCCATGTTGAATTTGTCTTAGACGACCATTAGTACTGCCCCTTAGTTAGTCAGAGGAGTTAATCTTGAGGGATATGAGGCACTCCTACCTCCCAAAACAATGAGCACGGTGCCCTTTCACACTCCAACACACTTCCCTTCTTTCTGTTGTGCCCCTGTCACCAACCCCGACCCCAGAGACAGAACAGGAGTGCAATCCTGATTTACCACTAATGAATGAACACTATAAGGTTACTGTTCTCAGCTGACATTTCACATTCTGTGTAATAAATTGGTTAATCTCACTCCAGTTCTTTGTGGGTTGGTGTCACCATCATGACAGGCTCTAATTATCAATGTTGTAAGCAATTTCATCAGAGAGGATAAAAATAGAAAGTGTCCTAGAAACGGAACTCCCTTACACCTCATTTCTCGCCTTAGTCCCTGCTTACTCAGCAACGGTCTTACTAAGTTCAGGATTAGCATGAGATGCTGTGTGTGAAGGGACTATTGCATTGCTATTGCCCTGTGTTATTACTCATCCTGGGACACAAGATTTAGTCCAGGTGTATAACAAACTTATTTACCATTATTTTTATTCTTTGCTTCCCCTTCCAAACACAAACTGTCTCTTATTTCTTGCAGCCTGCTTGAGAAATTTGTTTGCAGAGCTTTCTCCTTCTCTTTGAGTTTTACATTCTCTTCCTGGCAGATGCTGATAACCTGGAAAACTGAAATTCACAGCAGCATTTTCTAGCATGAACTTTTACAAATTCAAATGGTATTGAGGTGAAAAGGAGCATTTTTTTTATTTGGCTCGCCTGCTAGCCATACTGAGATTTTTTCGTTTCTGAACGGTTACTTTTAAATGTTGCTGGGATTATTAAGTATGAGCGTTAATTATCAGGGTGCCTACGGGTTTTCTATAATTGTCTTTTTATTAGTTAAATCTGAATAAATAATAAAATATAATGGTTGCTTTCAATTATTGGTTATTCCATTGACTTGATTTCTTTTCATCCTTATTTTACAGAAATATCAGATAATGATTAACTCAGGGGTCAAATGTAATTTTTCTGTTTATTTTTTTTAAACGGGGTGGCCTGCTCATGGGACATGGACCCTTTCACCTTTCCACCATGAATTTGTATCCAGAGCAGCTCACTAGTATCCAAAAGTGATGGCCACCTGAAAACAGATTAGTGTGAAATGAGACAGTGGAGGTCCCAATGAGCCAGCTGACACAAAAAAGGGTTCCTTTTTGGCAGTTTAAGAGGAGAGGTCCAGGCATGAATGGACTATTGAGATTGTCACTTGTAGTAGTGATATCTCCGGAGCAGGGCCAAGGTAATGTACAGTAAAGGGTGAGGTAGAGCATCTGGGAAGCTTGTTCTGTGCGGCCTGCCTGTGTTGTACCAGCTCTATGATTAAATCAAGAACTTCATTCTATAAGGGATGGATATCAAACTGGCATCTTTCACCATCATTAAATTCACCAAATAAATATGTATTGTTACTTACACAAACTCCCCAGGGCTAGCAGTCCTACCATTAATGCCAGACACAATGTGAGCAAAGTCAGGGCAGCCAGACGCCATGGGAATGAAGTGAGGAGACTTGAGAGAAACCAAGAATGAACTCAGTAACTAAAAGAGGCAGATTCTGAAAATTCCTTATTTTGCTTCTATTGTTTTTCTTCTTTTCCTCACCTACCCACAAAGACACTGAGCCACGTGCTGATAGTGCAGACTCTGGTACAGGATGATAGGAAGTCTGCATGGAGGGGACTGCAGCTACACAAGGTGCCTAAAACATCCCTTCCACTGCAGGGAGTTGCAGGTGCTGAAAATAGACACCAGGTGGGGTCACCCCCACTGCAATCTGTCTGGGGAACTCCCATGGAACCCAAAGTGAAGATTAAAGCTGGAAGCATTACCTGCCCTCCCAGGGGTAAATTCTTCTCAGGCCACAGCAACAGCCCTTGCTGATGAAAGGAGTTGTAATATGCCCTGCCTGTACATGTGGCATGAATCAGCACATTATCCCACCACAGTTCAGACTTGGTGTTGCTTTTTTCTATTTCCTCCTTATTAGCCAACACCAAGGCTACTGAGGAAATGAGATGTCCAGCACTGGTATCTCCTCCAACCAAAAGCCGTTTACCCCCTTCTCTTCCAGCAATGACAAGTCCTTTCCCACCATCAGCTTACCTCCTCTTTCTCTAAAATTATCCTCCTTCCCTCATCAGCCATCATCCAGTCCCCCTTAAATGTTTTTTGTTTTCCTTATTCACAATCTTTTTAATGGAAAATATTTTGAGAATCCAGGTTTAGACAGAAAGGATGATAAGAGTGAGCAAAAGGGTTGAAAATGAAAGCTGAATTTCCTAAAAAATAATAAAATGGTGAGGAGAAAGAATTAGACATGTATAGGAGAAGGAATATCATCTGCTGTGACATTAGCTAGGGTAAAATTTCCAGGGCTATTGAGCCTCATGCTTCAAGGCATAACTAATCATCAGTGATGGTCAGGAAGGATTCCTTCTCAACCCCCAACCCCTCAACATGGGATAGAACTGCACAGTGGTGGTTAATATTTTGCTGTCTTATATGAGTAGTATTTTTAAATAAATTTTAGTGAAGTTAATGTGACCTTCCATTCATTATACTATTTGACGATCAGCCAAGAAACAGCTGAAAAATCCATGTCCCAGAGAAGTTTGTTTTTACTGGCATCTCAAAGGGAAAGAGGGTGAAACCCTATAGAAAGTAAAATTATGATAGAAATCAATTTTATGATTGGATATCCTCAAATGTTGTAAAATGGCATGGTTCCATTGTAGTAACTGTGGTGTTTTTTACCAGGTCTAGTTACAGGTCAGCTAATTCCCCAACCAGTTACAATCCAGTTCCAGTTTATAGTGTAGATGGGGTGATAACTGTGTCTGCAGTTCAGTTTAAAGTTTTGCACAAGTCCAAGGCTTGAGCACAAACTAAAGACCTAGTTAAATCCTGGTTAGGTCCCATCTTCACATTAAAATAAAAATATGTTGTAACCTGTCATGTAAATGGGCCTCCCTACAGCGTTGTTTTCGTAATGGAGCCAGACCCATGATGACCCACTTGCTCTCAGACAGAACCTGGCCCTGTAAAGACACACAGTATGATGTAGAAGGAAGAAACAAATGGACTTTCTGAAAAGTAACAGTTTGCATCTCGCTTAGCCAAAATCCCATGTAATTAAGTCTAAGCATATTTCTAGTCTCTTTATTGATTCAGAACCCCTGAACTACCAACTTTCTGCTGCTCCAAAGTACGAAGCAGGCAGAAATCCAGCTCAACCCTCTGTTTGGGAATCTGCAAGATAGAGAAATCCCCAGCTGGACTAGCCAGCTCTATGCTACCCTCTTCTGCCCATGGGTCAAGACCATTGCTGGGGAAGGGGGAATTGCCAGAGTGCCCCTGAATTTCAGTGATCATCACTATGAAGCTTCCCCTTGGGGACTGTTGCAGCCAGGTATAATTTAGAGAAGGTCGGAGGCTGCTATAAATTACACTAAGGGATGGGGCAGCTCCATTGACCTCAGGATCAGCACATGTGGTTTCAACTCTCCTTCATCTGCTCCCTTCTCAGCTTCACTGAATAGAGATTTGGCACAATTGAGGATCTGGCCCCTTATATTTACTTTGTGGTTTTTCTCTTTACTCTCTACTAGAGGCAAAATTAACTTTGCTTTTATGGAAGATAATTATGGCTCCGCTTTGCCTCCCCCCGGCACTGGTGCAAATCAGGATAAACTTCACTGAATTCAATGCAATTAGACTGCTGGAAAGACAGAACACAGTCAAGTTTCTGGAAGTGGTTATGGTAAGTGTCCGTGGACACTGCCTTTTCCGGGCACTCAGAAGAGAAGGAAGTTCACTTTAAATGCCAGAGGAGGCTGGGTTGGGAATGAGGGAAAAGGACAGACCCAAAGAGTGGCAATACCCTCCTCAAAAGATGCTGCCAAGAAGCTGGCTGCAGTCAGTGTGTGTCCAGAGAGCACTGAAAGATCTGTGTACCTGCTTACAACATCCTCCAGGTGCCAGACTGTTAAATCTTCCTCTAAAGCCTGTGACACTGGTCAGTATCAGAAACAGGATTTCTTTGTTTCTCTTTGTTTTTCCAGCCAAGATTCTGGGCACTTGAAAATACTTAAATGGCCCAGATCCTTAACTGTGCTGTGACCTCTATGCAAAGCACCTCTGGAACGCAGTAGCATAGCCAGCACAAAAGGATCATACCAGTGAAGTTGCTCTGGTGCTAACTCCCCTCCCTATGGCTGGTGTAAAGTAGGGATCACCTGAGTTCTGGGAAGCCCCATCTGTGCCTTCTTTTCCAGAGCCACTAACGGCTCCAATGGTAATTTATGGTCACTAGCAACTGGAGCAAGTTGGAGCAGCCTTCAGACTGCTGTAATTGATACCAGAGGACTGGACTGAAGCTCAGGATCAGGAAGAACACAAAGGTGGCTTAAAGCTACTCAGCGCATTCCGCTCCGGAATCATGCTGTGTGCTCCTCTGCCTCAGCCAGGAATCAGGGCCTGTAACACACTGATGTCATCTGGTGATCGCTACTTTCATAGAGATGGCAAAACTGCTAAATAATCTGACATTTATTTGAATGTAAAGATGAAAAAACCTTCCACCTTCACTACCGAGCTACAGCCCCAAGCTGGAGCCTGAAGGCAAAACCCTTTGTGCTCTCTGACATTTAACCAAAAAAGGGAAGTGGTTTTCAATTTCAATCACTCCAGGTTTGCTGGATGGAAATGCTGCTGCAGAGGACAGCATGGGGCTATGTGGTTGAATTGTTCAGGGGGCCACAGCAAACCAATGTCCTGATTTGTGAGTGTTTTGCTTAAATAATCTCCCATTCATTGTTTCAGGAAAAGGCTCCATGAAGTGGGATTTGGTTTTTGAGGGTTTTTTTTCCACTACTAGTGTCACCCTGGTCTCTTTTTTAAATGCATCTGTGATTCTTTAAAGTATTTCCCTCCTCTGGCTGTGTTCACTCCCTCACATGGAGACATCACAAACACTCTGCTCCAGAAAAGCAAGTTATAATTTGTCACCAAATGTTACAATCTCCCATGAGAAAAAAGCAACCTGGAGCAGGTCAAACATGAAAGTAAACAATGTTCTTCTCCTCCCCATAGACCAGAGCTTGAGAATTTTAAAATCCTAATCTAGGCTGCATCGTGCCATGGATGATTCTGCAGAAATGATTATGAGCTGATGACACAACATCTTCTCTAGCTGTCCAACTCTGCTCTAGAGCCTGATCCCACAAACACTTATACCTGGCATACTGGTCATTCCTGTGGGTAATCTACCCAACTGAATAGGCCTACTCATGGCAGTAAATACTACTCTCAGCAGTATGTGTTTCCAGGATCACTTCCCTAGATAAGAAAGTCTTCAGGGGAGAGACAGCATCTCTCTTATGCTTTGAACACCAACGTGCATGCTTCTGCACATCTGTTAATTAATAATGACAATAAAACAGGACAAATTCACCACTGGTGTAACTCTACCAAGAGTAGAGTTAGAGGAGCAAATTTGGCCCATTCTGCCTAAGATTAGGTTGAGAGCACTTCCCAGCCCAGCTACTTTAAGCACAATAACTAAAAAGCTCCACAGAGATTGTACCATTTTCCTCAGGCGCAGCAGGCTTTGGGATATTTTCCAGTGCATATTTTCCGGGTAACACAACTGGATCAGTACACAGGAGGAGATTGACAATGGTGTCACAACCTGAATTGCTAACAATAATGGGCCTAATTTTCAGTTACACTAAGGCCACCTTACACCACTCTGGCAGAGTAAAGGGACCTTAAAGTGAGTGTGGATGAAATTTACATCTACTTTAAGGTGTCTTTGCACTGCGAGAATGGTATAAAACCTGCCTTAGGGTGACTAAGTATCAGCCCCTAATGTGGGATTTGTTTTGTTTTTCCCCTCAATAAACTGAAAAATATTATAAACATTGACATTCATATCCATGCATAATAGAAACAAGCAGTGAGGCTTAAAATATTCAGCAAGTTACAGATGAGAAAATATAGACAATATGAGATATTATGCAGGACACTGTCCAGGTTCTAATACCTCACCTATCCCTGAGAACATAACAAAGTAGCTTCAGTGAGGATTTGCAACATCACCAAAACTACAGTTTGGAGAACAAGAAGTAAACTATGCATAGGAGAAGAAGTTTGTTCCCTCTTCAGCACACACCTCTTCTGCTTGTAGCACAAGCATCTATTCTTCTCTCTTCCTATCAGCAGCATGGCTAGTGACAGCCATCTGGGAAGAAAGTGTCTGGAGTCAGAGACCTTTCAGAAACATAGGCCTATTATGGGGGGAGGGATGCTCAGTGGTTTGAGCATTGGCCTGCTAAACCCAGGATTGTGAGTTCAATCCTTAAGGGGGCCATTTAGGGATCTAGGGCAAAAATCTGTCTGGGGATTGGTCCTGCTTTGAGCAGGGGGGTTGGACTAGATGATCTCCTGAGGTCCCTTCCAACCCTGATATTCTATGACTCTCTTTCTGAGCACAGGTGATGCAATTAACAGAGGGACCAACACTGCCACCAACATAAGGGAGTGGTGGTTATTTTATTTATTGTTGGGGTTTTTTTTGGTTGGTGATCGCACAATAACTTTACTGACAGTCATTGGAAAAGTGAAATGATGAAGTTATTTATATCCAAACAGATATTAAGATGAGGAAGTTGGGGGTAAATGATACTTTAAATGCACATCTGCTCTGAAGGGATGAAATCCAACTCCCTTTCCTGGGATTGGTCTGTCTCTGCAGGGTGAACAGGACAAAAAATCAACCATTTGTTTCTATTCCTAAGGCCAGGAGCATGGCTCTAAATATCCACAGGAAGCAGGTGCATTCCGTAAGAAGTTGTCTTTTTATACTCGCCTTTCAAAGTAAAACTGCACTCTTGGAAATTTAGCCCTGTGTAGCAAAGATAAATTATAATGGACTTGCTGATTACACCTTAACCCACATCTCTCTCAGTACAGAAAAATAACACCTGAGATTTTCATGTTGATCTAGGGGGATTTAGATACACATCTTCCATTCAAATGTGTGTCTTTAAATTCCCTAGACTGCTTTGAAAATCTCCACCAAACGGTTTTCCAGTAGACCCTTATTGTTCAGAATGACATGAGAGAAAATTAAAATTTAGGCACAGGAAAGGCATCAACATCTACCCACAAGCTAGAGAGTGTGATCTGAAAATACTTGGAAAATCAGAACTGAATGAATGGAAATGAAATTTATGGTGTAAAAACCACATGCATACACTATGCCTTCTGGATAGACAATGAACATTGGACATAAAAATGGTCCAGTGCAGTTCTCCTGGGAAGACCATACTAGACAAACCATCGGAAGTTTCATGGGTGGATTTCTTCATTCCCCCTCACTTTAAGCCAAAAAAGACAAGGATGGAAGATCAGAGACCAGAGTCTAAAAATGGCTCCCTTTTAAGACTCTGTTATGTTGCTACAGAAAAAACAGCTTAGGGATGGGTATTAATTGTTGTTCTCCTCCACAATCTCCTCCTTGCTACAAAGAACCTGACTTGTACCAATGCAGCTATCAGAAGATTCCCTGTACTGGGAAACACTCACTTTTAATACAAAGTTTCTGCTGCTTAGAGTACATCTCACGAGACATGACGTGTTTTCCTATTGTTGTTTATTTGAGGAAGGTGTGTACTGTAGTTCAGGTACATTGAACACTGGCCCGTGGATTGGAACTGGCCCATTGGATGTATTTGGTGGCCCTTGTGGTATATTGAGATTCTGCAAAGTCTAAACTTATTTTTGAAATCAGGTTTCCAGACTCAAGTGTTGCAAAGAAACCCTTGAAAATGTGACCCATGGAGTGTAAATTGATGCAGTGTATCACTGAGTTTGCAGAGAGCCTGAAGTTGTCACTGTGAGGTGTGAATTCCACCACATCCTCATTAATCTCATTTGGGGCATTAACGTGAGGCCCATTGATGACACTCTACGTGTCAATATTTTCATTCTAGATTGAATGAGAAAGTAGATAAGAGTGAAGCTCACAAGAGTGGAAATTGAGAGTTGCTGAAGGGAGGGGAATACGTAAGATAGGAGGAGACGCAGAGAAGTATGACAGAGTGGAACACAGAAAGGAGGATGGAAAAGGAAGTGAAGGAAAAAGCAGAAATTGCCATGGTCCTAAAGAGGAGTATATTTTACTACTAAGTGATTCTGAATGTGACAATAAAGCATTGGATGAATACATAATAATAATGAAATGCTTCATTACTATGTAAAGTCCAAATTCTATGCTTGATCTTTGTGCAACATTCTGAATGTCATCAGTGGGTGCTCTACTGTGAATCAAGTGGGTGGAGTGAAGCGCTAAATTTACACCCTGATCAGTGGACCACAACTAAAAATGGAATTCAGTCCTGTGTGTGTGTGAGTGAGAGAGAGAGAGAGAGACCTCAGGGTACCTAGGACAGAGAGTCTCCTTGTTATCTCCTGCCTCCAGTGATTGGTAGCCTTCCCCACGGTGGCTAGGTGTTAGCTCCTGCTACCACCAGCATTTCAGCCACCCAAGTACTCTCCTTTGGGCAATGCCAGCTCTGACTTTGCCTTTCAAGTTAACAATAGGTGTACCCCCGTCCCTGAATCCCCTTGAATAGTTCCCCTGGGATATCCAGTCCCTGACACTGGCTACTCATAAATTCCAGATCCTCTACCCCCAAAGGAGGAATGAACTCTCATTTAACAGTTTTACCTTAAACTACCCATCCTGTAAAGCACACAGCACTTGTGGACACTTATAATACAACAAAAAGAAGGTTTATTGAAGAAAGGAGAAAGATTCAGCTAGAAACAAGAGAGTGATGGAAACAAATGGTTACAATAAAAAACAAAATCACACAATACAAAGTAGGACCTACACTTCTTATAGTAAGTTACCTTTCCTATCTAATAAAGTAGGTTTCCCCAAAAAATTTCAGCCTGCTGCAGAGATGGCTGGCTTCTCAAGAACCAGGATTTAAACATTCATAAAAAGTGCCCCAGTACTATAAAATGTTTCCTCAGTGAATGGATCCAGAGTGCCTCTTGCCCTCTGTGTTATATTGAAACACTCAGGCAGACTGGGCAACCCCATGAACTTCACAATAGTAACTTGTTGGAACTTAACAGTTCTGTTGATGATGCACATAGGGAACAGCTCCCGCTCCTTTTGCAGGGTAAACAGCTGTAAAAATTGGTATAGACTGACATTTGTCCCTCAGATCAGCGGCTCTGACTCTGCATATGCACAAGTAGTAGAGCTTCTCAAAGCAGACTCTCACTTTAAGGGAACTAACCTTCTGTTACAAAGGCATTACTGATTCAATATAAACACACAATTTGTTTCTTTCTTGTGACAGAAGGGAACAATAACATGTTTCTCCAGTAGAACTGCATTGTTCAGAATGAAATACAAGAAAAGAGGAACTAAGATAGGTAGACTGCTTCAACATCTGACCTCAGCCCAGACACAACTGTCAGCAGCAGGCTGAAAATGTCTGCAAAAGCTGTATTTATTGAACAGAAACTGGCTTTATGTGGTCAGACTACATAAGTAAATTATGATTTCTGAGTGGAAACAGATTTTGGATATAAGAAGTGTACTTCTCTTCTGACTGCTGCAAGCCTGTTTTCCTGGTAGGATCACAGCAAAGGAGATGTCACCAGACCACCAGGCAGAATTTTATACAAGACGAACAGGAGGGCACGTGTTTGTTTCTCTTCACCTATAGCCAAAGATCATTTTAATGGAGACCTGAGTAGATGAGGGCCTCTCAAGACTTTGCTATGTTGCAATATCATCAATCTTCTCTTTCACTATTCTTACCCTTTTTCAAGATGTGCTTGTGCCCTTTTGTACCTTGAATCCCAGTGAAGAATTGAACCTAGAGCTCCCACAATCTAGGGGAGTACCATTAATACCTGGAGTGTTAGCCAACCTTAGGGATCAAGTTTTCTCTACTCTCTACCTGCCCCCCCACACACACTTTTTTTTTTAAAACCAGAAATTCCATGCTAGACCCAACATCCCTTCCAATGAAAGATCTGTCAAAAACTGATATTTTTTTCTGCAAACAGATTCAGTATTGACATTTTACAACAAAAATGTTTCATCAAAAAATTCCTGACTAACTCTACAGATTTCATCAATGAGAGATCCACTATGGATTGAGGGATGTTTGAAATCATATATGTATACACGGACCTGTGGACCACAATTAAAAATGGAAGTCAGCCATGGCCACAGCATGAGTGTTATGCATATGCCCTAATCCTTGTGATCCCCATATCTACTGGAAGTGGCTTTTTCAGAATTATAATTGTCATCACTATCAAAAAATATAAATGTATTCATGACAATGTTTGCAAATGCTGGACTGCACGTCTATTCAGCATTGTTCACAGTACTTTCTTCTTCCTTTTATGATCCTGCAGTTTTGTTTGTGTAAACATTAATGAAAAGACAATTTGGGGCCCTTGTTAAAGTTCATTTAATCAAGAAACAAAATGTATTCAAGAGTAGATCATGTCACTTAGTAATAGGGTTACCATACGTCCGGATTTTCCCGGACATGTCCGGCTTTTGGGGGCTCAAATCCCCGTCCGGGGGGAAATCCCCAAAAGCCGGGCATGTCCGGGAAAATCGGGAGGCTCGGCCGGGGCCTCTTTGTCTGGGGCCGGGGGCATGGTGCCGGGCCGGGCCGGACCGCGGGGCCGGGAGCCTGGGTCGGGGAGTGAGCCGGGGGGTGCGCCGGGCCGGGAGCCGGGGTCGGGAGCCGGGGTCGGGGAGTGAGCCGGGGTCGGGGGGGGCGGCGGGGGAGGGAGGCGGGCCCGGGCGGGGGGCCGGGCCGGGGGCCGGGCCCGGGAGAGGGGAAG